>NC_061774.1:17225446-17548196 GCF_022458985.1 Mugil cephalus | reverse complement strand
GAATAAAAAGTTCAGCGCAGAGTCGGAGGCCAGCCAAAGAAGGATCAAGCAGTAACGATAACGATAAAGGATGCGCGACTCTAAAAGTGGGCATTTTCTGATTTGTTTGTCTGCGCCTGCCTCTGTCGTCTATGCAAAGTGTTTTCCTTTCATGCGTCTCATAGTCAGACCGAATGAGATGAAAGCCGTTGTTTGGATGGCGAGCTCTTTGTTTAAACGTAACTGCTTCCTTTGTCGTGGGTAGTCAGATCACGACCCTCTGCTTCTGTCAGTCATCCCCTCAGCCCAGAGGGGAACCGTCTGTCTTCATCGCGCAGGCCTTCCATCTACTGCCGTCCTTTTGTTTTAGACGCTCCTCACAGATCATGAAAAGAGAGACGTCTCCCTTTCTCTTCCACTCTTTAATCCTATTTTTGTTAGTGTGCAGTTTGATTAAGTTGTCACAACGTATTCTGCCTCGCGGGGTAATAAAATGAGAGGGGACGCATCTCGCATGCATGCCACCCGGGGGGAGGCCACAGGTCTCAGAGCTCATGTCTCTCATCATCGACAGACAAAATCAATAACCAGTGGTCATGTTCCTGCTGACTGTCCTTCTGTCAAAGCAGGGAAAGACTAAGCTGTGTGATGCTGAAAACGCCTGGTAACGTATGCGTGTCTGCCTCCCTGCTTGCGCTGTTTGCCTGTGTGAGGCATGTACAGTATCTGCTCCCGGAGTACTTAGCCAGAGGAGCTGTCTGCCGTTTGAATAAGGGCAGTCAGTCACCGGCACTAAAGAGAACATTCATCAAGCACTTTCACAGCTTACACCTGTTTCTGCTGGCTAAGGCGGACAAGGCGGGACGGCTGCGGCGCCACATCACTCTCGGCGCTCTCTCAAGTGTTCCTCTGGGGGCAACGCGCGCATATTGTTCCTGATGTTTTTCACATTAGCTCCCCGCAATGACTGTCACCGTTTATAGGTAAATAAAGCTCACCTGTCCTGGCGTGACACGGTGCGAGCTCACGGGGACGCGGTTGTTATTAATATTCCTAAAGTCACCTGCGCCCGCTTCTCAAGGAACATTCGCGCATGGCCATCCTCTATGGTTCACTTGTGCTCTACACAGCGTCAGAGGCCCCGATACAGTTGTTGCCCGTAACAGCAGGCGTGGAGGCCTCCTGCCTGCTCAGCCTTGTTTGAAGCTGTAGGACTATAGCAATGCTTGATGTCCTACTAATATGACAGCTGTGTTCTAATCATGACAAAGGGCTTCCCGTATTGCACGAGGACCCAGTGGTCTCACCTCCGGGCCTCCTTTCACTGTGCTGCATCACACACGATTGCCCAACTCCATTCTGACATGGCCACTCGCCGGAATCGTGCCTTTTCCAGCTTCACGTATCGCACCTTTGGATGCCCTCACTTCAGCGTGGATTTCCTTATAAGGACAGGACGCGGACATTATTAGTGTGATCCATCAGAGGATATGCGTCACTACTTCATATTTTCTTTGCACCCGCCTCAGGTTTTGATATTACACTCTTATCTTCTCCGTGCTCCTGTTGTCTGCCGTGGCGCGGGGGGAGGAAAAAAAAAAAAAGAAAGAAAGAAAGGAAAAGGCCTCCCCACTCCTCACGCATGCAGTACACATTCACGGCTTTATCGATTTCCTTTAAAATTGTATTTGCAGAAAACAGGAAGAATGCGGGCTTTAATATTTCCTGCTCTCTGCAACACCTGGTCTGGGTTGCTAGGTAACACGTTGCATGGCGGCGTTTGATGTGTGTGTGCTCTTTGCGAATGGCTTTGATCCTCGACGCGCTGACAGACTCTCCACAGAGTTACCTTCCCCTGGTACTTTTGGCACCTCATCAGACCATGGAGACTAAAACGTATTTGAAAGCTCCCAAGTGAAATGGAATACCTAGCTTGTTAGGCAAAGTAGAAACGGGAAGCTGTCCAGAAAAGTTTAAGGTTTAAACTACTTTTATTAAGAACGCAACAGGACAAGTCACAGACTCGTGTGGGGAAAAGGGCAGAGTAGTATGATCAACAGCTACCGCGGCTCCTGCAGGAAATGCCCACAACAGAGCTGCAGTTGAGGACGATAATGAGAAGATCCTTTAACTGTAACAGGATGTAAGATCTTCAAAGTCATTCTCCCTATGCCGCTTAATTAAAGAAACACTCTCTGCACAGGATTTTTTTTACCTCTACGACATGACATTTTATTTTTTTCACTTTAGTAAATCCTCAAATGCAGTCAAAGCAAAGAAAAATGCTCATAAAAGAACTCTCCCCCACACGTTATAGCATCTGTTTCGAGGTCGACGGTGACACCATTCTGAAGATAATCACTTTAATGCTTGATGTGCACAATGTATTTTCAGTAGAGCCATGCAAACATGCTTATAAAAGGGGTACCAGTGCTCCATTGCCACCGTAAACAATGCTAGCCTTGAAAATTCAAGTTAATGTTTATTCATTTTGGGTAAAATTATCTATCCATCGTCCATCAAGGCGAAACAAGCTAAACTAAACTCTTGGCCCGCGAAGCAAAACAAAAAGTTAAGACACTGCAAACTTATAGAGCATTCTAAAAAACATGTCATCACAATCTAATCATAATCCCAATTGTATGTCCTGCTTTGTTTCAACAAACTGGACAGACTTTATAGTCTGAGCTAACTTGAAAGACAGTAGTTTCAGTTGTGAACATTCTGAAGTCAAACAAGTCTGATATGAAACCTTATCAGTTTGCTATTCTACGCACACATGCACGACGTGTAGATTTTGGCCAAAGGAGGACACGGAGTGAAAGGGGGAGAGAGAGAGATGTGGCTCTGGCTGGCCCTGCACATGAGTGTATTTGAGGTGGTGGGAGGTTATTACAGGTTTGATTATTGAGTTCCACAGGGCAATTGGCTCAAATGAGGGCTGACAGCTTTGGAGGGCAGCAAACAGCTGGAGAGCTCATCTCTGCCAGCAGTCATATTAAGACCATTTCACTCCCAGGTGCATCCGCTGCTATGATCTGTGATTAAGGCATAACTAATGAAGAGTTGATGAAAGTAATCAGGTGCCACTTCATCTGCAGATGCTTTCAAGACACTGGAACAGTACGTCCATGGCTTCAGAGAAAAATAATGATAAATTCAAAACAGGTAGGGGGAGACACAGAATTTATAATTTAAGGTGGAGACCCAGCACTCAGTGCGTCCTTTACTGGCTGCTTATATTGTCATTTTCCCTTAAACGATTAATTAGAGCACGATGAACTCATCTGTCAAAGCCGTTTGAATAGGTGCCAATGTGTTTCAATACAGTATCACACAAGTGTCACTCCACTTTATTTACCAATTTACATCCGTAACTCAGCAACCAATCAACCAGATGGCAGCTAGGAAACAAAAACTGAGCAGCTTTGCTGCTTTGAACGTCTTAGCAAAAAACACCGGCGCTCCCTCAAATGTAATAACGTTCGATAGTTAACTTGAGCTCAAAGGAAATCCTGAACTATATAATGCAATTATCCTTTGAATTCCTCTCTCTGGGGCAGGGTTGGATTTGGCTGTAGTCCAGGTGCATGAATTTTTGAGTGTTAAACTTGCTGCAAAATGATGGCAGAGCCTGTTGGGAATGAATTGACATAATCTTTCCTTAGTGCAATATGTATGAGCAAGCACTCACCGTGGCAGAGTAAAATTTGGCCTGATGCTATGCGCAACGTGGGTGTTTGGACCCCTAAGCATCCTGTAACTGCATTTCAAAATGGCTATTTCTTCCTCCTTACCCTTTTCCCTTTTGTATTGCGGGAGAGCTGCACTGAAAGGAACGGATAAACCTGTGTTCGAAATATTTGCGCGTTTTCATCTGTTACGTCCAGTTCGACTTTGCCACGAATGAATCCGCAGACACATCCTGTCATCTGTTAGAACGGGAGACCGGGCTCAGACTGATATTAGCGGTGGGTTTCATTCATCATTTAATTCTTCGGAGATGTCTCATCAGCCTGTCACCTGTTGTGCTGGCAGTAAACAGGAATGAATGATGAATCCCAGAATTCAATTAGGTGACAGCAGCTGTCACAGGGGCTAGTTAAACAGTTTGCAGCGCCGGTCTCGTAAAAGTGTGCGCAGAATCTCGGGCTGGTGATTTCCAGTCCTGCTCGCGGCCTAGGCTACTGTTGACTGACAATGCTGCATCACGGTAGAGGACAGGAAGCCAAGCCGCATCTCAAGGCTGTTTCCATGTAAAATTCATTGTCAACCGAGAACACAGCGGCCTCAAGTTTTAGATCAAAAGCATTTCTATTCAGCGACAAGGGAAAGCACTTGAGTGCGGAGGAGGAATTCACAAAAACACGCTTGGACTGTGTTTGATATTTCACTCTTCTGAAGGACCTTCGCCAGTGAAGGGACACAGTCCACATAGTGCACAGTCCACATAGTGCATTTAACAAATAACTGGCCCTTTGGGGAGTTAAAGCATTGATTTTCATAAAGTTCCATGAGCAACCAATCAGGCTTAGTGCTGAGAGGAGGACGACTGATGTTTTCTACATCATGTGTACATGAAGCTGAAGCATTTTTATTTTTATTTATTTTGTTACTGTTTCTTGTTTGATGCCTTTTCTTCACACAGCTTTGCTTTCAACATTTCTAATGCTGCCTTTCATCCAAACGCGTAATCCAACTTGGCCAAGCAGCAACGTCCCAGGCTCAAAAAAGCGGAGGCAGAATGGAAGCGCCCCAGACTGTAGTGTCTTGGACCGCTGGGAGCTGGCTCCCCCAATGCCCGAATCCCCGCACACCTCTATGTTAAAATGCTCAGCTTTACAAGCCGAAATGAACACGTTTTTTACATATAACTCACTCTTTATGTGGTCACTTTGAGAGATGGATGGGTGCATTCACAGGTTGCTGGCTGTTTACATCAGCCGCTCGTCTCAGCTCAGTGCATAATCCACCTCTCTGCCTATAATGGACTAAGCTTGGAATATGGTGGACTCATTGGAGGTACTGCCAAGATGGCGACAGTCACAGCCACCACACTGGACTTTTTAAAACTGCTCTTCAGGGAAAAAAAAAGAAAGAAAAGAAAAAAACGATGTCAGGTTTTCGGTGGTTTGTGCTTCTATGCATTCAGTGAGCTCAACGGTAGCTGTGCAAAAATGTTTTTTAGACGTTCTCAGGCGAGTAATTGATGTCTGTGAAGGGATAAAACCTTAAAACAGAGATGATCACCGATGAATCATTGTTTGCTTTTATTTCAGATCTGTACTTAGTTTCCCATCCTCACCATTCAAAACACTGACGTGTTGTGCACAGTGTTCGCCATCCATTCGTTGTCAGCTGTGAGTCCTGAGAGTCTCTCCACTGACATTTTCTCAGCTGTTTTCCCTCTAGCTAGGAATAGAGATGTCTAAATTTAGAATACAGCATGTGAAAAGTCAGGTGAATTTAGGTTTTAAATCCGTTGCTTCTCTTACATTAACGCCATTTAAAGCAGAGGCATGACTGTGTTATTCCACAGCAAAAGGAAAATCTAATCTTTTCATCTGCCCACAAAGAGTACCACTTGTTTTACTTCCTTCATGGTAATTCTTGAGCAGATTACGAGGAGCCTCTTGCTTTTGCGTAAAATTCCTTTGCAGGAAGTTGACAACATTAGCGGCATAATTAGACTCTTGGCAATGTTCCTCTCTGGACCAACAGGGTTTGCCTTCGACGTCCAATTCTTCATCCCACATGTGCGCACATGCTGCAAGTGATCTATCGAAGATCAACCAGTTCATTAAATATCCATTCGTAATTTCCTGTGCTTTTGCAGATAGCCAGCCTATTACATATTTAGTCATCTCTTCTGCTCCCGCACAGCACAGAAATCAATCTGCGGGGAGATACAAAGAGTGGGAGCCGGTACGCAGACCCCTTACTACACACAGACGCACAGACACACGCCGACGCTTTATTACTTTCCTCTCACAATTGATCAGGAGCTCCTCTGATTAACACTCAGAGGACATCTTTTCTAATGCTCAAAAAAGCATCTGAATCTGCTGGTACTGAAGATGAATGGGTTCTTAAGTATCGTCGCACAAAGGGATACCGGCTCAGAGCTCAGCTGCGAGATCAAATATCTCAGTAGTCTAATAAATCTATGCGGACATCCTTCACACCGGACAGTGGACTCATTTAAACGCGCTTTTGCATTTATTAACCCTATCACTGACCGTGATGTATTCATCATTCACTCTTGCAACAGTGATGCAAATCCGCATTTTGAGGTAGTGGCTGGAGAACGCCATCATTCAGATGCAATTTCCCAGGGATCTGACAGCATCCTCACAAACTCATCTGTTAGCTCGGGATAGACAAGACTCTAAACATGCTCCCCAGCTAGAGGAGAGCAGCAGAGAACACAGCTTACACGCACTTTTTAAAAAAAAAATAAATAAAAAAATCTTTTGTTCATACCGTGATTTGCATTTCAAAGGAGATATTTATTTTGAGATGCAACTGTATACAGATTCCGCAGCGGCAAACAAAAGCGTTTGGCCTCTCCGAAACAGGAGCGTCAAAATAAATTAAGACATCAGTCAATGTGTGGCACTGGTGTAAAATTACATGAGTAATGCAACGATGGCTTTACCCAGGCAGGGAAAACATACGGGAAAACAGCGCATTACATGTACAGACGTATAATTAACTCGTGGTTAGGAAAAAAAAAAAAAAAAGGGAGAAGCGTTAATTTGATCCGGCAGCGGAAAAGACAGTGAATTCCTCACGCAGTGGTATAAAGTACTGATGATGCTCTAAAGTGTTAGATTGATAGCATACTCAGCCTGTGAGTGAAACGCACCATTTATAATAGCCTGAGAACGGCACGTCCCCGACAGCACAAACAGCCCTAATAATCCTTGAAACCTTGAAACCTGACAACTGCATTTCAGCACCAAATGAGCCGAATGAGCCAGAAACAACTTCATGATTTTGTTTGTTTTATTTCAGCGGGTAAACATTACACAATACATTAATCTTCTTGCACTATTTATGGTGCAAGACATTACTTAAATGCTATAAAGATATTTTAATATAATGTAAAATAAGCCAGCCTGCTAAATGGCAGCCACAAGTTAAATTGTGAGGCAGGGTACCGTAGAACTGATAAATACATCTGGAGAAGGCACAGACTTGTTTTTTTTTTCTTCATTATTATTACTTTTCTTTTGCAACGCATCATTATTTCATATGGCATGCTCACTCCCTGGGTTTAAATCTGCACTACGCCGAGTCCTGAGGGAGGGCGGAAGGCAAACTCTTGTTGCATCTCACTTCTCTTATGCAGATAAGCCCGCGTTCTACTTTGGTCGGTTCATCCGGCGTAACACACAAGCGTGCGGAGGCTACAAAGTAATACCCTAACAAAACCAGACAGATCAGCTTCGAGGGAAAAAAAAAAGAGGTTAATGGGGAAATCTCACATTCATATGCTGGTATCTAATAACTGTGTTAGAGTGAAACACAGTTATCATCTGTGGCATCTCTCAATGAAAGTCATTTAAATAATTTCAGGATGTAGTCCTCTCCTGCGAGAGCAAATGTGGGTGTTGCCGTGCAATCAGTCCCTCCAGCACTGAAGGCTGCGGTAATGGTATGCATGATCCAAAGTCCAAAGACTGTTTCGACAGTGCTTGCCCTGAGCTGGATTTACAAGCAAGCAAACAGCTGATTGCATGAGTCCAGAGGCCGGATGTGTGCCTTGTGTGTAATGTATGCACAAGTTAGTGGGCCGTCTCCTTTGTGCTTTTAAAACACAAGTTTTGCACACTGCATTTAAAGCAACAGTTTTTCAGACGAGCTAAGGAAGCCTTACGAGTACACACACACACATTTGGGTTATAATACCCCAGCTGGGAAATGGTGCAGGAGGTTGAGATTTGCCAGTGCATGAAAGTCCAGTATTATCTCAGCAAAGCAGAGAGAAGTTTTAAAATACCACAGAGCCAATATTTCAAAAGCGAACTCATATTGTGCATCTACCAATAAGGACGGATCCCTGTAGGGGGACTGGTGTCACCAACATGTGCCTTTCACCTGGGGAGTGCACTTGGCAACAATCCATCAATACCAGTGAAGTAAACACTGACAGCTGCACCTTAGAATGCGATGGCAGATAAGACAATCGGCTGGTCACTTGTGATCTTAGATCATTTCATTCTTTCTCTCTGTGCTCACTGATAACATGCAAATGTGAGGGAAAACTATAACGTGTGTTGAATTGAATGGTAATTAGAAAATCCATCCATAGATAAACCAAGATGTGCAGTTTTTAATAATCTGTGCATGTACTCATTTGATCGTGTTTGTGGCGTTTTAATTGTACTCCCCCTGAATAAATGGATTTCCAAAATAAGTGCCGCCACCCAGCGAGAAGTGTCCGGGTTTGAATCGACTTCCTGGATGGAGTTTGCATGTTCTCCCTGTGTCTGCGTGGGTTTCCTTAGGGACTCCTGTTTACTCCCTTCTCCAAAAACATGCTTGTTGGATTGATTGGTGATTCTAAATTGCCCCGAGGTGTGAGTGTGAGTCTGAATGGTTGTTTATCTCTGTGTTAGCCCTGTGATAGACTGCTGACCTGTCCAGACTGCTTGCCCGACGACAGCTGGGATAAGCTCCAGCAGCCCCTGCAACTCTCGTGAGAATAAACGGCAGTAGAAGATGAGATGAGATAACATAATCATGAGTTGCTGCACAGGACGATTATCTACTTACTATTCACTCTTTTTGCAAGCGGTGGTGGAAAATAACTTATTACATTAACTGAAGGACTTGGAAAAGTAAAGGTTAAAGTGTTTTACTATTTCTATTATATGCTACTTGTCCTCTAGTTCAGGGTAAAATATCTCATTTTTAACTGCATGACATTTACCTGCCGCTAGTCACTTATGGATTAAGTACAATTCTCTAAAAACTCATAATAAGTGCAATATATTGTTGGAGAATATTTCTTTAGAGCTTTGGAGGCTTAAAGTAACACATCCATTGAGAGTTTTCACTGTTGTAACACAAAGAGGTAAAATATTTCTATGGATGAGTTTTACTTATTCTATTTTTTTGCATTGTACAGGCACATTTATTAGAAAACCTGATGTGATTTCCTACAAACTTCCACCACAGTTGTAAATAAAGTATGTTCTCTCCACGGGGGCCCTGAACAGGAATCTCACCTGTGAGTGTTCCTGTGTGAAAGTGTCTTCATTCTGCAGGACCGCGCTGGGAACAAATCGCTGAGAGAGGAACTCTAGTGATGCCAGATTTGTCGACTTATGTCATATTTATTACATCTATACATACTAAAGCGGGAATCGCATTCATATTGCAGCAAGTCAGAGCGATGGCGGCTTCAGCTTATCAATAAAAGTTGAGATTTTCAACGGAGAGAGCTACCTACGGGGAATTCACACCTCTACATGAGAAAAATGGAGGCTGAGCCGAGGCTTGACGTCTCTTTGAGCGAGGTGGGTTAAAGCTCCCTACTCAAATGAATCACACCCTGATGCAAACGGGCCTGTCAAATGAATTGCAATGGGACTTAGCTGTCACGGTGAAAAGCAGACTGAAGACTGCACAGAGGTTGCCGTGGTCAAAGGAAGTGAGTCTAACTTGTCCAACATTTCAATACAAGGGGAGCAGCCTCTTTGCGCACCATCACTCTCATACTTCCCATATAAAGAAACCCAGCTGCAGTGTTCAGCCCTTTAGAGAAAGAAAAAAAAAACATCGTATCAAAGCACTGCTGTAGGTATTTCTCTCCCATGTGGATGCTGTGGCAGTGAGAGGAGGGGCTACCCACAGCTTGTTGGACAATTGCCAAGCTGACACAGACCACACAGATGGAGAGTGCGCTCAATGAGGAGAGGTTGAAGTAACAACCTGAACACGACCTGCCAAAACTTACTAGTAATGCCTACCCGCCGAATCATATGAAATGACATTGCTGGCTTCCAGCAAACATCTAAGTACAGGAGAACATCAAAAGGTCAGGAACGGTAACTCTAGCTGTAATACGCCTGCAGGGGTACAAGTTCATCACAGCTGAAAAGAGGACTGTAGAAATCGCTCTAAATCGAGGCCGCAGCTAAAGATTCATTTTGCCGTGGCTCAGTCTGACAATCATCTGGCGCTCGCTGATCAGACAGATCTTTGGCCATTAAAATGCCAGACAACTGGGATGAAAATGGGCAAATCTGATTCTGATTCTGAACGGTCCAAGACAAAGAAACTGGAAAATCCTCAACTGGAAAAACATCAGAAGGATTATAGAGCTGGGTGACGATTGTGCTCCAAGAAAAAAAAAAGCCAAAACAACATATACATTTATCAAAATGATCCATCCAGGCTCTTTACATGGGTCATGTAAATTAATAACCCACTGATATCCAGTTAAACATGCAGCAGGATTTTTCCACAAGGAGCTTTTCAACCATGTGGAGGTTGTTATTCCTCCAGCCACCTTCTGGAACAGGTTGTATGTGTACAGATCTGTCATAATGTTTAGAATCAGGTGTGTCTCAACAAGGTCTAATTGAAATATGGTGTTAACATGACATGAATTGAGCACAATGTGGAATATTAGCGTGGATGTAGTAGCTGGCTGTATCTTGAGAACTTGCCTCGATTTTCACTTATTGCACATTATGTATGTATCTAAGTGGTGTATAAATAGTATTTATATCTCTTAAAGGATCATTTCCAGTTGCGCCTACACAGTTATTTGCCTGAGAGGAAACTCCTTTTTATCTTTTCCCAATATGTGCATGCAGCGTGCACATGCATGCATGCATGATGCTCCTGTGGGTTAGAAAGCTGTCTATATATGACCTGGATTATGGGGATGCTACGTCCTGCCCGAGAACAGGTTCTGCTTCAGCTGAGCAATTTAGCCCTCGGTAGTTGTCAACTGTGCTTCTAAAAAGCTTAATATACATTTACGACAACCTTCTCGTTTTATATACTCCTCAGGCTGTGTATTGGAGTGAGAGTATGATTTTGACAGATGGAGGATGGGGAAAAAAAGTCTGAAGAACTTCCCTTGGGGACATCTTAAGGCGATTCATTTCATTCTTTGACTTCATTTCTAAATAGAGAGGAAATGCATTGAGCTGACACATCAAACATTATCATGGCAAGTTAAAAGTAGAGTTAAGCTCTTTATGTCTACCTCTCTGAATTGAAGTTTTGTTGAAACCCTCCCAGTGAATTCATTCATTCTACACTTTAACTCTTGATCTTCCCCAAATCAACCCACAATAAATCACGTTATCGCACATCTATGAAAGCTTTCCTCTCCACTTTTTTACCAGAAAACACCCCTGTTTATTAGACTTTTAACCTTGAGTTGCGACAAGAAGCAAAGAGTTGCGTTTCGGGGCCTCCACGGGGGGCATCAATCAGCCATAGTCGACCAATAACTCGTGCAGCATTTATCTCCGTGTCACAAAAGTGAGGAGAGAGAAATGACGAGGGCGGACAACCTCTGGCGCTGCTCACATTACACCGCGGATTTCCTCAGGCCTCGGGGCTAAGGGGTAATGTCAAGGGTGGAATCTGAAAAGAGCGGAGAGTTTAGGGAATAAGGGCACAGTGTTGAGATGGCGCGCCAAATACTGAGCAGAGCCGAGACCTTTGGAAAAGTCAGACAGTTAACTTCTGACTGATTCACTTCATCTCCATCGGCATTGTTTATTTATGTGGCAGATGGGTTGCATAAATTTTGCCGCGGACCTCACCGTTATAAACCTAACTCAATTAGCCAGCCGGGGTGTTAGCAGACACTTAGCCGGATTCATCGCAGCAAATCACAATGGGCAGATGGGTGATATTTTTCATTTTTGGTGGCTAAGCCTCAAAGCCATTATTTTTCCTTGTTTGTGTGAGTGCCTGACTCATTGAATAATCAGTTTGATTAATAAAACCAGTCTCCGTCGGCATAATGTCTTTGGCTCGCGCTGTGATGTGGAACCTAGTCTGTGTGTTGAATGGGGGAGCCTCTCTATGTGTTCACAAACTGGGTGAATTCTTACATTTTTTTTTTCCTCATTCTCAGCACTGCTACTGATAATGTGACAAATTCCTCATTAATACTTAGAGCTTTAACTCAAATTAACTTGGCTCCTCACATCGTGTTTTCTCCACGTGTCGCCTTTTGCCTTCAACTCCTAACCCCTAATTACTCTCTTTCACTCCAGCTTCTATATTTTCCTTCCCATTGTCCACTTACCTGGATCCTCTGTGATGGATCTCTCCTTCACCCTCCATCATTTCTCTTTCTCATTTTAAATATTTCTCACGTCCCTGCTTCATCTACATACCAGCCTCCTCTCCCCGCCTCGCCATCCATCGCTCACTTCATATCTCCTTCTTTCTCTCCCTGCCGGTGAGCCCACCCTGGCAGCCTTGGCCCTCTTAAATGCATCATTTCTTCCAAGAGATATCCTTCTGCACTGACCTCTGTGCTAGCTGGCTGCCTGCCATCTCCGCTCAATGGACTCATCAATCCATCTTGGTTCTTGGATGGCCTTGATTTTATTGTCTCACGCAGCCCTCTGTCATCCCGTTCATCTCTCATCCTTAATGTCATCCTTTCAGATTTTAACATGTCTGCATTTTCTGAGCACACAGCGTTTGATTACATTGAGCCGGGACAGCAGAGTCCAGGTGGGCTATTGTTGTTGAGTCCTTGCCCGGGGCGACGGCTGCACAGGCATGGATGTGCTGCTTTTTAAAAAATAAATAAAAGAATAAATAAAAAGAATGGTCAAAAAAAAAAAAATCGTTTGTTTGGGAGCAGAGGCAGCTACTTTGAAACTCTTTTATTTTTCCTCTCATTATGACTGGCGATTGATCGTGCCTTTAAACGCACTGATGCTTTACATTAAAGGACTCTCGCACGTATGAACTTATCAATCACGTTCAGCCGCCAAACCGAGGACGCCGAAGAGAAACAATAATGTTGGTGATTCGCCGCATTACATTTGCTCCTCTGTGACAAGCCTCAAACCCACACCCACCCGCCGCCGCCTAGCTAGCTTGCGCGCATGTGTGCGCGTGTGTACTATGCAGACGTGGGTAAGCGGTGAAGGGCCTCTTTGAAGCGTATGTAAAATATAAAGATGTGTCAAACTAACCTTCCTCCAAAATATAAATACGTGTGATCAGCAGTCAAGTTTGTCTAGCGGCTCTCACTGTTCACGCGTCTGGGCTGCTTGCAGATGAGGCTCTCCAGATTACACAGAATGTTTAAGCACCGCTATAGATCAAGAGTCTAGATGGACGTAGTGTGCATTACAAATTTCTTTCTGATCACTTGGTGAGTGTCAGTGTGCGGGGTGAAAAGGAGAATGAATACATGCTGGAGTATATATGCCATATTTGTTTCTTTTTTTTTATCGCATGAGAGATGCTTTTATGATGCAATTGCTGATCAATAAGTGCTCTGCCACACTACCAACAGGACAACTCAGGTCTGGGAGTTTTTGGTTATATATGGACATGGTAAATGTCAGTCACGCTTCCCCAGCTTTCCAAGGCCGTTATGGGCATTTGCTCGGCACTATTTATAGAGAGCCTCAGCATGTTTAGCCATGAAACACCTGACCCTTCAAATCAGAGCCCACCGAGTGGAGGATTGAAAACTTGCTTGTATCATAATTATTTTTTTTTTCTTCTTCCTTTGATGTCCACAGCAGCGTGAGGGGAGAAACGTGAAGTGAGAAAAAAAAATGTCAAAAAAGTCAGTTCTGAAAAGGTGAACGTGTTCCTTTTAACCTTTATGTCTTTATCAGTCTTTCATCACATGTGTCTCTTTCAAGAAGTCGTATTTGTCTCTGAAGGTCTCGCCGCTCCAGGCGCACTTGAGTCTGCAGCACCCACAGAGGCGTATGTTTGTATTTGTGCCTTCAACTGAAGCCTCCGGTTTACTATCCATATACCCCCCCCACTTTTTTTTTTCTTCTTTTTTTTGCAGCTACCCCACTGTGCTGAGTGAACTTCACAGGAAAGCGACAGGGACTGAGGGCACTTAACTGCCTGCACACTCAAAAGAGAACCTCCTTTGCTTTTAGCTGGAATCAACGTGTGTTCACTCGTAAAAATTATTTAAAATCTCCTCCTGGCATTTTAACGCCCACTTTCAATTTGAATACACTTTTCCGTGAAAACGACTGGCAATAACGCAAGTTGAATTTTATCACAACAGCTTTTCCGCAACAAAAATCCACGTGCGGCAGAGTTGCTTAGAATGAAATTTGTTGCAGATGCATTGCAATCTTTCAGTCTTTTTCTGCCTACAAAGGCAAAATGGCATTTAATTGCTATTGCAAATGTACATCTGTGTGACTGTGAATATAAATGAGACTGCCAGGCCTCTTGTTCTCATGGTAACACAAGCAGGATGTGATGCGCTGATTGACCTTGGGGATGCAGAGTTTCCTTTTTCTGAATGACTATAGCTGCGAGGTGAGTCTCTGGGTGTCTGTGGGGAAACAGTTGCGCTGTCACTGATAGTGAAAGGCGTTAAGGATGTAGTTTGGCTTGGCTCGTTTTCTCTGGCAGCACATGAACCTTGAGGACTCTAAATAATATATATGATGAGAAAAATAAATCTGTTAAAAAAATAATGAACTGCATCCATTTTATTCACTTCTTTTATCTTATTAGGAAGTGACTGCAGCCATTCATGTGATCATTGTGCAATGTTTCAGTTTACACAGTCTGTGCATTATGATGATGCATGGAGCAGTGTGTGTTGCTGTGGCGGTACGTCCACAGGCCTGTGGGGGGCACTCCAGTACTTTCCCTGTCGCCTGCTGCTCTCTTCCCTCCATTTCTACTTCTTCTTCTTCTTCTTAGCTCTCCCTCCCCATTTTCTGTCGTCCTTTTGTTCTGTGACTCTATCACTCCTCAGTCTTCCTCTCTCTCTCTCTTTCTTGTACTAATGTGCTCTCTCATCACTGCTTCTCCTCTCTCTATCACATGCGCGCTCTCAAGCCCCGCTCCGCTTGGTGCGCTCTTGGTGGACACCCATTTTCTCTCGTTCACTCCCTCGTCCTCCGCCGTCCCCCGTGCTCATTCCCGTCGTCTCTCTGCCACTTTTCGGTCTGGACTTTTAATCGATACTGGATCTTCCTCAACTAGAGCCCCCCCCCCCCGCCCCCCCACCCCATCCCGCCTCCCCCATCACCACCCTCCCCGCTCCTCTCCTCTCTCTTCCCATTCAGATGAAATAAAATTAGCACATTAGCAATGAGACATAAGCAGCTTGACCTTCTTTCTGTTGCACCTATTTCTCATTCACTGCACTTCCATAATGCACCCGGGTATAATTAGCATGGCGATCCATACAAGAGCATTATCAGGTTGCTGTTAGATGGGAAAAAATAATAATGAGAGTCTGATGACACAGGACATCCGTTTTTTCCCCTCAAGCGATAGTCAGTTTGACGTCAGCTCATCAGTCACTCCGCAGATTTCTTGTTCATTCAGTGGGTTTAATCCTTGGGCAGCGCTGAAAAGATAACTGGCCATCAAATTGCGGGAACACATTTATGTTAAATTGTCAGAAATATGAAATGCGCTGCATTTTCCTGGGACCCATTAAACGAGAACCCAGCAATTCAATCGTATTCCTTGAGTAAATCCACCAGTCTCTCCCTTCAGAAGGGCGACAAAATGACGGAAATATTTAATCATCTTTGCTTTTGTTTCAAATCATTTGCCGATTCGCAAATAATTGCCCAGCCATTTAATCTTCTCGGAGCTCCAGGGCTTAGAAGTGTCTTCTCAAGTAGACAGATATTTATCTAAAAAATGTCACCGTGCCAAGTGTGTTCATTCATGCCAGGAGTTGTAATCGAGTTGACAACATCTGCACCTGCGGATTAAGCGAAAGAAGAGCAAAATGCTGGGGTAGGTCTGACAAATCATATTTAATTACGCTGCCGTGACTTTGTCTTAGTGCAAATGGACCATAAGCTAAGGCTGTAGCACCAAGTTTATTTCATTAAAATATCACTGATTTGCCTTTTATAATTAAACGCAAGCTGTGTCAAGTGATTGTAATTAATGATTGGCCCTTATCTGTTTCACATTGTCAGGAAATGACAGATGGCTGCTTGATGGCTGATGGCGGTGACCTTGTAGGGGGAAATGGCCGCAGAGGGGGCAGACGAAGGAGACGGGTTTCGCGAAGCAGCCATTTCTTAATGAATGAGTTATGTCACTTTCATGGCTTCACGCCTCAAGAACACACAACTATCCACAACATCTTTGGTCTTGACAATGACCCCACAGACAATAACTTAAATATGTGAATGATTTAAAAACGTGAGTGAGTTCATATTATTCGGTCATTGTAAATAACAGTCAAAACACATTAACTGAAAACATGGACTGGGTCTGTGATGTAAAAGGCATTGTGGCCTTGCATCACTAAGTGGCTAGTGTCTATTTAATGAGGTGAAGTAACAGGTAAATGTATTCTAACCGCTTGTGCAGGATGCACACATTAAATAAATGAGCAGCTCTCTACTGCAGCCCGACATAAGTGAAAAATGACCACTCTGCTGTGTTCACTGGCTCTACTTAGAGCCAGCTAACCACACGGACTGAATAACCAGCTGTTACAAGTCAGTCGACTCTTTCATTGTTGTCCAACACGACGAAAGGAGCAAGGCACCCATGGTTGTTTGGTGATCAAGTGTTATGGGTTTACATGGATGCTAGTCAGAAACTTGAAATGCTTAATGCTAATGTCGGTGAAGGTTCTCAGTCATCCAGGTCATGATAATCCAAAAGGCGTTGAAAAAGTGACCCCAGTTTCTGGTCTAGTAAGTTTCTGCTGGGTGTACCCAGAGAATTTTCCTATTTAAACCTCATTTTCCCAATAGTCTATGAGAACTGAAGAAGCTACTTGGATGTGTAGCGAATCATCTCCAGCTTAATGCTAATGTTTGAAAGCAAGAAGACTGAATATCTTGAATATCACACATGAGAGAAGAAAGAATGGGCGGAAGGCTTGCTGTGAACCCATCTACGTTGGCTGAAAGGTCAGTCTCTGCATATGATGTCTCTGTCACTAAGTCTTCTTGAAAGTCAGAGGGTTGCAAGATAGAAGAGCCACCACAAACATCACTGATGCTTAAAAAAAGCATCAACATGGCTGTGGAGCATGGGGCGCGATCTATGGTGGAGCATGCTACTTAAGGCTCATTTAGGGTACTTTTGTCGAAATTTCGCCAAAGTCGAGACATAAGAAAGTTTGTATCTACGAACATCTTCAGTTAACCTTTCCTTGATGTGTTATATCTTTCATCAAGAAAGTAGCATCAGTAGCTCAGGAGGCAGAGCGGTCGTCCAATAACCGAAAGGTCGGCGGTTGTAGTCTGTCCGTTGTGTCCTTGGGCAAGACACTTGACCCACCTTGCCCCCATGTACATGCTCCCTGGCGTATGATTGCGAGTGATGTTGGTGGTGGTCGGAAATTGGCTGCTGTGACTACTGAGGTAGTTTACTATCACCAGAGCGTGACTGTGTGAGCGAATGAATAATGCATACAATTGCAAGCGCTTTGAGCATCTAAAAATGGAAAAGCGCTACATAAAACCAATGCATTATTATTATTATTTGATCCAGAACGCTCAATTTGAAATTGCAGAGACTGATGGAGAAGCAGCTGGAAATACTAAAGCAGAAAAACACTGCTACCAAGAGAACCAATTACCAGTCTTAGCCTGCGTCGCTGTGTTCAGAGGTGCACGTCAGCTACAATGCTAGGGTCTGGGTATGCTCTGCACTGTCCTCACAGCTATGGCGTCAAACTGACGCACAAGTCGAAACCACCTACACAAGGTGATGAACCGCAGTGGGTGATGATCAAAGACCATGGATTCATCACTGAAGACGTGTCCAAGTTGCGTCACGTGTTGCTTACTTCAGTGCATCAGGCAGCAGACTGTACCTGCTTATGCTGTAGTGCTAGCTAACGTTTTGGACAAGCACCACTTTCCAACAACATTTGAACAAACGTCTCTCTAAGCAACATGTCGTTCTTGAGCTGTAAACCCGATACATACCTGTGGAGGTAAGATGTCAGTGGATTTCCTGAGTGGCTGCTGCAGTATTTGTGTGTCTCCACGGAAAATCTGTCCCACCTAAGCAGCTGTTTTAAGCAGCTGGACCAGATGCAGTAAACCAGCAGTATTCAGGTACCTGCTTATCATCTTAAATAAGACCAGTAAGGATTATATCTATGGTCTAAGTTACTTACTGTTTATTGTGAAGCAACTTTAAAAACTAGGTCCATTTTAACTGATACATTAGTTGGTCATTGTCTACGTGATGCACTATTTCCTATATCATATATCCATTATATTATTATTTTCATCTTTTTTTAGTCACTAATTAATTAGTATACTTTATCTAATGCTCACATATCAGATTTACTAGGACTCTGTAGCAACTGTGGCAAACACAAGTAGTTTGAAAACACTTATTGTGATTAACTAACATTTTCAACAGTTAACTAATTCTCTCAAATTTGCACCCATAGTCGATATATTTTAATGATAAGATTTATGGAGGATAATTTTATCCAAATCTAATCTAATTTGATTTGACACACAAAGTTTCATTAGCCGCCGTTCTGTGCAGTCAGCAGTTTTGGGGTCTGGTTAGGAGGATAATTTATAATGTATACAATAGTTCATGCAATTAAGAGCGAGACAGAATAAGTAATTTGAAGACTTCGCTTCCTGCTAATTTAGACAAACTCACTATGGCCATGTCATTTTTTTTTAATGAGATTTCAAAAATCTGTATATGGCTATTTGATACACAGTGATCTATCATCTATTTCCACAAGGAAAAAATAAAAAGAAGAAGCAGATTTATCATTTATAGGCTAATATAGAAATGATCATTAACCACATGCGGTGCTCAGTTTGCAAACGAAGGCGGCCCTAGGGAATTGCGAGAGGGGCAATCGTGCACGTTGGTTAATGTGGACTGGGCCCAGAGCACGGCTCAAATGGTGAAAGCATCAGAGGATAGTGGATGATGTCCGCTACGCAGTCAGGGATTATTTTGTCAAAGCATCGATCGCTTGCCAATACACAGGCCTTATGCCCACATGGTGTGAGACTCGGACAAAAGCGCTGAGACATTACTGAGACAGGTTATCACTGTGCTCTATTCCCAGCTTAGAGGAGGGAGCTCAAATTAGTGAATCACAAAGTGCATTTTAAATGGCCTCTGTACAGAGATGTTGGATAATCTCTTTCGGTGCGGAGCTACAGTTTGTTCTGTTTTTATTTGATCCCGTATTTCATCACGAAAATGTATTTCCCAAGCTTTTAGTTTCAAGTGCAATTCATACATTATCCATTGTGCAATGATGCTGCCTTTAGAAGTAAACAGATGTTTAGACAACCTTGGTGCTGGCACATGCAGTCAGCTTGAATCAATCAGCCTCACATCTGCCTTATTACTATTTAAAAACACAACACATTTGCTCTATAAGGCACGAGGAGCAGATGAGCAATTTGAAATATACATGCACTCTATGCTGAAAAATCACTCCGGTAATTAGTTATTCCTAAACTGCACACAGATGTACATTCATTTACTCATATGGATCATGCATGCATGTACACATGTATACATGGGTACATCAGTCACGCAGACTTAGTGTGAAATAATTTCGGTAAATCTGCAGCAGAGGTGCCCTGCTCCGAGCGGCTCGTCCAGAATCAAGTCTGATGAGTGGGAGGCTATTGTACAACAAAATGCCACGAAGCAAACATCACATTTACCAAAACGCATCTCACCATCATCTGTAACATTTGCTGCAATTAGACGCGGGTTAAGTAGGAGTAGAAATTTCTGAGGTGCCCAAGGTCAGCAGCACCCCCCACACCATTAAATGAATGACAGCTCGGGTAGTATAAAAGCAGAGGGCCCTTACTCCTTGGAGGCCATTTGTTAAATAACCCTCCTGAGGATATTTCAAGCATTTTTCTTTTAAACTGAAACCACATGCAGAGTAATGGAGCAAACTCTGACTTCATGCGAAAGCCTGGTTGAATTGAAATTGAGTTTAACATGGCTGTACATTTTGATTAACCTCCACCAGCTATTTTTACTCATTTATTTGGATCCTAAAAGCAACAAAGATGAGCGAGTCATGAACGGAGGCTCATACAATAAAATGCATTTGAATTCTAATCTCCAGAAAAGAGTGGCGCAACATTTAACCGATTGTCTGCTTGCTCAGCACTCCCACTTTCTTATATTAGTGGTAGGATTTCTCCTCTCATACGCTTTGTTAAAATAAAATCAATTATCTATGATTAAAGCAATCAAGCAGCCAGCAGTCCCTAAAGCGGGAGGTGATTTAGAATTATCTGTCAGCTACGTTTGAGAAGAAATGGCAGAGCGCCACCCGACTATGGTGATGGATTCGGTGGAATACCAATGGAACAAAAAAAGTAACAGCTCACAAAAAGAAAGAGAGGGAGTATGGATATTTATGCTGCATGGAGGCGAAAACATTTCACATTTCTGTGGCGCAGACCTGAAATCCAAGAAATATTTTTTTTGCATGTTTTCTAACCTCACTGTGAACTGACCATTTTTGAGTTCAGCCCACGTCTGTCATAAGAGCCTGTACTCACTGCTCCCGCATAAAAGGTTGACCAGACGTCTCGCCCATCCTCCTCCTCCTCATCTCTTGTCTAAAATTGCAGCACCAACACTCGGCTGTCATTTGTAGCTTGCGCTAAGACAAAAAAAACCCTTCTGGGTAACATTGTTTGAAAGTGCCCAGTTCAAAGAGACTCCCAGAACCAACAGAACTGTTCACACAAAATCTCACAGTCAGTTCTTATTATCGTGGAGTGCCGAGCTTCTCTGCAGAACCCTGCAGCACAGTGAATCAATGAGCCAAAAGTACATAAAGATCGTGCCAGTGTCTCACCACAAATCAGAGCTTTATGGCTTCATATCAACTATTTTCATTTTTTTCCCCCATCAAAATCATTTGGGGAGCTCTCTAAAACTTTCAAAAGTTGGTCGCTTGGATTTGTTTAAACTCAGAAGCAAACAAAGCACTTGACTTGATGTGCAACTGATAAAACTGCAGCGACACTGGCACACAGACGCTACTTGCTGCTAATCATTCAGAACACTGAGTAGGTGCTAAACAGATCAGAAGTTGAGCAAGAGCCGAGTCATGTTTGTTTTGTCGTCTACAAAATAACAAACTTATTCATGATGCTATCCCACTCTGAACCGAACCACGGGAACAATCACACCGAGGGGAAGCGATTCCACACTTCTTCTTCAGGGCTTAATTGAAAGAAACGCGCGTCAGCTGGGCTCTTAGCCGTCCTGCCTTTCAGCCGAAGCCAGCAGGTAGGCTTTTACACTTCTCCTGGTCATTAGCTCATTAGCTAAGCTGCCACCGTCACACAGAGCCAGACCTCTGAAAACATGCCAGGAATCAAAGTGAGGATCAGCCAAAGTCGCTTCGTTGGCAACCGGCTCTTCAGTTTGTGTTCACACCATGATAGCTGGCTTAGATATGGATGCGTGTGTTCCTGTTCAACGCATGGATGCGAAAGCTTCAGGCTAAATTGGCATATTAACTGCGGATGTAAAGGATATGCTTTCAGATGTTCTAGCATACTTCGGGCTGATTTCCTGTGAGTACATCATCTAGCTTCAGATTATTCCGCATACCAGGACATAACATAAGGGGCAGAATTGTAAAGGCATGTCAAGATCCAAAAGTCCCCACTGCTCCCAAACCCACTCAAGGCAATTTTAAATTTGGAGCACGTGAGAACTGCCAGTACACTAAAAACATTAAATATTTTAGAATCACCTCATCAGTGGAAGGAGCATTGACATTAAAGGCTGTATCACTTACAAGACAAAAAAAAAAAAAAAGAAGTTTACATGCTCAAATGCCCATGCGACAAAATATATATAGATGAAATATTTCTCGCACCAAAACAACAAATCTCTGAACACAGAGGTCCCATCAAGAGAAATGATCTCTCCAGTCCTGTTGCGAGAAACTTTATTGAAAAACAACACCACAGGCAAGACCAGCCAAATAGGTGGTAATGTCAGTTTTAAAAATGTATTTCCAGGGTGTATGAATGCAGACTTTTCTATTAATGAGTTTTACAATTCTCTTACTAGATGGGTTTACAGTGTATCTATGTATTTATGGCCAATATCTTATTTATGTTTCATCATTTTTATTTATTAGATTGTTTGATTTACTATGTTTACCTCTTTTAAGCACACATGCACTTTTTAAATCTTGTATGTGCCCTGGTTACACTGTTTTTATTGCGTTTATATATCTCTACCATTTACCTCTACTGGGCATTTGTCTCTTTTGGCTGTCTGGTCTAATGATAGGCAACAAACCCACCCTATATGCAGACACTTTTAGATATTTCCTAGCTAGCATATATATGTACACTGCCACAACATTAAAACCACCGACAGGAGAAGCAAATAACATGAACCATCTTGTAATAAGGCAACATTCTGCTGTTTGGACCTGGCACTTAGACATGTACCATCCAACTAGACCAGACCAGCCACCCCCACCTCAGGGCAATGACACTCCATGATGGCAGCAACCATCCTTAACAAGATGCAGCCTGACACAGACACAAAAATGGCTTGGGAGCAATCCAAAAAACATGAACACCAAAACACAAGGTGTTGACCTGGCCTCTAAATTCACTAGATCCCAAACTGATCAAGTATCTGTGGGATGCACTGGAACCACAGAGGCCCCTTCCCCTTAACCCACAGGACCCCAAAGGCCCCCACTAACATCACTGTGTTGCTAGACAGGGAAGATGACACCCTCAGAAGTCCCATGTCTATTCTCTGGTTAGTCACAACTGTTTTGGAGATCTACAATATTATTAATAATATTAAGTAGGTAGTCATAATGTTGTGCCTGATGTATGTGGGGGTATGTGATTGGTTGGCCTGTTGTCACATGACCAAGCCCCAGTTGCAAGTGTCCTGATGACTCATATAAACATGTACATGGACATGATTGGTTGTTTCCATCTAAAATGACACTTTCTTTTGTTTCATACATTATTTGAGGTGAGTTTGTAGATGGACAAAGGTCATGAGCCAATAAACGTCTTATAAAGCTCAATCATTTACCTCAAGTCCCAACCTTTCTGTTTATATATCAGCCAGCAATTTGAGGATGTCTCTGTGACATCTGGGTCTTTGGTTCACGTGTGTTTCCTCAACGCGGTCATCGACGGCCGTGCTCACCTCTCGCAAATCATGTTTCCCCGACAGATGATATTTAGCCGTCAACAACAGCAGAACCTCGTTCTGCATTTATTGTACCCACTGTAAAGTTATGTAAACGGAAAAATAGCACTGCTTTCTTAATTCGGTGGAACGGCAGAATGAATGACTGTTAAATGGATATAACTTTGGTATCTTGTTTTCTCTAAGCACAAAGAGATTTGTTACGCTGAGTCTAATTTATTTCAAATGCGAACCATACAATTAATAGACGGCAGTGAAACAATTATAATCCAAACAAGTTTTTTTTTTTTTTTTTTTTGGCTGTAATGAATATCGAGTGTCAACAACTTAATTTGCTTTTTCAGCCGCACAGTGCTAACCAAGGCTACGGTAGATTAGCTATGAAGACAGAAGCAGTAATGAGCATAAGGTTTTTTTTTTTGTTTTTTTTATTCACTTATCGGATGAAAAAGGAATTCCATAGGAGACTACATAATCTTTGGCACTAGAGTTGAGACAATGGCATCGCGGCTTCATTTTTTAACATCAGATATGGTAAATTCTGCAGCTACCAGGGGTCTTGTAATTTATGGTCTCAGCTCAATTTGTCGTGCAGTTTAACAAGGTGAGACTTCCGTCTGTGGACCGTGATGCATTTTAAGTTGATGAAACACGTGTTAAGTCTCATCACCTATGCAGACCCAGTGCACTTGAGATTATTCAGACAAATTTCCATCCATAAAATTTCAGACAGACTGTCTGACCCGTGGCCTGGCCCGGACAGTAACAAGGTCTCCTGTGCGTGTGAAGCCGAGCAGACACAGACAGCCTTTGTGCTGTATCTCATTATCAAATTGGCTCTCCTTCCCTTTCTCTCCCGTAACATACTGTAGCATGCAGAGAATTTCTGTGCTCTCCACAGGATCCCTGAATGTCACTGGATCTGGGATGAGCCTGCAAGTTATGCCGCGGACAAAGGAACCCCCCCCCCAATTCCCCATCTTAATAAAGCATACTATGAGCAGACGCAGCCAAGGAGCACACACTTTTAAGACAAAGCCTCGGAAATGTTGACTCACTCCACCTCAGCCGTTTGAAGTCCAGACGCCGTCACAGTGCCCACCGCTTTCATCCTGGCAGATGATGGCTCGCCACGACCAGAATAGAATATGGAGAAGTCGCCAGAAGTCACGGAAAAGCCTCAGCTGCACTCTGTGCATGCAACTACGGGGAGAAAAAAAAAAAAAAAAAAAGTTGATGAAATATAGTGGCAAAAATAACAATAACCTACCCTGAAAAGAAGAAACATAATGAGAAGAGAACAGCTCATTAGCTGCAACAGTTTTGGCTGTTCAAAACAATGTGTCACTACACCTTTCAAAATGACATCCCGCTGAGACAAACAAACACCATTTCTCTCCTGTCGCCACGCTGAAGTCGAGAAACGGAAAGCCGCACCGACGGCGTAATCTTCGAGACTTCGGTATCTCACCCCCCCTGAAAAGCGTTTCTTCTTTTCTTTTCAAATGATGTAAGCGCTTTATCTGTATGTACACGTGCAGCGCTTATGGGCTCACGTAAGGAGCTTTAATTCGGCATATTTTAAGGTGACTGAGGCGACTATCAGTTTATTCAAAACAAACAAGGAAATAAATAAATAAGTGCGTGAATACCATCAGGCTAGTTCAAAGCGCTGCCTTCTAACCTCGCCGCGCTGATCGAGGAACATGAAAAGGGGCCCCAGGAGACGGTGGGTTCCACATAGCGGCGTGATTTATGGTCGACCATAACAAATCAACAAGTTTAACTTTAATTGTTTTCTTTGCGATGGGAGGTGGAGTAGTTAATACCGAGCGATGATTGATGGCACAGGGCACCAGGTTTGGCTCGGCACTTTGTCTTTTGCAGTGCAGCTCACGAATTGCACCAGCTGATAGATGCAATTAATTTGAGGGACTTTTTTTTTTGATTCAGGAAATATACAGGTTCTAAAAATATACTTCAATCGTATCACGGTAATCTATCTGGTCTTTTTTCCTTCTTCCTACATATAAATATCAGATTAACACAGGTTTACTTCCACCTATATGTATCCAGGAGGTATCTGAATGTTTATATAACGTCTAGGTAGGTGACATTTCATATGGTTTAATAAAGTTAGCTTGTGTGTTAAGCTACATTAGTTTGCTAAGTAAATGAGACAACCATTTAATTAAATGCTTTGCTGATGATGCTTCTCTTGGAATAGTGGCTGTTAACCATTAATCAGTGTTGCACACCTAATTTACAGGGACAACAGTGCAGAAATGGGGCCGGCACAGGAGAGGAAATGGTCACACTGATACATTAAATCACCATTAGTAATTAGTGAAGCTAGAAGCACTCGCAGCGCCGATGATATATCGCCATCAGACGAGATCACAGGGTAGAATAACATCTATAGGCGATATCACAGCTGATCAGCGTGCCATAGATCATCGCACAGCACGTTAAACAGACTTTGTCTCTGATAATTGTGGTCTAAAGGTGCCTCTGAATGCTTCATAGAGTAACCTTGCAGCTCCTGCCAGTAACTCAAGCCACGCCAGAGTAGGTCTATTTATTTTTTGCATTTGTTCCAGCCTGCTGACGACTGATGCAATAGACCGTAGATGATTTACTTCTGTTGATTATTGAATCATAGAGGAAGAAAAAAATAAATAAAGACAAAAAAAAAAGCCTTCCAGAGAAAAATAGGCCCGAGTTTTAATTAAGTTCGAACAAAACACCGGTCTTTCCTCAGTCGATTCATAAGAATGACCTTCATTGTGAATTGGTCTAATGAAATATGATGAGCACAGCTTGGGAGCGTCGGTTGAGCACCACACAGAGGGGCTGGGAGAAGAGAAGGACCGCGGGTCTGTGAAGGAAGCCGCACAGAAACTTTTTGTTCTTACAGCCTCTACGGAATGCGTACCGAAGCTGCAGAAAGACAATAAATCAAACATAATTGACTGCAGCACTGTCTTGCAGTGTTTTTTCAAGCATCAATCACATTTACAATGAATTACAAGGACTGCTGCAAATGCTTATGATGCAGAGCTAACTGGGATGGTTTCACTGCAAAAAAAAAAACAAATGGTGGTGGTGAGTTTGCAACTGTGACGGTAAACGGCACAAGAGGAACGGCTCAGATTTAAATTGATAAAGAATTAAACTAATTAAACGAAAATGACCTGATTAGACAGATTAGTCAGAAATTAAATCTAAGATGCTCATTTAGAACACATCAGCGCCTCATTAAAGAGCGATGAGAGAAGGACCAGTAACAACACTTAAAAGTGTCCTACCATGAGAACTGTGCGTCTCTTATGTGGTTACAGCCACTTGTGGCAAAGCACTACATCGTGCACATTGCTGCACAAGGTGTTCTTCATTGCGCGAATGGACGTATAATATATGGTCTGCACTTATGGTACATAATGCTTTTCTATGTGAGTGGTGCTCAAAATACTTCTTGCCGTTCACACCCTACAATGTTGAATTCAGTGTCGCGCCCACAGACACATCGGCAAGAGGAAGGGCCAGGGACCACCTGCCAACCCTGCAATTAGTGGACAACCCACTCTTCCACCTGGGCTCAAGCTGTCCAGCCTACTAATAAAATGCTTCTACCCACAGCTGTTGCCAGAACGGAGGCATCAAAATAAATTAAAAGGCAAAAAAAAAAAAAAAAAATCTACTTCTGAGAAAACTTTGACAAAAATAGGTTATGTGACAAATGCACTGAGGAAGACGCAGGACTGTGAACATCAAACTGGAATGACCTATGCCACATTACCACAAAGATTATGCAGGAGCTTTCATGTTGTTATTGCATACTTAAAATTATACAGTTGATCATGGTTACACACTGACTCTGGAGAACTGAGATTGCGAGATACTTCTGGAAACAGTTCCCTTACATGCAGTTCCCTTTCGTATCGTGTTGAAAATTTTCACTAGAATAAATTAAAAATGTGCTGGGTTTAGTGTGCAAGCTCTTGGTGCAATTTTTATTGAAAAACAATGACATGGGCTCGGTGTGCAAATGCCTTAAGGCTGTGGTCTCTTGAGCGCTCAGCGTGGCAGTTTCGAGCATGAAACTGCTCTGGGTTACATGATGAGCCTACTTGAGATGTCTCCTGCTGCATAATGAGCTTATGTAAAAAATTTTGTGCGGACAGCTTGTGCACCCAACAATGATAAAGGACAACTGCAAACCCCAAATTACAGCAGACATTAAACACATCATAATTTAATAATAATAGCAAGAGGTTAATAAGTGATTGGAACAGACAGGTGGTTGAGTCTATCCACGGGGAGCTGAACTGTAAAATGAAGAAAGAGTCATCTGTGAGGAGAATCGTCTGCAACAAAGCAGCGTGAGACCAGCGAAGAGTGGTGTCGGGTAGATTATTAGCCGAAGGCACTTGTAGGCCAGTCGGACGCGGGAATACGTATCGACATGAATACAGTTGCGCAGGACGGAAACCCTGTTCTAGACGAAGAAGGTTTGACATAAAAACCTCCGATATTTTCACCCACGTCAGGTCACCAGCCAGCCTAGCGGGACCTCTATTACCAACAACCTCCACCTCTAAGTCACACTCATCATAGTTTGTCAAAGCCCCCAACGATCCTTCTGCCCCTGACCGACATTTCTTCCGTCTTGCCACCCCCCCACTTTCTTTTGAAATGACAGAATGAGTGCTTCGGAAATGGGTATAAATTCAGATCTTCTGCCTCGAACACAGAACGTATCGTTAAATGCCTTTGACTGTACATGTCTGAGTGTGCCCTCTTATGAATATTTTCAAAGTATTCAGTGTTTTAATGCCAACAGTATCGCAAATGACAATATGTCTAACATCTAACTCTGCAGCTCCACTCTCCCAGCTCGTTGTTCATTAATTTCATCGATCTAATTTCCAACCAGGGCAGGCTGGTGTTTACGCCAAAGAAAGCTCTGTGTTCTTTCTCCACGGCAGCTGGCTGCTACTAACAAGAGGCAGTTACATCCCTAAGTATACTGGCGTTAAAAGCAACTTATTTGCTAAAAGTCACACTTTTCGGTGAGGCGATTTCATGTCAGTGTCGTATTTACAGCCGCGTTGTCAGCGCGTGGCAGTTAGTCTTATTTTGGACATAGCCACTAATTCACGTTGTCACCTGGATCGCAAGCGTCGCGCGGAGTCGGACAGGAGGCGGAAGCAGCGCGATATGTCACAGGAGGCGTGAGCAGTAGCCTGGCGGTTCGCAGCAGATGCCGGCGCACAAGCAATTCTGCTCCTCTGCTCTACGCGGGGCTGATAATAACCTCATAAATTTCGTAACGTAAAGCTTTGTATGTGTTCCTGGACAGTAACTGTTGTGTGTATATCAGTTTCAGGAGTGCAGGTGGGGGGAAAAAAAGTAATTGAATTGAAACTCTACGAGAAGAGCAGGGAAAAGGGCAGAAAAATCAAAAAGGGTTCGAAGCATAGCTGATCATTTATCCCAACCATTTCATTTAGTATCATTTGCGCTGTGTATAAAAGAGTGATGGCATGTTTCCTTGCAAGATTCATTCGTGGCGTGTAGATATCTCTCCAGACTGACGTGGAAGCTGCTGCGGAAGTTCGCAGGGTGGTCGAACCCGTCTGAACGGCCTAATTGGTTAACATGGAAAGGAAGCAGGCAGTGTTTTGTGGCGCTTCCACCTCCTGTCTGAACCTGCCATCATGCTGCACATTAACCGCCGAGCAACCTTACAAAGAGAAGAAAAAGCTCAAGGGATAAAGAATTGAGGGTGACTACCAAGCCATGTGGGTCCATGTTGTTTTTTTTACCTTAAGACATTGAACAAAACAAAACTCCTATAGCTTGTTTTTCTTATCAGTTGTTTCTGAATAAAGGGTCCAAAACAAAATCAAAGGTTGGCGAAAAAGGTTTATCCTGTTTTGGTGATCCTTTTTTTTTTTTTTTCTTGCAAAGAGATGCAAGTCAAAGGAACTTGTTATATACCTTGCTCTCCCAAATGAACTCCCCTCTGAATCTGGCCATCCTCCATTCTCTGCCCCTTTCTCCCTTTCCCTTCCTTTCTAGTTCGTAGCTCCTCTGCTCCGAGACTCACCCAAGATCCCTTTGTGAGTGTTTAATGATGCATGCAAATGCAAATAAACCCACGGACATCTCGGAATAGTGGTCCTGAACCCAGAGGCAACAAACAGCGCGGTACAAACAGACTTTCCCTACTTGTCGAGAGGCTCATTTTTAACCCTTATCCCCACGATGGAAAACATACATACATAAAAATCTGTTCTGCAGCAGAAACCAATTACCCCCTCCCTCTCCCGTTAGTCTGTACAACAAACTCTTTTATTGATTCGGTGATAATTACCTCAGTCACATCATAAAGCACCTGGAACAGATTGGTGGCTCAAATTATCGATTACCCCTGGGCTACCCTTCATCGTTCATTGTATTGTCGCCATACATTACTTGATGAGATCTGCTTTCCCCTGCATTCCTCATTGGCACTCTGCAGGGATACATTGACAAAGGGGTCCGGTGGTGCAAAAGCACTCTTTCAAAGTCATTTGTCATCTTTTCTTAGTTTTTAGGTTATCCCTTGAGCCGCGCCAAAACCAAGGTTAACTTACAGTAAACTTAATTGGCAGCCTGCACATGAACCACCTCCAAGCCCCACAATAACACGCATTTAATCTAATACAGTCTTGGTCCAAAAATGACCTTTTATTCGTGGCTGTAACTTGCAGCCTGCCCTGGCAAGCACCAGCTGTGTCTAAAGCTTCATTACACATCTTCCTGGAGGCTTGTCTGTTCATGACCCCGAAACCTCTGCCCACTAGTCACACGTACGTCCACTAGCAAATTCCCTGACCAGCGTCACAACAACGCTCTGACCTCCGATGAGGCCACTGCATTTTCGCTGGCAATGAATAATGAGGTTGGAATTTCGGTTCCAGCTGTTTTTTATCTCTTCTCTTTCAATTTTTCACAAAAGCTTACTCGAAGGTGCCAGGATTATTTTACAAGGCTTAATTTTTTTTTTTTTTTTTTTTTATAGATCACGATGGCAGCTTGTCATATGTCTCCCTCAGCTTGTTTTTGCTGAAAAGAGAACAACAAGGAGACACACAGGAGATGTACTGCTTTGTTACCGAGTCGGTCTTAGCTTTGTGCTTGTCTGGTTATCAGAAGAACAATGGCTCCTGGCGTTTCCCCGGATCCCTCTCTCTTCAAACATGACAAAAATACATCCGAATCTGAACCAAAACTGCCTTCAAGACTTGTAAAGTATAATCTGTGGTTATAAATAATGGCTTTTCGTGCTTTTTTTCATCAACTGGGTTAGCTTTGAGAATTTTTGAACTGCACCTCAGCAGCTCATTTAAAATCCGATATTTTTCATTAATAATAGATTTATTAAATGCCAATAGGTAAATAAGTAGGTTCAGCTGAAAGCAACTTTTAGCCGCAACATGTTGCATTAGGTTAAAAAAAAAAAAAAAGGTTAATAATGCAAACTATTCCTAGGATGTGTAATTGGTGTATTTTGTACGATATCTTGTGAGATCCATTAAAAGAATAAATATCTGATTTAAAACGACGTGATGTAACCTCTTGTGTGCTGTAAAAAGCTCATCAGATAAACAGTTCAGAATAAATCACTGCCTGTTTTGTGTATTAATGCCACCCTGACAAAAGCCTTAATTAGGGGACTGAAAGACACCAACTGCTTTCCCCCACGAGAGCATTATATTCAATACTTTTTAGCCAGAAAAGTCACACTGAGAGCTGGAGAATAATCTAACATCGAATATAAAGCCACATGATTAGCTGCATGCAGAGTGTATACAACCTTAAGAAAGAAGCCTCAATAAAAGCAGGATTTGTTCCTTTAAGCCCATGTGTTTCTTTGCATTATCCCATAATGACTTATATTATACAACAAAAAAAGCAGTATGGGGCAACAACTAATTGAAACCCCGCTTTTTAAGCAATTGTTGTTGATGAATCTATCTTCTTTGATTCATCAACACCGTCTTTATTCCTCTGCCTTATATTCAGGGAATCTAATAACAGAGCGCAGGGATTATCGTGAACTAGCACTGCCTGAACAGTGCAGGTCTCGCCGTGCGAAAAGCTACCGCCTGCAGGAAAGGTTGCTGAGGATAGACAGCTCACCTTAGCCATCTGCAGTGAACCAAACTGGCTCTGGGCAGGTGTTCAACATGGCCAGGTGGAAAGCAGCTGACACAGGCAAAGCTCCCCGGCGCTATTTGTCACTGCAAATAACATTTGTTTCTTCAATATTAGAATTGGACAGGAGTGAACATCCAGCCAGTCTTCCTCATTCTCCTCTAATTTCGGCAATTAAAAGGAAAGGTCATGTGTGGGAACAGATGGCTAAACTTCAACTAGGTGCTAAGTCTGGAGACTGAAAAGGGACAATTGGCATTTTACATACGTCATTCTTGAACTATACTGCAGACAGACAGTAAATGGCTGAATGACCACCAGTTTTATTTACTAGCCACCAAAGTATGTGTGCACTCAAAGATTGCTAGATTGCAGTGGAGTCCCATGAGAGGCTTTCTCATTTGAGCTGAGCACATGCTCTTGTTTTCATATTAAAATTATGGACTTGGTCACACTCAATAAGACTTTCTATGGAACACATTTTGATGGCGCTGTGTATATTTTATAGCTTTGGACCCTTGTGTACAAACATCGATATAGTAAAATAGCCATCTAAAATATGCTGCGTCAGAGGCAGTTTCAACCTGTATTAAAGACAGTGGGTCGTGTTTTTTAATTATCCACTGTACCATACACACAAATAAGAAAAAAACAATAATACTAGCTAAGAATACATGTGGGAGAGAAAAAAAGGTACATTTTCTGTGCTCAGGGACAGGACAATTAAGGTAAAATAAAGTCTGGTAAAGTTAAAAGAGCCTGCTGAACCTCCCAGGAGTAACACAGGAACCTTGTGTAGGCAGTAAGGTGGGGAGGAACAGCAAACACTGTGTTGTCACACTTCCACTCCCCGTGGAGCCGAGCTAAAAGGAGGGGAGCCGTGGATCTGGAAACGGCACAGTGCCTCGAGCTTCTGTTATTTTCTATCGCAATGTTTGTGAAATTCCTGCTGATGAGGTGATTATACTTGAACACAAGCTCCTTCCTGTCGACATTATAATTTGCTGTGGAATAGAGGACACAGAAGCTGGCCCCGGCTACAGTAAGTGTTGTTTCACGTTAGGATTTGTTTGAGGTCAGTGCAAAAACGCGTGTGTGCTTTTTATTCCAACATCTGACTCCATTGTACATGCAGGCGCGCTCCGCACACACTGTTTGCTCCAGGGATTTTGTGGTGGGGAGAGGTTTTTCAGAGAGCATTCACTGTCCGTGGGTTGTTAAGGTTCAGTGGGCCTTTTGAAGTTAACAGAGTTTATGCTCTGTAACCGCCAATTTTGTTTCAGCACGCTCATCATTTCAACCAATAGCACAGCTGAGATGAAGGTTTTTACGTCTGTATTCTGACTGTTAAGCTCCCGAGAAGAGACTCTTTCCTCCTTACTTCTCCTTTGGGGAATGTTAACTTTTCCAGTTTATGGAGCATTTGACAACACTTACAGGCAGCGCCAGGCATGCTTTTTTAATGCAGGCTGTCACTTAGGTGCTGATGCATTGAGCAGGATCACATCACCTGCTACTAGAGTATCTGCACATTGACAGTAATCTCTGCAAACAAGCCATAGCTTGCCATGAGTGCAACATACACTCTCTTGCCTCACCGAAGCGGACCACAGCTTAGCACATACATAAACCAGAAAGCTAAACAAAATCTCCTGTTGAAACTTGGAGTCGGCAACACAAGCAGAAACACTGGAGCCAGAAGAGACAGATAACCTGGTAACTCCCTCCAAAAATCAGCAGATGGTGAAGAGACGACTAGACGAGCAGCCAGCAGACTTTTCAACAGACTGCAACAACTGAGAAAAATCAATCAAAGGACACTTGCTTTGCCAGGTTAAACAAGCATCTGCTGGGTTTTTGTGAGTTACAGTTAACATAACACTGTGTAAATAAAGTCTCTGAGTGTGAACTGTTTAATGTTGAGATGGCATCACACTGGTGAATGTTAGCCAGATCCACTGAGATACGGTAAGAAACATTTAACAACAGAATTCATTAGATCCTGCTAGTAGTAAACCACATTTTTAACAAGGCAAAACCTAGCCATAGCCATACAGAGCATACCTGAAAATCACTGTGGACAATCCATCCCGTCCACTACACCCAACATTACAGGGGCAGAGGAGCTCATTCTCCAGCAGAATGATTCAGCTCCGCTCTCATAGTGAACGCCACACAACTTTGTTTATTCCTTACTCTATCCAGCTCTATAACAACTCATCTTTTTGCAACCAAGTCTAAGTTTAGTTACTGTAGTTGTCATACAATTGCATGGAAACGTACTGGTCACACTTAAATTCACATTTAAGTTTCTTCAACCCACCCGACATTTACAGAGGTCTTGATGGACACAATCATGAAACACGTCAGGGATTTTATGAGCCCGGATGCCAGAGAGAGCTTCCTACAAAATGTTTGTAGGGGAGCGTTGGTCCGGGGAAACGCTAAGATCCAATCATGCTCCACAATGATCTACCAGGCCAATGAAGTCGTTTGATTTTATACGATAATAGACAAAAGACTAACAGCAATGCCACTTTCTGTTACATCAGTTGTAAAGACCTTGATGGCAAAGTTACATTAAAAGTTGACGTGATATAATTTGTTGCTCTGATAAGTTTTAGGACAATTCACTTGAAAACATCCAAATTTAATTTTTTTATCTTTGAGTAAACTATCATGCATTATGCACGCACAAAAAAAAATACAAAACCATACAATTCTGTTTTATTCCATGTGTGATCAAGAGTCTTTAGCAAGTCTTACTAAAAAATTCTGCCATGAAATGAAAAAGAAATTTTCTTTTAAATACGTTTTATCAAAATTGAAATAGAAGTGTTTAATTTAGAAGTTGAACGCCAAAAGGCGTCATTTTGCTTATCTTTCCTGGAGTGCCTGGTGCAAGAAAGAAAAAGAGGGCTTCGCTTGCAATAACAGAGGCAGGAATGTTGTGTCTCTGTCGCCATGAAGTGTGCATTTCTGCCGATGTTAATTAAAACGGTAGAGTCTGATAGGGAAATTAAGGAGCACCGTACGGGGGGGAACCGGGTGTAAACAAAGCCGACTTTAAAGGGGATATATACTTTGTTTTGTGATCAAGTTTAAAAAAAACCTGGCAGCTCTGAATGACCAAACATCTCACTGCACTGTCTACACTACTCTGTTCCACCATAAATGATTTCATTGTTACCATAGAGAGATTTTTCCTTTTTTTGTTTGTGACACACACACACAGTATGATTGGGTCTCTCTAGCCTCTTTGTACAGCTGCTTTCCCTGCTACACGTTCACAGTACAAAAAGACGAAATAAACAGAGGAGGAATGGTAATGCTGCTATGTCTGTCGAATCCTTGTGTACAACTTGGCATTTACAGATGGGCACATTAGACAAAATTGAGACAGTTATGTTTATTTTGGAATATCTCTGCTCCCTAGTGGTAGAGAAAACTCTGAATGTAGCTTTAAAGACCTTATCCCAACCAAAAACACATTCACACTGTATCAAGTAAACAAATGGAATCTGGATATATATATATATAATCACTGTTGGATCATGTTGCATGTTTTGACATGTTTTGATAGGAAAACTGCGAATTATTTCTGGACTTAATTTTCCATTCGGATGCGTGTACTTAAGTCTGTGAGTAAAACACAACGGATGCAATCAAGCTAACCGTCTTAATGTTAAGTGACATTATGCTGACCTGAACACATGTTTTTTGTGTAATGCTATAAAAACAAATGTGTTGTCAAACTTTAGCAGTGAATGTTTTGCGTGGAGGCTGGCGAGACAAGACAGCTTGTTTTTCCTGCATCACTGTCATGATGATGCATGTGGATCAGAAAACCATATAATATGGTGAATTACTTGTTTTTGTTTGCACAAGCCAATTAATTGACTTCTGGTTTGCTAGCCTAACATTAATTATTACTGTTTCCAGAGTCGATGCCCTAAGAATCGAGGATCAAAGCTTCATTTTGGTCAAAGTGTAAACTATTTTTTTGACTATCTTTGTGCACTAGCTTTACTTGATAGTGTTCAAGAGTTTTCACTCATACAGCATGGTGTCAGTAGGGAAAGCACTGGAGAAGCATTCTTGATAAGTCTCAAACATGTAGTTAGCATAAAATATTTACATTTTTCAGTACAGCTTCTTAGACTAATTAAGAAACAGCTTCAAAATCACCTCAATATATTAGCATTTGAGCACATTTCTTAACAAATCACCCATCATATGCATAGATACATACTCAACATTTGCATTAGAGCACAATTAGGAGAGACATTTTCAATGAGACCTTATTAATGACTGAATTGTCCATAAAATATGTCAATATGTCTTTAATCAGTGGTACATATGCACCAATCAGCCATAACATTATGACCATTGACAGGTGAGGTAAATAACATTGTCTTAGACTTGACTTCATTGACCATCTTCTGACAATTCACTGTTCTGCTGGGAAGCTTTTGGCCCTGGCATTCATGTGGATGTTACTTAGACATGTACCACCCACCTAGACCAGACCAGGCACCCCCGACACAATTACACAAAAACTGTTTGCAAAGGAGTGGACCTGGCCTCCAAATTCACTCTTCCCAAACTGATGAAGTTTGGTTGGTAATCTGTCGGTAAGTATGAGGGATGAATGCACCCCTCCCCTCAACCCATAGGACCCAAAGGTCGCCCACTGACAACATCCTGTTACCAGACACCTCAGGACACCCTCAGAAGGCCCATGTCCATTCTCTGATGAGACACAACTGCTTTAAAGGCGCAAGGGGGACCTACACAGTATTAGGCAGCTGGCCATAATGTTATGCCTGACCGGGTGTGCAGCCTGACACGTTGTCAGTAGCTCATCAAATGGTGAACACTCTTTCCAGGTTTCAAAATCAAAAGACAGCTGTTAACTGTCTACATCTGAAGTTTGAACAGAATCATCTTAATTAAAAGAAGAAATTAAACACCAGATCTGGGGGCTATAAAAAGTGACATTCATTGATAATATGTGGGCATTACCCTTATAGTTAGAGAAAGTAATTTGGGAGAGTAGTTTATTAGCCCTCTGCCCTTTCAGCCAGACACGACCTTGCAAGCCCATGTACCAGAGGACCAGCTGCAATCCATGATTCATTTAACACCTCCTGGGCCTCTGGAAGCACTAGAAGCACATGCGCTGTTGATTAAACGCTTTGTAGTAGAATTCATATTTTAAGCATACACAACATGAAAATTTATGATAACCAGCCATGCAGCAGAACACTATACAAAAGGGCATGATGGGCAATTTATACGAGATTCAGTCCAATTTACAATTTATTCTGTAATCATCACAATGTTTCTTCCACACACATCATAATGTAGTGCACATTTCTGAGTGGGTGGAATAATAAGGAATATGAGTAGGCTACTCACAAAATGATATAAATGTCATTACAGTGCATTCAAGCAGGAAATCTAGCACAGGGAAAGAGAGATTAGCCGCTGGGTGGGAACGCTCCACATATGCCCATAAGAGGCTAACAGAGTCAGTGAGTGAATGAATGAATGGGTGATTGAGCAAACTCTGCTGAAGTTTTTCTATGGTCCCGAGTCAAGTGTGGAATTTAGCTATGTGTTTGTTCATCTTTGAACTAGGCCACAGTAAATTTCCAAGGAATCTGTGATTCTCGGCTTACTGCCAGAGCCTGAAAAAAACAGAGAAGAAATACAATAATAAGCAATGCTGTAATTTTTATTTATTTTCCCGTTGGTGTTAATGTCTGTCGTGGCCTCTGTGTCAACCCTGCCTGCTTTCTGTGTTTCAGGAAAATGTCTTCCGACTTTACCCTTAGCCCGTACTTGCAGGAACGCTGCACATCTTGGACTTGAACATCACCAGCGGCTTGGTGATGGAAGCCATCAATCATGCAGAGTTCATGGGTTGTACAGCGGGTCTGTGCGTCACGGTCATGCTGCCAGATCTAACGCTCTGCCCCCCACCTGCCCTAGACCTTCTCGTCTAGTGCCATTTTGCATCAGCCGAGATGATGGTTCTGTTTATTAAACTGCAAAGCGCTACCCCCAGTGACATTACTTTAAAAGGTTATTGCAATGCTGTTTTTTTTCTTCCTTATTCCACTGATTAAGTGAACACTCATAACTGTGTCCCACAGCTGTTCATTGTACTGCAGTGCCATTTTGCACAGACATGCATGTTCCTCAGATAATAAAGATAACTGACAGCGACTGCTTTGTCTACAAATTAAACAACCAGTGTAAATCATGAGGTTAGCACTGATGCATCATAGCAAAAAGGTTCTGGGTTTAAGTCCACCGGCCGTCTGGGACCTTTCCGTGTGGAGTTTGCATGTTCTCCATGTGTCTGCGTGGGTTCTCTCCGGGTACTCCGCCTTCCTCCCGCCGTCCAAGGACATGCTCATTGGGTTAACTGCTGATTCTAAGTGTGGGTGTAAATAGTTCTCTGTTTCTCTGTGTGTTAGGCCTGCGGTCGACCGCCGACCTGTCCGCCTCTCGCCCAATGACAGCTGGGATAGGTTCCAGCACCCCCACCATCCAGAGGACAAACGGTTACAGAAAATGAATGAATGAAAACATGAGGTAGACATGTTGTTTTCTGCAACGCTGGCGTACTGACATCAGCATTTAGCTTAAAGTGGTACGCCCTGGCCTTTAGGAGCCAATTCTAAATAATTCTGATAATAAATGCTGGTACATCATGATGCATTTTCAGAATCAGATTTAATCCATACCACTGTGCATGGTTTGATCTATAAACATGCTGCTGCTCGTATTTCAAAGTGACAAGCTCAATTATTTTTATTTAGATAAATGTCTGTTAAGACACAACCCATTGCCACAGTGTAACGCAATGGTGATTGAGTGTTTGAATAAAATGTCTGAATAAAATGTTTATATATTTGCATTATCATGAAAAAGGAGCCAATGACAACTAAGATAGGCTCTAGCCCGACCCGCCACAAGATAAAAATTGAGTTCAGAGTTTGCTACTCATACAAATAGAACATTTCCTACTGTTGTAGCTTCACATGAAAAACATTCACCTGGCTAAACACAAATTGACTGTCAGTGATCTCAGCGGTATTGAAAATAAGAAAAAAAAAGAAAAAAAATGCGTTGACAAGATAATGGCCTTTTTTTCTGATATTACGACAGCAGATCAGTTTGAAATATTTCAGGCCTTAATGGAACAGGAAGGAGCAGCCACAGTGAGCTGTTAGATGAAGAGTAAGAAAGAACAGATGTGTTCATAGATTTGCAAAATCTCCCTGCTGGGGTGACTCGTCACCATGGTAGCCAAGAAAATTGTGGAAAGGGCTGTTTCTTTATAACGTGTTTGCAACATTATGAATGGCACTCTTTTCACTGGAACCAAAATGTTTTGCTAAATCTAGGCAAAAATAATTATCCAAAAAAAAAAAAGGATTAATAATCCAACTATCTTAAAGAGAAATGGTGCAAAATGGGACACAAACGCCAGTCTCTTGCTTGAAATCAAGCATTTAACATCACACTACTAAGCCTGCCAGGAAATTTCCAGGTTTTAGTCTTTAGGAGTCATAGGCAATCAACCTATTATGTTGTTTACAAATGAGGACTGGTTGAGCTGTCACAACCTTCAGGCGCAGTCTGCAACATACAAGCAACACAACACGTATTTGCTCTTCTTCTCATTTGAGCCTTAGAGTTTGGTATTTGTTTGTTAAAGTCTTCTGGGATTAACAGTTCAAAAGCAACAGAAACAGATCTAGAAATACTTAGCTCTGCCCGTGCCGTTAAATATGCCGGTGTCTTTATGCCTGCAGTTGCCACATGCGTGAGACTCTGACTGTGAATTGTAAATGGCCCCACAGTAGAGTGTTTTGTGCTGCAATTACAGTATGAAAAGGACATCTTAATGGAACAACTATTGAATCTCATTTTGATGTTCCATGATTGAACTTGTGGGTGCATGCATTCATACATGCGCTTGTATGGGTTTATGTGTCTGCTAGTGCAAAAATAATTCCGTCTAAAACTAAAAGCGTGCAGCCACTGCAAGAGCCCATAGCTGGCACGGTATTTATGAGTAAAACAACAAACAGAATTTCTCAGATAGCTTTTTGTAAGTAGCTATGACTCAAGCCATTAGCTTGCAGCATTGGATGGACAATTTGAGAACAAAGACCGTGTGAGTAAATAATGTGATATGCTGGAAAAGATAAAATTAGCAGCATGACAAGAGTTATCTCTGGGTGCGGATAATGAATAACACCAGTCAAATGGATTGTGCCATCAGAAGAACTTTTGAGGTGCTGATGGAACACGCACATGCAGACACATAAGTAAGTGATTACTGAGTGCATGACGAACTTTAAGTAATCTCGCTCTTTCTCTCTCTCTCTCTTTTTTTTTTCCAAAATGACACTATTTTTAGAATCACTTGAATTAAAACTGCTGCACTTCTCTTTCATGTTACCCCGGCAAGCCACTAATTCCTAGCTTCCTGACAGAGGCTTGACTTCTGAAACATGTTTCGCACAAGAACCCAGGTTTAATAAGAGTAGATCAGGCTAAGAAGAAAAAGAGAAAGTTGATCAAAGGTACGCATCTAATTTTTTAAAGGGTCTTCTTCAGAGTATTCAGTTGAGCTAGTTGCGCCGTCAATCACGGATGGTCCTTCCAAGGTGCACTCACAATAATTCACACTTTATCTCATATCGGTCTGACAACCCTCACACGACAGTCATGTAGCCTTAACGTCTCACGTCTGATGACAGTGACCTTCATGTGGCATAAATGACTCCAAAGGTTTCCGGGAACTCGCCAGCTGACAGTTGAGCTGATGGAGCTTTTTGGTTGAGTGGAGATGGATGTCTCTCCAGTCTAAAACAGCATATGCTACTGTCTTTTCGCTTAAGAAATGCTTGATAATCCATTACTTGTACATGAATCCTCGGAGACAAGTCTTCAGCACAGGTGTTTGTATGTGAAAGAGTCAGTGATGGAGCAGTGTCACTACGCAGTGAAAAGAAAGGACGGGAAATCACACAGCAACAACCCGTGTTGAACTGTCAGGGCTTCAACATGCTCCTGAGCGTTGTTCATTTCTTCATTCAAAATGCCACAAAATGTTGAAACGCTGAAATTATTGTTAATTTAAGTCTTTGTACGCAAGCAGTTTACTGTGCATTTTACTGTGTTTCCAAATGAATCAAGATTAAAAGTGTTCCATGTTTCAAAGATCACAGTCGACTCAAATGTCTGCAGGTGGCAGGCACACAAATGAGAAAGTGCTGTAGCAGAATTTTTTTTTACGACATCTGTTAGGCGACAGTTTTGTCCTCAGTCACAGCACAGGACAAAAACCTGGTTAAGTTGAAGGCGCAGCATGTGTCGCGTGTGCTGCTGCTCTCAGTGTGGTGAACAGTAAATGTTGATTATTGGATACTGTCAGAGAATAAATGCAGCAGATCCTCAGTAACCAAGCAGAGCTCCCACGTCTTGTTCCCCAGCTGTTAGCGGTGACAGATAATAACCCCGAAGCTAGCTATAACTACGCCCTGGAGCTCCAAAGCAGTCTCCTTTGTGCTTTCCAACCACAGCTCAGAGCTGAGGCACGTTGTTTCAAATACCATGGTTGTAAAAGTAATGCCATTATAAACTTAATAACATCCTGCAAATGGAATTGTGGGTTAACAGAAGCCAAAAAAGACCTATTTAAAATATTTACCATTAGTGATAAGAGATGTTAAACAGAACGTACTTTGCTAGTAGTGTTTTTGTGGTATGTTAAATATTGCACACTCGCAAAGAACTGAAAGCTTGAAATGTTAAAATGCAGTATCTTCTTCACAGGGGATATATACTCACTGACCACTTACATCTTACTAGTAACAGGTTGGACCCCCTTTTGCCTTCAGAACTGCCTTAATTCTTCGTGGCATACTCTCAACAAGGTGCTGGAAACATTACTCAGAGATTTTGGACCATATTGACATGATAGCATCACGCAGTTACTGCAGATTTGTCGGCTGTACATCTGTGATGCCAAAATCCTGTTCCACCACATCCCAAAGGTGCTCTGTCTATTGGATTGAGATCTGGTGACTGTGGAGGCCATTGGAGCACAGTGAACTCATTGTCATGTTCAAGAAACCAGTTTGAGATGATATGAGCTTTGTGACATGGTGCATTATCCTGCTGGAAGTAGCCGTCAGAAGATGGTACACTGTGGTCATAAAGGGATGGACATGGTCAGCAACAATACTCAGGTAGGCTGTGGCATTTAAACCATGCTCAGTTTGTACTAAGGGGCCCAAAGAGTGCCAAGAAAATGTCCCCCACATCATTACACCACCACCAGCAGCCTGAACTGTTGATACAAGGCAGGATGGATCCATGCTTTCATGTTGTTTATGCCAAATTCTGACCCTGCCATCCAAATGCCGCAACTGAAATCGAGACTCGTCAGACCAGGCAACGTTTTTCCAATCTTCTATTGTCCAATTTTGGTGAGTCTGTGTGAACTGTAGTCTCAGTTTCCTGTTCTTAGCTGGCAGGAGTGGCACCCGGTGTGGTCTAGTTCTTCTTCAAGGTTTGACGTGTTGTGTGTTCAGAGATAGTATTCTGCATTCCTTGGTTGTAACAAGTGGTTATTTGAGTTTCTGTTGCCTTTCTATCATCTCTAACCAATCTGCCCATTCTCCTCTGACCTCTCATATCAACAAGGCATTTTTGTCCACATAACTGCCGCTCACTGGATATATATATATACATATATATTTTTTTTCTTTGGACCATTCTCTGTAAACCCTAGAGATGGTTGTACATGAAAATCCCAGTAGATCGACACTTTCTGAAATACTCAGACCAACCCGCCTGGTACCAACAACCACACCACATTCAAAGTCACTTAAATCCCCTGTCTTCCCCATTGTGCGATCAGTTTGAACTTCAGCAAGTTGTCTTGATCACCTGAACAGGCGTACCTAATAAAGTGGCAAGTGAGTGTGCGTGTGTGTGTGTGTGTGTGTGTGTGTGTGTATATATATGTGTGTGTTCAATTGTTGCTGAGGTGCTGTAATATTGACATGTGAAATTGATTGGAGCTAATGTCACCTGAGCATAGCTGAAAGGATTCAGTATAGATAGATAGAGGACTGCAGCTATGTCTTTTTCTGCAGCCCCAGGGGCGTATGACGTGTATTCAGATGGAATGCAAAGCAAAATTAGATGTGGTGTGATTACACTGAAAGTCAATGCAAAGATGGAAATAAACATGGGTCTGCCTGGCCATCATAACCTGAAGTAAAGACACCTCCGTGTTGTTAGCACGTTTCAGCTTGAAGGAGAAACTCGCTTATCCATTTTTTTTTCTTTGTTATCTAACCTGGAAGTAAGTGAATTAAAAAGTTTAAAAAAATAAATAACAATAATAATTTGAAGAGAGAAAAAAACACTGAGTTTCTGCAAAGTTTTGAAGCTTTAATTTAATGGCTGAGCTGAGACGCAGTCAGGCACACGGACGCTCAGCAGACACAAAATCAGTGCATACATTATCTGCACAATTGGTTCATTGAGACCAATTAACACTGAACAAACAAATCTGTGGCCAAATATTTTGGTCTATTAAATTAGCCCATTTCATGGCATGGCATTTTGACATGTCACAGTGGTGAAAGCACAGGAGTATTAATGATGGCCCAATATGCCATGAACCAGAATGCACAAAAGCCGGACCTCCTCTTCGTGGAAAGCGGCCAACATTAATGCACCTGTGCTTTCCCTGCTGTGACAAGTCAAAATGTCTTCCGTGACAGTGGTCCATTTATTAAACAGCCGATACAACAATTTAGGTACTGCGGGCCATATGTTTTATTGCACAGCATGCAAATTCATGTCCATTTCTGCTTTAACCTGATTTCTAAAACTAATGTGTGTGTACTCACAAGCAGCAGAGAAGCACACAAACAGACACACACAGCCAAACACAACAAATTAACTTAACTAAAGTCATTAGGAGGAGAGAAGTCGCAGACCAAGCCAAAACCCATCTCACCATGGTGGTTCCAGCTGCTTGGCTATTGACAATATTGACCGGAGCTCTAACAAACACAAGTGAGTAGTTGTTCTCAGCTGATTATACGTGTTGCAGGGAGAAATAACCTGCTTTCTATAAATTATACTGTAAGCACAGTGTCAATCTGGAGTTGTGCATCTTTCAGGCACCATATTTGCCTCGCAGCTTTTTAGCACTGAATGCATCTTTTTACTTATATAATCCGTAATGGCTTAAAGCATGCTATTGGGAATAACGAGTAGCTGTGTGAGTTCTGAACATCTCACTGTGTGCTTGTCTTTACTCTGGCTTAAATGACTGGAATCACCAGGTCAACTGGAGGCATACATGCAGCCTGGTTCTATATTCAGTAAAACTAGTGCTACATCATTTGAGTTCTGCGCTATTTAAACAGATGTTCCTATTGTCTCCAAGGGGGTGCGTACCTATGTTCCCCGGGTCCCTAACGCTAACCCTAACCCTTTTTTAAAAAAAGGGTCCTATGTTCCCTGGTCACATACAAAGCGGGGAACATAGAACCCTCCAAGGAGTGCCAGAAAGTGAACGGCACTCTAAACATGCTGAGCGTTAAAACGCTCAAATGTGACTGGGGCTGGGCGATATACCGGATCATACCAACAGTACTATTCTTCGTTATGATATGAAGTTTTAATATACCGGCATACTGGTGTCATTTGGAAGGCTGTGCCACAAGACACTGTTTCCGACCGGACCATTTTCAATGCAGTGCTTCTAAATACGTAAGGTGGGACTGTGTCACTGCGAGGCGTGGTGAAGATGGGAAGGTCCAAAAAATGAAGCGTCAGAGCGAGAAAACTTGTGCCAAAAAAAAAGGTGCAGTGTCAGTTATTTTTTTTATTTTGCTCGTTTTTTTTTGTTTTTTTTTAGGGTGACCAGACATCTCCTATTCATGGGGACAGTCCCCGATTTGGATGACCTGTGGTCATACCGCCCAGCCCTAAATGTGACCATAAATACAAGTACCAAGTACAATAAGTACCACTCTTGCTGAATTTCTTTTGTCTCTGTGTGTTGTCAGTGATGTTCTCTTCATTTACTTGTGTTTCATCTGTTATCTTGGTTTCCCGTTGAATAAGTTTCCTTGCCATCTGTAGTTTTAGAGTGTTAAATGAGATTAAATGCTCCTTATTCAATTTGAAATAGTAAATCTCTTTGTCTGCAACCGTGTGTGAAAGTACCTTAAATCTCCTTCTTACCTGAAGAAGGTTTTAGAGCCCTCGGGATATTGTGTGCCATCACTTAGCCTGTTGTGGTCCCCGTATTTCTTGTCATAATATTGTCATATTATTTTCCTCTGTCCATGTTTTCAGCGTCCGCTCTGGCTTCATGTTACCTCTGCCTCAGGCTGAATGTCGTCTCAACAGCCCGTCAAATTGAGTGACAAGTGCTGGCCTAAGCTGCACACCTGAGGGGACAAATAAAGCACTCCCAGTGTACTTTGTTGCCTCAAGGTGAAAAGTTGTGAATTCTAGCCTCAAGGAATTTAAAAGTTGTCTTTGGTGATGATAATTTTTTTTTTTTTAAATTACCATTATATGGCATACTATTCCTATCTACAACAGCAGAATTATGCGATCAGCAGTCAAAGTGATACCCAAAAAAGCTTTGTATAGGCATGTGTGGAGCTCGATAGGAGTAGAAAAAAGAAAATCTTTGAATACAACATAGCTGCTTGAGTAGCTGCATTAGTAGTGTTTTTATAGTGTTTATTTCACCACAAGATTGCACTGATGTTGCTTTGGGAATACATAACGATTACCTCTTTTGTTTCCAACCATCCATAAATTTAAATTGGATTTCCGATGGTCAGCTGTTGATCTGATTAGTGCTTATGTTGTGCTTTTCAAAATCACTTCCTCGTATCTGCTGTAAAGGCCCATGATAAAACACATGGCAGATATTGTTTTGCATCGAAGGGTCAAACCCATTTACTGGTAGAGTTTATGTGCCTGCACCAACTGCTTTGGGAGTGTTTCTCAGCGTGGAGACTGAGCCATCATTAAATGGGAGTGAATCACGGCTATTACAGTATGTAGACATTTTATTCATTAAAGCTTCTAATCACTGAGAATAATTAAACTGATAATAATGGCACTTTGTAATCTGCAAACTGAAGAGCAAGGGCTTATCTTTTAAGGCAGGAAACATTTTAATGAAATTATGAAGTGGTGCTAGATCTATCTAAGTGTGCAGTTTTTTGGAAATGCAACATTGGTATCTTTACGTGTCATTTTTTGATGCGGATAAAAGTATGATTTTGTATCAGATGTCTGGCGCCTTAGGAAGTCAAAGTCACAGCTGGGATTATCTCAAGTTTTATCATCATAATTACAATCCTCAAATTAACCAGTTATTGTGCTTTCTCAGCCCAATTATAAAGCAGCGGCTCATAGTCATTAAGTCATCTTTAAACTAAAGAATAGACCTTACAGACCATCATTATGATGAATGTTAGATGGTAAATGGTCCTCTCTTGACCTGCCACTTTCAGATGATTTCCTTTATTCTTGTTTTCAGGATAGGAAATGAATGCAGCACGTCGGCATATCATAATCAAACAGCAGATTTTCCAAATGGTGCCAAAATATGCAGTTATTTGATTGGCCACTGGAGGCTCCAAAAGCAAGTGAATGCCACCTATAAAGCTTGTTACATAGTGTGTGAGAAGTGAGACACTTGTTCTTGTTCTCGAGTTGAGCAAAAACAACAACAAAGTTTGTTGTGTCCAGGTGATTTATACTTTCACTGCAGCATACGACACACACGCAAAGCATTGTGGGAGATGCGGGAGACTAACGATGAAAAGCACTTGTCTTATTATTTACATCAACCAGCTATTTTGACGGCCTTGTTTGTCGGATCACGCTGTTAATCCAGCATGCACCCACACACATCTCTACCTAGGAAAGACTAGCGGTTACACTGCGAATATTAGCATCTGTGTTGATGTTAAGCATGTCCACTTCCAGTTTCTGACCAATCACAGAAGAGTTGTTGGACACCACACAAGAAAAAAGTTCTGCCTGGTCATGTGTCGAAAACAAACTGTGAGAACTCCCAAATAAGGCTTGTGAATGTAACAGCCATTTTGGAAGTAGCCAGGAATTGGGCGCAGTCAGGCATAGCAAAGATGGCGACAACCAGACACACCCACACTTAGCCATCAGTAGGAAACCTATGGGTGATGCAACCTATGGGTCTGTCCATCTTTATACTGTAAACAGTCTGTGACTACAATCCACATAACCTCTGTCTATTACAGTAGTCAAGGGGGCTTTGATAACATTTGGCCATACATGGGCTAACAGGGCTTAGCGTCCCAAGCTAACACAAAAACAGAGGAGAAAATAATTTTTCAAAGATTGTTTTAAGTTTTGGTGATACCAAGGGCAGCAGCAGCACCAAAAGGTCAAAAGAAAAACATAGAATCTCTCTAAATGGGCTGATTTTATACAGGCCCAGTGCCCCCAGTCCACTTGCATTCATTTGATTCTTGTAAGTGATTGACAGGTGTCATTTGAGCTAAATCCAGTCAGCCCTCAGGCCGCTGGTCATTGGTCAAAAGTGCTGCTGGTGACAGTGGGAGGAGGGAGAAGTTCAGCTACGGTGGCGTGAGTATGAACAAGGTGGATTACTTGGTTTCTATTCCATTTTCCTCAATGTCTTTGGAGGAAAAGTTGGATGTTAAGAGACTGGGATCACATCGGCCAAATGATGTTCAATTAACTCAAAGGGACAAATGACAAAAACTGTAAGTTTCGTGTTTTTTGGCTTGAAAGAAAGGACTGGCTAACGGCAAGTGTAGCCAAGATATAATGTAATTGATGTTCTTTTGCTGCTGTGTTAACTATTTAATAGGTATTATGCATTTGTTAGCCCACCCACCAAATTTCACCAGCAGCCGCCACTGGGCACATCTTAAAGAAAAACCAAACAGCTACATCAGTTTATAGTGACACTGCTGTGATAATATCTTGTGGTGGTGTAATATTTCTGTGGGTCAATTTTCTTTTCTCTGTTTTAATGTAGAATTAATGCAGTTGATGTTATTGTGGTTGGTTTAGTGTGGATTTGACGAAGGCCTTGCTGGGATTTAAGGGGAAGTCATTTCACTAATGAAAATGATGAAGCTGGAACTTGCCCTGCAACAAAAGTGTGAAGGATGTACAAATGCTTGTGCAAAAATGCCTTATTAGGCAAAAAAACTGGAGAAATACTGAGTTTGGAAATGTGAGGTCTAAGGACCACTCAGCATGCTATAAAACAGTACAAATTAGCTCCACCACAACTGTACACAATAAAATTCTACTTACATGCCCTTACATAAATAATGATCCAATCATGTAGTATATTGAATATGCAGCGACCAAACTCCTGATTTAATCTTTTAGGACTTTGAGGACAAGTAGAAGATCCAAGCAGACTATATCACAGTGTAAGTATACACAGTGATACAGCTACTTTTATATACAGTAAAATAAGCAGAATCTAAGAGACCATCTTGTCATTATTCTGTGAAGCAGCAAAATGAGGATATTTTATGCTCATAAAGTATCGGATTCATTTTATAAACCTGAGCAATCCGCAGGGAAGAAGGTTTTACATTACAGTCAGGTACAGTACATATGACAGTAACTATGACAAACTGAGGATGATGGTGCACAATCCATTGTGAGTCAAAATGGTGTGTCGAAATTAATAAACCGTGATTGGCCTAGATATGTAAAAGTTTTGTCTATTTTTTAAGCAGTCTGCATAATGAGTCTGTATTTATAGATGCAGATTGAAATGACCTTGCCTTCTGTCAATAATGTTTACACATGTGTGTTAAAATGCACAGACTGCCCATACACAAAGGCTTGTATTGGTCTCCACAACTAATTATCCCATTCATTACAACTGTAGGGGGATATGTTTTAGATGTACCTCTCTAAATTTAATTATGGCTCACCGTATGCATGATTAAGACTGCAGTAATTTTCAGTGTTGTCTCATGTTGCTAGCTGCCTGTCTGGGTATCCTTCGACCGCCTCAGCTTCAATCAAGGCTCCACCTCTCGAGCTTGCTACATACTCTGCAAGAGAAATTTGTTCTTCTTTAGGAGGTGAGCAGGAACAAGTTCTGGCCAGGCCCTTTACACATTTTCACATTTACACTACACAAGAAACTCAAGTGCCAAACTCCGGGGAAGTCTTCTGGGAGCCAAATTTATTTTTATTACTTTCCAACACTAAACCTTTCATCCATCAGTACATTTGCGGAACAGGTGTGATTTTCTGGATCCGTCAAAGTGCTTGACGACCGACTCTGGCGGTGCATTGGGAATTTTTTGAGAGTCGGAACTCCATTTGGATTTCATTAAGGAGCATGCACAGAGAAAAAAATACCTCCGCAAGCAACACAATAGTCCCAAAACAAATCAGAGCCATTTTGCTGTAAACAAATTCAACATTTACATGGCTGTTGCCAAACAATTCGATAGGATCTTTGCTGGAGCATAATCAGGTCCCGATGGAGACACTTCCAGACCAACATTTGGCCATGCTGGTCGAAGTCGGGGTGATAATGAGGCGCAACAGTATGTGTTAGATTTTCTTTTTCTAAAAACAGACATGTTGAATATATACTTGGCTTTGTGTGTAATGCTTTAACTTTTTTTCCCTTTTCATTGTTCTGACATGTTAACAAGAACTGCGCAAGGAGAATATTAACAGTGCATGAAACATTTTGAGTATTATGCATGAAGTCTGCATAGTACACTCTGTACAGTACAGAGCGCGTGATGAAGCACTTTCAGAATGACAAATTAATGCCCTTGTCTGGCCATCATTAAAAAGGAATACGGCGTATATAGAACATCTCCAGATACACTCCCCAGCCTCTCTGTCGTTTTCAATTAAAGGAGATCTTTTCATGTCATTTCACTGAAGGATTCAGCAGGAAGAAAAAAATAAACATTTCTTCACTTGGAGTGTCCACTGAATGTGTTTCAACGTGTTTCAATGTTCACAAATACCGCCTTATCAATTCATTCCACTGTGATAGCCAGCCTTGAAAGTTTCCCTCTAAGTAATTAATGCTCTTTTTCATGAGCAAAGTGAAACTGACTGGACATGAAGTTAACAACACACACATCACTGCGTCTTCTCTACATGGAAGCAACCAGGATGCTTTCCATGTTCCACTTAAACGCAGGGATTGGAAAGTGAAAAATGAATACTGACACTTGCATAACCAAACAAAACAAACCATTTTGTATGCCACTCTCATATAAGTAATGTTTTGGCATTCAAGGAACGCATTTGTGATAATAACATGTTTTAATCACAGTTGTTCCGTTACATAGATCAACAGTTTGAATCAGCAGTGTTGAAAAATATCAACAGTGAATATTGAAGCTTTCTATCCACCATTAGTCATAGATAATTGCAGCCTGCATCAAATTAGAGAGGATGCAAATGTTTACAGAGGGCCAAGAAAGCCTGAGACAAGGATGTGTTTTGTTTTGTTTCTGTTTCCGTGTTCCTGTTCTGTTCTGTTTTTACACGATGGAACATTGTCTGCTGCAAAAGTGTGTAATTCTTTTTTTTTTTTTTTTTTTTTTTCGAATTACGGCAGCAGGAAGCTCTGTCCAACTGTGTTGCTTTCTTCAGATGTGCTTCTGACGATGAGAAAAATATATACTACCGGTATCAAAAATTGATCTTTGAGTGTTTGGACCCAAACACACCTCTGTACATTGCCCCAGGTGTTTTTCAGCTAAATGAAACAATGTTCTGGTACAATGACTGCACGCTCAAAGGAGTACTGTCTTTCCACTGCGGACCTTCGCTGACCTGCGGCGCTCTGCTTATCGTATTTACGTGAAGCGCGATCTCTCTGTCGGCCACTACGTTCAGATCCAACTGTACGCTGGCAAATTTGTTCACCCAAGGGAAAGCTGCTTCAGGGAAAATTGCCTCGGGGGGGAAGTGCACCCAGTTGTTACTCCTGCCTGTCTCCATTATGTGAGATTTAATGCTGCTGTACATTGTTTACAGCTCTGTCAAAAACACAGCCGCCGCTCGGTCTCTCCTCTGAAAATGTCTACGGAAGAAAAAAGAAAATAAAACGTGGCTGAACTACATTTGTGTTAATCGAAACCAGCGGAGTGTTGTGATGATGTGTGTGCACGTTTGAGTAATCAGATGCCAATGCCGAATGGTTGCTGTAAAATGAGCCTTTTGTGTCGCTTCCCTTTGAGCAATTAAGAGTAAATTGTTTATTGCCCTCCTTTCAAGAGACACGAAGCCACGACCAGATGTACAGCCTCCGACTGACTTTTTGTTTTATAGGACACCATCACATCAAGTATACCTGGAGATGACACACGGGTCATTGAGGCTGTTGTGACATTTTGTTATTGACAGAAACAGAGAAACAACCCGGTTATTATCCTAACCCCTATTACCTATTCATAGAGTAAGCACACATCTTTGTACCTGGGTGAAGAAAGCAGGACTGTCAACCATAATACTCGGGTTTGTGTTCCCTCTGGATGCAGAGATCGCATGCCTCTGCCAGAATTCTTCACTCGCATAGTGCCTTGGCTTTGAAGGCGAGCTGTCACGCATGTTTGATCACAGGCAAAGACAGACACTCAGAAGTCCCGCAATCCTGGCAGCGAGCAGCGAATTACATTTCTGCTTTATAGAAATGTTGATCCTATACCATAACTCCACTCGCATGGAATATTTGCTAATGGCCAAAACACACCTCTGGAAACAAGCCGAGAATAAAAGGGCTCCTCCTCAACATCTGCTCCCTCCATCTCTGAGGATTCCCTGGAGATCTGAAAGACTAGATCCCTTCCTTCTATCCCCGATCCTCCCCAGTATTTACTTAAAGGACACACTGAAGGAGTGAGTTGTCCTGGAAACAAGTGCAGAGAAATTCAGCCCAACACTGAGTCGTGGTCAGATCTATTCCATAGTCATGGAGTCCGTTCCCGAAGAGTGTTCGGTTATGGAGTTACGCTGTCTGAAAACAAAACATTCACGAGAACACGAAAACCATACGTTTTGAAGCTTCTGGAAATAAAACCATAGCTGTTTGCAGTTTTAGAGCTTTCTGGCAGCACATGCAGGCACACTGTCGGCAAATGTTTCAAACTAAATATAGAAGATATGTATAAACATGAAGAACAACTGGTGCCGAACAGTCTCTCTTGTCAGATTGTTTGTTTGGATTACCCTTTGCAAACCCGGAACTGTGGAACATATTTTACTTTATTTTGAAGGGGGCTTTCACAGATTAATATCAATACAGCGAAACACAAAACATCAGCTACGAGTCACCCGAATGTCAAAAATTGTAGTCCTTTGCTGATTAGGAGAGACCTGTTACTGCAAACGTGTCATTTGGCAGCAGCCACTCCCAGCAGGATGCAGCCCGACACAAGCACACACAGCAACAGTAAAGCAACAATGCAAAAAAACCCAAAACATTAAAAACAGCACAAGGTGTTGACCTGGCCTTCACACAAAACTAAAATAATTGGGTAACCATGATGTGATTGTAAGCTGCACACTGCATGAATCTGTGAATAGCGGGGAATCGTGAAACATACTTGTTACCTCACAGAGACGTTGGATGCCTGCAGCTCTTCATCTAACAGCTCACTGTCACTACTCCTTCTTGTTCCATTACTCCCTGAAATGTTTGAAAAAATGTTACTCACTGACAAAACACAGGCTACTTCCAAATAAAAGTCAACTTTTATGTTTAGTCTGCATTAGCAGTCATCTCTGAACGTCTTTTCTGCTAATAAAACATTTACCTTCTGCATTCATATCCGGATTTTTTTTTTTTTCAGGTCTCCAAGTCTCCACACTAATGGTAACAACACATAAACATTACAATATTTTCATCAGTGGATCACAGGATCAGCGTGTTACCTCTTTCAGAAACAGAATATGTGACCACAGCCACAACATTACAACCACAAAACCACAGAAGTAGTAAATAATATTGACCATCTTGTGGCAATACAATGTTCCGCTGGGAAACATTTGTACCTGGCATTTGCGTAGATGCTACTTAGACATGTACCAGCCACCTAGTGCAGACCAGACAAGGCACCCCCACCCCATAGCGATGACACGTCTCGTTGGCAGCAGCCATCCCCAGCAGAGTGCAGCCTGACAAAAGGCACACACACAAAAACGGTTTGGGGACAACTCATTATCTCTGGGACGCACTGGAACAAGTGTGATGTGCAGAGGTCTCTGCATAATTCTCTTAAAGCAATTACTTAACTCAAAAAGAACCACAATTAAGAACATTACCCATAATATTCAGTGACCATAAATATACAGCAGTATTTTCCAACGTTTTTCATTCTCAAATCACATTACGTCCAATAGTTATACAACAGTCCAATCCAGAAAACACTATGAATAACAATTGGATTTCCACACTGTGTGCCCCTACGGACTGTCTGATTTCTCTGATTTCAGCCTGATGAAATACAATGTCAGACTCAGTGTAGACACAATAAATCTATTTAATGCAGAAAGAGGACATGAGGACCAGTGATAGAAGATGTGCTCTTTGGAAGACTATGTCCATTTGCCACGTTGTGGGGGCGAAATTAACAAGGTGCCTTTCTGAGTCGGCGAGAATAAAAAGTTCGACTTCGGAGCTAATCAAAACCATTATGCAGCAAAATAGAGATGGTCAAACGAAATTCTCTGAAGTTGGTTGACCCATTTTACATGGAGACTGAATAAGGTGAATTTAAATTGTAAAATGAACAAAGCACAAATGCTTCTGAGACTTATTCCTTTCAGTTTTATATTAAAAATTCTAATGAATAGTCTCTGTCATTAACATCCAGCCTTTCCTGATTCCACCCAGTCTCACTCGTGAAGAGAAGAAATATAATATAATATAATGTTCTGGTATAATATTTGGAAAATGCAAAACATATGGACCGATGCCGAAGACATTTCTATGAATGATGTTTGTAATCTATTACCTATGTACCTATTGTATCCAATCAACACTTCAGAGCAACAGTGACATACAGTAGGCAGGGAAAGTTTGGTGACAGAAGTTACAAAGATGTTTATTTTTTTTTTGTTTTTATTACAGTTGCTTTACTTTGCACTTGAATATAAGGCGTAAAACACATTGGTAGTCAGTGCAGTGCAGTGTCCCTTGCTTGTGCTCAGTATAGCTTAGAAGTCTTACTGCAACTGAACCAGCTGCCCAAGGGCATGTTACATATAAATAGTTGTACTGAGAAACAAAAGCATGGATAATTCGCTCAACTGTATTTCTAGACGCTATTGTTACAGACCTGTTTTGATTACAGAAGCAGCAGGACTGCGCGAGGATTGTCTTTAATTTCTGGCTTGTATTTGCAGGCATAAGCCCAAGGCAGAAGATGATGGTACTCAGGATCTCATAGGATTCCAGAGAAACCAAACGTAACGCTACTTTGATGCAAAGAAAAACAAGAGACACATTAAGAAAAAGTAATTTCAGGCCGTGCAAAGCTTATTCACTGTGATATGTAATCACATACAGTATATCCTTGAGAAAAGGGAGTGTGTATTGGCAAAGCAATACATCAGTGATACACATCAAGACACCCTTTCTCTAGGAAACCTAAAGATGAAAGAAAAACAGCTGTAGGGGGAAATGGAACACACCTCTTCAGACAGCACAACGCTACTTGATGTCCTGCATGTGTTCAACTAGATTGGGCGGCATATTTCTTTTGAGTGGCGCATAGCTGCTCTGGAAACCGAGGTGATCAGTGGAGTGTAATGTAATGCTGCCTGACGGACAGCAGTAATGGATAATAAATCCCAGGTTCAGGTGTTGTTTGATCATAAATCAAACTCAGACTGTTAGCCAAAGTCAAATCCATCAGGCGGCCGTGCCACAGGGAGCGCCACGCTGGAGAAATGAGAATAAATACCATTTTGCAAACTATCTCAGTACACAATGTTAAACAAACATACACCTAACATATTTTACCTTTGAAATGAACGTCACTGGCGACTGGCAACTCGAGCTAAAATAGGTCAAATGTTCTTCAAGTAAACATGGATACTGAATACTTTGATTGGAAAACACTTGCTCCATATAAAATATACCCCTGTGCTAGATTTTCAATCTTTTTGATATATTTTTTATATGTGTCAGGATTCATGAGCCGGGTGGGGAGGGGGTGGCGGTGGGGGGTCCGGTGGAGTCAGAATGTATCATCTACTCTGTGGCAGAAACCCAGGCAGCGGGAAGCAGTTGAAAGGTTCGCTAATATGATGTTTTGCTGCTTGTTTCTTTTACTGCAAGGTCATCATAAAGATAAAAATAATCCCCCGTGACAAATTTGTTTTCAAAAGGTTTCACTCTGCTTCTCTATCATGCTGCCCGATAGTGCTGACTCCAATAGAATGCTTTGATCGGGGCCTGATGTATTACCCCGTCTTTCCTGTAATTCAAATGCCTCCGCCACTTGTTTTGGGGAAGAACATGAGAGTGTGAAATGGTCCTTTGGGAATCCTACCAAAGGGCTTCTTTATTCCCAGACATTTGCTGAGGCATGTCAAATTTCTAATCTGATGAAAACCCGTGCGCAAACACTTGCCAGTGGAAGGTAATTGTGCAAATGCAAATGCAATGAGCATGTGACTGGTGGGAGGGGCCATTTGTCGGGGAGGCTTGAAGCAGCAATTTTGCGGAGCTTGGACAGGGGATTCAAAATTAGTTGGAATTCAGCAGTTGATGCTTGAAGCATTGTTGACGAATTTATCTAGAATGAGGCCGCATCAACATGTAAGATCCGGATAAGCAGAAATGATCCACTCATCGAGATGTAATGGCTCGCTGAACTATTGGCTTAGTTTTGACTCTAATGGAGCTTCTGAGCTATGTATACATTTTCCTTCTAACTCCCAGTCTCCATAATTTTGGAGCAGGGAAAACTGCAGAACTGAAAGAAGACCCAAGAACTTGCACATCATTAGACGGCCTGCTCCCTGGCATCCAAGGATTAAAAGATATGCATGTTGATTTATACCAGAACATGTTACAAAATGTCCAATTATGCAGTACGCCTGTAGGAAACGCTGCCATATGTAATGAAGAGTTCAGAAAGTGGTCTCAACCTGATTTATATATTATGCAAACTGAATGATATGTTTAGAACTCAAATATTTCTGTGTCTGATGCCTTTTCCAATGTGTTAATTAACTTCATTTGATTATAATTGTACTATTGTCCATGTGTATTAATAATACAAAAAAAGATTTCAGTGAGAGCTTATGTAACATGCACATCTTTTCTACTTCGACTAGTTGTTATCATTTTTTGGGCTGAAGGCAAAATTGCATTCAACCTAATGGCTCCACTATATATATATATAAAAGAGAGGGCATGGAAGTTAAAAGGTGCTTTGAAGCAAGCCTAAGGGACACAAGCCTCTGCTTTTTGTTGATCAATACCATTTTGAATCAACTTCCTCTTTAATAGCTGGTTGATCAATGTCAGCAAAGAGTAAACCTTTGCACTGTGCTTTTATTGAAAATAAATTGATAAATCTAACATTTGAAAATGCTCCTCTGTTCCTTCAGTTTAGTAGGACCTACTGTACAGCTGTTCCACTAATGACATATGATTTAACAATTCCTAGCAAAAAGGTCAGTTTTCTTGTAGACAGTGGTTTATAATAAGCACGTTACTGACACTGCAGTGTTTTTGGAATGATTGTCGGTTTAAATTGCTTTTTGTAAAAAAAAAAGAAAAAAAAAGTCTAACCGGAACTGCCCTGCTTTTGGAGAAACTTATGTATTGCAGAGCTTCACCAGACAGACATTTTCAAATATTCGGTTGTGTTTGTGTGTTTTTACGACCTTCGTGTGATCACATAATAACAAGAAAAGGCCTTAACAACCCACGCCTAAACCCATTTCAGATTTCATGCACCATGACGTACGCTGGCATTTTTTTTACGTGTCTGAACCCATGGACGTTTGCCACCTTTTGTCACTTGTGCGAGTCACTCACCATTTAAAAAAAATAAATAAATAAATAAAACAAGGTGATGGAAATTTCTGTTGTCCGTTGCCAAGCAACTGTGGGTTCTTAGGAAGTAAAACCTTTTCAAAAATAAGCATCAGGAGTCCTGTGTCAAAAACACAACTGCACAAGTTCAGCTTAAAAACAGTTTCTTGTTGAAAATTCTAATTACTTTTTACATACTGATCTACTGTAGAGTTTATATTATGTATATATTTTGGGCTACGACACCTCTCTCTTTCGCTCTGTGTTGCCCTTGCTGCTTCTGTTGGTATTTTGTTATTCCACTGTAAAACCAAAGAATCTCTCTCTGTCCCTGTGTGTGTGTGAGAGAGTTCTTTGCTTTTCTCAACAACCTTTCATCCAAGCTAATTCACGCTTGGCGGGTGAATTGCTAAGGACCTAAGTAAGTGCACTATCAACTCTGAAGTTGTCTGGATGAGCTGCACTTATATTTGAAAAAAAAAAGAAAGAAAAGAAAGTTTTTCTGTCAAGCTTTCACAGCAGTGAGAAACATACAGGGTAGGCAAGGAACTTCCACACCCACACCCCCGAATCAAATTCTACTCCACAGCAATGTGTCAAAATGGGCCAAAACTTGGTGGTAGGCTACTTCCAACCGCTTCAATGGCCCCCATTATTGCTATGTGTATAGGAGTCTTGAGTTTCTATTCGATTAGTTAGCAACAACTGGCTCAGCCCTCTTTAGCTCGGCTCCTATAGCTTCTGTAGCAATGTGAGACGCCAAATATTGGTCAAGGCTTCTCTTTGAATTACAAAGTATTATTGATCTCAAAGTATTATTAATTATCATTATAATGTGGTCAAATGTGATCTCAGTGGGTCCTCAGTGGGTGTTCACACCTGTCTTAGTCCTAGACAGCTGAGAACAAGACTGGAGACACCAACATGTATACGCTACCAGTCATCAGATACCCCGCTGGGATCAGAAACTGACCAAAGGAGGGGATAGAAGCCACAGATATCAAGACAAGAAAGCTATTTACCATGCAGGGAGGGTTTCACCCCAAGTCCAACACCCAGAGACTGTACGCTAAGCGGAAGGAGGGAGGAAAAAGGACGAGTGAGCATCAAGGCCACGGTCCAGGATGAAACATCAAAAATCCAAGAGTACAACAAGAAAATGGCCCCAAAGGATGGCCTGTTAAGAGAATGTCTCAGGCAGCAGAAACTCGATGATAGTGCAGAGAAAGAGGAGTAGACAACCTGGAGGGACAAGCCCCTACACGGCGTGTACCAACGTCAAATTGAAGAAATGGCTGATATCAAGAAAACCTACTAGTGGCTGGAAAACGCCGGACTAACAGATAGCACAGCAGCACTAATCATGGCAGCACAACAACAGGCCCTATAGCACAAGAGCCATAGAGGCCAAGATCTATCAGAGTAGATCCGACCCAAGGTGTAGACTGTGCAAAGATGCCCCTGAGACAATCCAGCACATAGTAGCAGGGTGTAAGATGTTAGCAGGATCAGCGAACATAGAAGCATAACCAAAAGGCCAGGATAGTGTACAGGAACATCTGTACCCATTATGGAAAAGAAGTACCCAAGTCCCAATGGGCCACACCACAGAAGGTGTTTCAGAACAACAGGGCGAAGGTTCTGTGGGATTTCAGCTTCCAGACTGTCAAACAGATCCTTCCTAACCGTCAACACAGTGGTGGTGGATAAAGAGCAGAAGAAGGTGGTGGTGTTTGATGTGGCGATATCAGCATCATCTGAAGTTCAGAAGAGCACAGTCCTAGGAACAACTAAGATACTGCGCAGAACTCTCACCACGCGGTCATGGCAAGATCATGGCATAGATCATGGCAACAGATCCACAGTAGATCATGGCAAATCAAGTCAGTGTATGTTTTTCCACCACAAGCATTGCGGCGCATTTAAGAAATATCTCGTAAGAACAAAAGGGGTTTGGTGATCTAAGAAAGAAACTGCAAAACAGTTTCCTCTACTTCTACATGAGAAGCAACATGCTCAATTTCAAATTTCATATGTGCAAGAGTTCTCAGAAAGAACATCAGAGTCACAGACACATTTGCCCAGAGCAGTTAATACCATCATCTTCACAGACTTCAGAAACAGAAACAAGAAACCTACACTTGTATGACTGGGAAATGCTACCGTCTTGTAGAGTGATGGCAGCGCTGCCATGTAGACATATTGAAAAGGAAAGTTCTTTTGAGTGGGCTATTTCATGGGAAGCAAATGGTTTTCAATCTCTCCATACTTGAAACATGCCACACTGCAGGAAATGAAACATGGTAGTTACATCTATGTCCAAGGCGACATTCACCTTCAAACTATTTTATGTTGTGCCGTATATTTTAGAGTCTGAGAGCACATTCACTTAAGAGATTCGTAAGGGCACAACAAAATTGATGAACTCTCATAGGACCTTTAAGAATAGCTTTAGGTTCATGTTTTTTTTTTTTTTTTCTGTGCAGCTGTTTCACTGTGAATCCGATCATATGAAGGACACACAGAGAAGCAAGGTTGCAGCAAAATCAACAAAAAACGGTTTTGGAAAACACAAGGGAGTGGCTGTTACCAAATCAGTCAGTTAGCCATTTTTAAAAAGTCGAATTGCACATCTAACCTACAATCTATCTGCTATATGCAATCTATAAGCTAATTAATTAACAAACACCATATTTATTATTTACATTTCGTGCTGCTGACACATACATCACATATAGGCTGAGTGAGCAGGTGGGCATTCAGGCACGCCACGACAGCACACATGCCTACTGATGGATGTATAATGGCTGTAGCGAGGATTGACCATGCGACCTTTCAGTTTCAAGAAGGTCTCTCCAACCACAAGGACGCTCCACTACCGCAACATCCATAAACCTTGGCTGAGGAATTTCTAACTCAGCGAACAATCAACCAAAAGTGCGCACGATCGAAAGGTTAGCCAAGCGGCAACACCGCAAGACCTTCCAGAAACTTGTGGTGCTGTCAGTAATGTTTCAGTAAAGCTGACAACATACTTAGGTGTACTTATCTCAGAGAACATCACGTCAAGAGGAGATAAGAGACCAGAGCTCTGTCCTCATTTTCTACATCATATTTCATTTCCCCCAAACCCTCTCTTTCTCCCTTTCCTTTCTCTGCTCAGCTTTTCACCAGCTCTGTGGTGGATTGTTGAATTTCCCCTCCTCTAGCTATCATCCTGTATGAGTTGGCAGAATTTTTCACACAGCTTTTGGCCTGAGATCAGTGAAGCACCTTGGGCAGAGTACGAAATATAGAACTGGGACGCGGAGACAGACACAACCTCCCGCAGCAATCTCCTCCCAAGCAATTTTGATAGCAGGGGTGGCAGCGTGGGTTATTCCCTCTGTAATACACTATGAGGCCCTAAGCTTGTTCCCTGCACAGCAGAGAGCACTTGCTTCCCTCCGCATGAGTCTCTCTTGACAGTCAGACAAACAGACATCCAATCTCCAGTTTGGGTGATTACGCTGCTATTGACCATGACCTTATCATTCATGTGTAGTCTGCAAGAAGGAATTCGCCGATGGGACCGGGAAATTTCCAGTGCTGCTGGTGGTCATTTTGCTTTACAGGTGCCCTGACAAGAACCGTGAAGAAAGAAACAAAAAGAAACAAAAAGATAAAAGATTACTCTTTAAACCTAGGTGGGCTTCCATGTGGACATTTAGCTCAACATTTGTGCCTGTTTTTTTTTTTGTTTTTTTTGGCCACAAGTTATTCCATTGATCGGGCAGATAACAATGGAAGCCTTCAGTGAAATATGAACTGCCAGGGAGAGCAGCTCAGCTCTCTCATTATTAAAAGCTTCATCGTACATCAAGCATCGTAGAAGCTGTTTGTGATGCTGTGGTTAAGGCCACTATTGACACTTTGCGCGGTTGATTCATGTTTGGGAAGACCAAAACAAATCTAGATGATGTGTTATTTAAGCACTATAATAAGCTAGTCTAAGTTATTCACAACAAGCAGAGTCCCATCTGTGATGGCCTGCAGATAAGAGAATTAATCCATGCCACACCGTAATTCACATGAGCACTTCTCCCTTTGTTAAAGAATCCAATTACCAATAACCTGTGATATTTTTTTTTTTTTTTTTTTTTTTTTACAAAAGAAGTTGCTGGCTCAGACTCTAAGAGGGAATGAGTTACGCGGAGGAATGTTATTGTTTCAAAAAGAGGCTTTAAATTTGTGCTGCTGAATGCAAATGAATGCCTTTGAAGTACAGCGATCTTAGAAAATTAAGAATCTCAGTTTCCTTTTTTTTTTTCTTCTTCTGCGCATGAATTAAACTGCGAGCTTCAAAAGTTGGCACGGAAAGAACCTAGATGAAATAAATTACAAAGCGGTTATGTTAACGGTCAAAGACGACAACAGCTATCTAATTTTGTGAACCATTTTCGACAGAGCTAAAAAGGGAAGAGCCAGTAAGTAGTGTCAGTCTTTTTCGCATTAAATAGCATATTTGTGTTATTGAAGAGGAAACTCTATCAGGGATGTGCAGGCAATTACACCAAATGCTCCCATGCATGAAATCCCAGCTGGTTGTTATTGATAAATTTCCAAACACCTCCAAAGACTTTTCAAATTACCTCTCTCCCTTATTAAAACTTTACTCATGCATTTCATTTTTTACCACCCCCCTCCTCCACACATCCCTTTTTTTCCAAGGGTATGTGAGAGCGTTTTTCTGTGATAGCGCAAGAGCAAGCAAGAAAATATGCCTGAGAAAGGGGGGGAGAGAGAGACAGAGGAGCGGAGATAAAGAAAAAGAAGGGAGGAGGGAGGAAAGAGAGAAAGACTGTATGTAGGATTGGAGTGCCGGACATATGAACAGCATCCATTTATCTCCTCCAGGAGTACCGATGGACAGAGCTTCATTATTAGTAGGGAAGCCATAAGCCGAACATATTTGGAGCCTCTTCTGTATTCATGCTGCATACCTCTGCATTAACACAAGCCATTTCTCTTTACATGGCTGAATGAGATTCCCTTTAAAACCGGCTGAAGGTCAAAGGAATTGCTATACTCCAAGGATGTACGAAATCTCCTGTTCTCCCTCCTAAATATTCCCTCGCTTCGGTGCCACCTCTCAAGGATGGATCTGCTTATTTGAAATGACATCTTAATTGCACTGAGCGGAGATGAATGGACTGCATAAATGCAAATGAATAAGTAAGAACAGTTGTTAAGTTATTTATTTCCTCCAGAGCAAAACATCCTTCAACATGTGAGCTGCTTTCAGGTTTTTGAAAACAAGAACGGCACTTAACGAGGCGGCTTCTGGCGCCGAACGTATGGAGAAACACGACACAATTAGCAGACAATTGCGAAAACCCACACCCCCCAAGCTGTGATCGCACATGCACATTTACCATAAAAGGGGTGACAAGATGCTTTTACTGGCCCTTTCGACTCTTATTTCAATAAACGATTTATCCACACACTGTCATGGGACGAATTTGTCTTCGCATCAACCTCTGATTGTGTGAGATATGCGTTGTTGTCGGTAAATAACCGACTGGTCACTCGTACAAGATTCCCGCTTTGGTCTGACATCACTTCCAGAACACTGAAGCAGACCATCACGTTTCTCTCTTGTCTCTGCTTTTGAACCCATCTTGACCCCACCTCCCTCCCCGCCTAAGCCTAAGCCCCGCAGATAAGAGCGTCCCACCCATGAACACATTTAAATGTAAATGTGGCCAGGACCTTCATGAATAAAGACCCAGTTCTAACTCCGACGAGCCTTTATTAAGGTGTAATTAATCATCTCATTGGGCTAAAGATTAATAGCGAGGGAAAATTAAATGCATCTCTGCGCACTGCCCAGAGATTGACTTTGTAAGCGTCAGAAAAATAATGAAAGGTGCGATATGATTAAAATAAATGGGCGCTGCGTGTTGTTCGGCCCTCCAATATTTACAGGGCGTAAATATTTATCAGTCTTAAGAGACATCCGCCACCAGCCATCACGGCTACTTTAGAGAGCAGCAGATTTCCCCCTGATGGACGAGACCTCTTTTCCCTGAAAGCGTAATAATGGCACATTCTTTGATGTCAGATGCCTTGAAATGATACATAAAACAGCAACTCCTTTTTAACGCCCCCCCACCCTTCACATGTGTCAGAAAGATCTACTGTACTGTACAAGGCCCTGTTGGTTATGAATTACTTACTTCTCTCAGGCGCCCTCCTTCCAGTCCTTTGACATAAACCAACAGCCATAAAGTAAATGCACAGTGAGACCTTTCACCCCCCCCCATAGTGTACGGGCCACCGAGGGACACCATAGCAGCTCGGAAAGCTGCAGAACTAAGCGGTACTGGTACCATGCAGTGACGCAAGGAGGCAGGCTGCCACTTCCGACTGGTCTGTGGACTGCAGAGGTGTGTATGATGCGGGATTAGTATGCACCAGCTGTCTTGAGAGTCACAGTGGGGCATGGTGTGTTTCCTTACAAAGCACAGGTGGGAAGAGCGAGTGTTCTAACAAAAAGGCAGCTTTCCTTTGATGCTATAACACCCAGACTGTCAACCAAACAATATGTCACTTTCCCATTTATTATTATTTTTTTTTCTCCCCCCCTCCACCCTTCCCTGGTATTCTGGATGCAGCGGGAGGCGACGGGAAGTGGCGGCGACTGTCTGCTGTTGAGATGTTAAAAGGAGCATATTCATCCATTGTGTGGGACATCAACTCTAACAAAATGAATACAATAGTTGTTTTTTTTTTTTTACATCCTTAATTTACTGGCTGAGTTCACTAAGAACATATTCATATTCATGGTGACAATGCGGAGGATCAGTAGCAGAGAGAACAGGAGTAAATCACGGCTGCGTAGCTGGGAGCCATAATGGATTTTCCTCACCAGAAGCTAAACACCTGTGGCTCCAATTATAGAAGTGTTTTTTTCTCTCTCGCTCTCTCCAAGCATTTGATAGTAGAGACAAGGGCAACGTTTATTAATATATTAGTATTTTACTGCATGTAGCACTGTACCACCAGCGACCAGTAATCATACTGCAAACACTGCTCTTCGTGTTTGCTCGTATCTTTAACTCTTTCTCCGGGGTGGCTGCTTTGAGGTGATATTTTTATGTAAGAGAGGTGCTCTGATTCATGTTTGACCTCTCTGCCACACCAGCCCCTTTGAATACGGCGCTGGCAGAATAATAAATGTTCCCATTGGTATGAAAATGGTCAATTTTCATGACTGCAAGCACCGGTAAGTAGATTCTCAAAATGCTCACGTAGGTAGATGTAATGTAAAAGTAGCATGAAGACAGGCTTCTACCGGACTGACGCTCGACGCTTCAACATTAGCTGAGGTGAAAGTGAAATTGGAATTTTCCTTGTGAGCACGCTTCAGCTAATTTGCATGGCTTGTGGTGTTTGAATGCTATTTTTGTACACAGTGGGGTTTGAGCCAGCGTTGAGGACTATTTTTAGGTTTTAGCATTGCATTAGCTTCCAACTGTATCAGTCAGGACTCTATCAGAGTAAATGGAATTAATAATTTACAATATAAATCCTTCTTGAAAGAAATGCGAGACATGACCCATGAGATAATGTCTGCAAATAACGACAGGAAGAATATTTTTCCACCTTGCTTCTGTCATATCCAAATATATGCAATGTATGAAATCTATGCTAAATGTCGTGACTCGTGAGTGACTGCCTGCCCCTAATGAAAGCAGACACCAGATTGCATGTTGCATTGCTGGTGCACTCCATTTAACATGAGATGACAGACAGATTGCGCTTGGGTTTTATACACACCCTTTATGACAGCGTCCTTTACCATCCAGCAAACACAATATCACGTCGGTACTTAGTGCATAGTTTTTGCTGAATAGATTTACCACTTGACCTTGGGACGAGGTGTCATATATTATGCTGTTACCTCTGCAAAATTACATGTCCACATTTGTCCTTGTATCAACCATTAAAGTTACAGCTGTTGATGTTGCGTTGCTAATGTGCTTGGTCAGAAATAATCACGCAGAACCACTTGTGTTTTCACTGATTGTTAAATTCAAAGGACACAAGTGCAAGCAATGGATGTAATGAGGGATGTTCTGTACTTTGTTGTACACGATTGCACCGCTAGCTGTTTGTACGATAAGGTCTCCATGGCCCCCTGGCACCACACACACACACACAGCCCGTCATCCCCTCCTGCCTTACTGTTGATTCATGTGAAGGGGTGACATCTTAAGGCACGTACCTGCTGAGTGCTCCTCCTCGTATCCAATATTTCTTCCTTCCATATACACAAAACTATGTTGTCAAGATACATCAAGCTGCATGGCTTCAGACCAATGTTCCTGCTGCGCAAAGGCTCCGGTGTACATCCCTATTCCCACTGCAAAAGCGCCGTGTCGCATTGTCAGATCACATCATCGTGGGCATATGCAGTCATACATTAGTTACAGGAGGGTATACAGAATCTTTGATTCCTGCAGTTGCTCTCGTCTCCCGAGGAGCCCTTCCCACCCTACAACCAAATGTGACTGGTCATTGGCACACATCAAGAGTACAAATCCATTAGCTGGTAGGTGCTGTTTCGCTTTGTTCCAACATCTACTTGAAATTTCATATGACGCCAAAGCTTTTTTTGGAAGTTGTCATTATGTGTTTTTCCAAAGCGTTGTTATGAGATTTTTTGCTATTCATAGGTTGTGCTGCACATCTCTTCAGTGACTCCTTCTCCTTAAGTGATCCAGCTTTTTTTTTTTTTTTTAATCTTATAGCTGCATTAATCAATTTTCTATCTCTGCACATGAAGGAATTTCTCTGCCCACATATGTGTGGGTGTGTCTGTTTTTTTTGCTTTTCACAACATCCATTCATCAATTACCCACTCGGTGAGTGAATTGCTGGAGACCTAGGTAAGAGCATCATCGACTTTGAAGTCGGTTGGATGAGCGGTGCTCATATTTTGGCACAATGCTTTTGCTGGATAACAGGCCAGGCAGGAAACGGCAGGAGTCCCAGGCTGAGAAATTACCAAGTAATGTCTCAAAATGTGCCAAACAAACAACACAGTGACCAAAACCCTTTCCCCTTCAACGAAAAGCGTAGGGTACTGGTGGGCACTGTGCTGTCGTCCCTGTGTATGCGCATCTGTGAGAGTCCGTCCAGTAGCTCATTCACTGACTGCAGCTCACTGTGTGCATGCAAACATACTGACACCAGATGGAAGGTAGTTTTTGACATAATCCATAGTAATTATAATCTGCCCCACTATGTATCCACATATTTGATCACTGTGGTGGTTTTATCAAAGCAAACAACTAATACCGGTGTACCAGTGTGTGGTAGTGAGGTGTGGGTGTGTGGCGGAGGGGGGGCACCTTAAAGAAGAAGGACGCCTCACGCTTGGACAAACCGGTGAGGAAGGCGGGCTCTGTCGTTGGCACGGAGCTAGACAGCCTGACATCTGTGGCAGAGCGACAGATGCTAAACAGGCTCCTAGCCATCATAGACAATCCAGAACATCCACTGTACAACAACATCGACAGGCACCGGAGAGCAGCTTCGGTGACAGACTGCTGTCAATGTCCTGCTCCACGGACAGACTGAGGAGATCATCCTCCCCCGATGCCATGCGACTGTTTAACACCTCTTGGGGGAGGCTTTAAAACAATAGAAATACAGACACTGGACACTGGACGCAAGCATATTCAACCACACACGTGTCAAAAATGCACCTAATCATACACTCATTCTGTTTGTCTTTCATGCATTAGCTCTGCTCCTCAGCCTACTGCTCTAATATAAGCCAATATTTGGTGAGGCAAGTACTGTCAATTTTGTTCTACCTAAAGTAATGTTTTCATGGCAAGAATGGCCTGAGTAAGCCCAGGGTTTAGCATTGCTATGTGTCATGCCAGGATGTGCGGTGTCAAGTGCAAAGTTGTTTAGATATGCGATTCTCAAGAAAGCTGAGAACTGCCACTGCATATATTATACATATCGCCACATTTTGAGTGAATTCAGTAGTATACATCCGTGATCACTTGATTAATCAGAAACTCAAGAAAGTCGTTTGAAGTCATAGTGAATTGTCCCCCCGAGTTCCTTGTACTCCTGGATAGATTTACCATCTTTCAACATGTCTTCTAGTCCAACCTAACAGTGCACTGATGTAATCTATGTACAACACCGGTACGCAACTACAGTATATATATATAAAAAAACTTGTCAAAGTGGGGACAAGACAAATCAACCTAACAGATTCCTTTGAAGGCTGGGTTGAAACATTTCTTGACTGTAGGACATGAATGGAAGATGCCTCAGTTTGGAACTTTGATGCTGTGCAACAAAGACAGCAGCAAATACCTTGTTCTGCTGAGTGTAGATTCAGTGCTCCCCTTGGTACACTGGCCTCCTCTGAATCTACTTCCATCGGAAATGCCCCAAGGGAACCCTTGGGATGATGAAAGAGATGATAAAAGTGATTCTAGTCACCTTCAGCTCTGGTAATCATTAGACACAGTTAAGTCCTTATATATCTGGACAGTGACACATGCTTCATGATTTGGACTCTACATGCTACGATGTTAGATTTGAAATTAAACAACTGAGATACAGTTGAAGCGCAGAGTTTTGGATTTAATTCAAGGGGCTGAACAAAAATCTCCTATGAAACAAAGTCACAAAATCTACTCATTTCACTGGATCAAAAGTAATTGAACAAATAAACAAAAATGTTTTTTGTGATCATGTGCCAGGCCTTTACTGCAGCTGCTTTCAGTTGTTGCTTGTTTGTTAGTCTTCCTGTCTCAGATTTTGTCTTAATAAAGTGACATGCATGCTCAATTAGCCTGAGATCTAGTGATTGACTTAGACATTGTAAAATATTCCATTCCTTTGCCTTAAAAAATCCTAGGTTGCTTCTGTTTGTCCATCTTACCGCCATCCAGTAAACTTTGGTGCATTTGGCTGAATCTGAAAGTATAATCCTATATACTTCTGTCTTCTCTCACATCATCAATAAACACTACTGACCCAGTGTCATTAGAAGCCATGCATGTTCATGGCATCACGCTGTGTCCACTACGTTTTACAGAAGATGTAGGCTTTGGATCATCAGCTGTTCCAAGCCTTCTGAATAATTTCTTCTTCTTTCCATCACTTTTGGTGGTTGGTAGATGAGTTTCATCTGTACAAACAATGCTGTCCTAGAACTTGGCTGGCTTCTTCAGAATTTGGTTTTTGGCAAAGTCTAGTCTGGCCTTTCTTTTTTTGAGGTTGCTTGATGGTTTGCACCTTGTGATTAACTATTTTCTGCATAGTAGACTTAAAAACTGACACACCTACTTCCTGGAGAGTGTTTTTCACTTGGGTGGATGTTGTGAAGAGTTTTTCTACACAATGGAAAGGATTCTAGAGTCATTCACAGCTGTTGTCTTGTGTGGACATCCAGGTCTTTTTGAATCCCGAGGTCATCAGTGTGTTTTTCTTTTGTCATCATGTACTATTGATTTGGCCACTCCTAATATTTCCACTATCCTTCTGATAGACTACTTAGGTCTTTGTGCTCCTTTGACCGCATGTTGTGGGTTCACACTAACAGCTTCTAAAAGCAAATGCCACATCTGGAATCAACTCCAGATCTTTTACCTGCTTAAGTGAAGAAAGATTAATGAGGTAATAGCCCATGCCACCCATGCAACTTTTGACTCAATTGTCCAATTACTTTTTGTTATGGTGTCTATGGGCACCATATTGATTATACAACTGTATCTTCAACATGCTTAGATAAACAGCTAAAATAACAAAACTTGTGTCACTGTCCAAGTATATATGGACCTTACTATGGCTATCCCTGTTTTACAGAACATATACATAGATCAAAAGCACAGCACAATGACTTGGACTTCTAAGGCTTGCTTTGATGTTGCATTTAATTGTGTGTAGGAAAGGCCAAACAACGATTTACTGTTTCCCAATCCTGTGAGTGCAGAGAGATTTATTTTTTTAAATTTATTTATTTATTTTGGATAAAAAGAACTTCTAACTTTACAGTGACAAACAGTATGCTAAGCAGAACATGTGTCTGATTTAATGAGACGTCAAAACCCAAGATCCTAAATGGCACAAGTGGTGTACTTTCAGTTTACGAAAAATCTCTCAAGCTTTTACCTTGAGCGAAGCCTCGACTGCGGGTAAGCTGAAATCTCTCACTTCTGCTCCAGCCTCCTTGAGATAAAGACTCCAAAGTCAATCTACCCGCCACTGATCACCGCCTATAAGCCACTTTTATCCTCATTCAAGTGACTGAGAATCTAAACCAGAAGTTCATTCTTCCACCCTCACAAAATAAATAAATAAATAATAAAAAAAAAATCATACATCACTAAGCTAAAACCCTAACCTCCAGCTTGAGTGGTGCCTTTGAGTTTAACTCTGGAAAGCTGACACACACATCACACCAAGAAAAGCTGCAGTGGAAAGGACAGAAGTGTCCATAAAGTATAATTAGATAACTGTTTTGAAACACAAAGCACTACACTAAAAATACTGCTAATAATAATAATAAATAATAGATAAATAATGACATTTAGCTCTTTGTAATGTGTGGCATGATAGCCTCCATCCGACAGTTTGTTTGTATGACCCGAAAATATCTCAGAAACTAATGGCTGCTTTGGCATGAAATGTGCTGTGCACATCCGTGCTCCCAACAGGGAGAAACATATTGATTTTTGAGACCTGACTTTCCTCAAAAGCCAGCTAGAGTTCAAACTTAGCCTACTCTGGTGGCACCATGCCTGGTTGTTAGCACTGGCTCACAGCAAAATACCTTCTGTTTTTAACTCCTCTCAGGTTAACTGGAGGGATACAGAAATGCATGTTTATAAAAAGGCTCTAACTCCTGCCTTGTACGTTCCCACTAACCTCACAGCAGGCGTAGTTACCAGTGCTTTTTGAAAGATGAGAATATTTTGTTTATAAAGAAGGAAATCTCGAAAAGGACTAATTAAATGCAATATGTAAAATGTATTAATATCTTTGGGAACCAAAGCAATAAACCAACACAACAAAATACAGATGAATACTGGACAACTATGCCTGGGTGGCGTGAGTGGTTTTATTTTTACTCCTTTTCCCTTCACTATGAGAACTTCATATTGAAAAGAATTCAACCATCAATAGAGGATGATTCCCAAGATGTTTAAACTTTTGGGAGTATAATTTCACATATAAGTACATGAGTATTCTGTCATCACAAAAATGTCAACAGAATAGTTACAGAAACAAAACGTGTGAAAACTCACCATAGTACTCAAAGCTTCCTCATTAAGAACCAAATCAACACATGAGAATTAATTGTTTAATTCCCAGTTTTGTTTTCAAAATGTGGTTAGGGATATGTTTGAGCATTAGGAGATTAATTGATTATTGTTGGGCAGTGGGCAGTGGCATGGAACCAAGGGTGCTAGTGTTGCCTGCAGAAAAATGACCTTTGTTTGTTTCTCTTTTGTGAAGTGGCAAGAGAGTAGACCAGTGGTTTTCAAAGTGTGTGCCCCTGGGTCATGGAGGATTCTGAATATTGCCAACGGGCAGTCACAAAAAAAAAAAAAAAAAAAAAAAATCAGTGGATTTTTTTTAATTGACAAAACACAATGTGCTCCACATAGGGCAGTGATCCAAAATCAGTCACTATACTGTACAGTATGTCCAGGGTACATATGCATACGTTACCCTAACAATTTTAACATTTTTAAACAATACTTTAACATGATCAACTTTAAAAAACTTAACTTTAAAAACTGCCCTAAAGCAAGTTCCCTTTTTTTTTTTTTTTTTTTTTTTTACTTTTTACTGCAACATGCCCTCAGTTCAGTAGCACACATCCACAGCAACGCACAACATCAATCACAGCTCAAGATCCCCATCTTTCTTAAAGGGATAGCACTATTTTCTATAGGTATGCATCAAACAGAGAAAACATCTAAGGAGATTGATGCAGAAACTACTAAAATTGGGTTAAGAACTGCCCAACGCATTCTTAAAAACTGGAAGGATAGAGGGGAACCATCGTCTTCGAGGAAGAAATGTGGTCAGAAAAAAATGTATTGTAATCGGTGATCACTTGAATGTTAAATGTATGTTTGATGTTTGAAAAATAATAAAATAATTCCACGCATACAGTGTTAAGGTAACTCAAGGGATTGGGACTGAACAGCTGCGTAGTATTGAAAACCACTAATCAATGAGGCTAAACGGTTTAAAAAAAAGGCTTCAGTTTGCTAGGGAGCATAAAGATTGGACTCTGAAGCAATAGAAGAAGGTCAAATGAGTCTTTTGAGTCCAGATTCACCCCGTTCCATAGTGATGAAGCATCAGGGTAAGAAGAGAGGCAGATGAAGTGATGCACCCATCATGCCTAGTGTACCAGTCTGTTCTAGGCAGTGCTATGATCTGTTGTTGCTGTAGTTGGTCTGGTCTATGTTCAGCAACATTATGTCCAAAGAATGAGGTCAGCTGACTACCCGAACACACTGGATGACCAGGTTATTCCATCAGTGGATTTTTTTTTTTCCAGATGGTACGGGTGTATTCCAAGATGACAATGTCAGGATTCATGGGGCACAAATTGTGAGAGAGTGGTCCAAGGAGCATGAGACATCATTTTCACATAAGGATTGGCCGCCACAGAGTCCAGACCCCATTGAGAATCTTTGAAAAGGGGAAGGGGTCAGACTCTCCCATCATCAATACAAGATCTTGGAGAAAAATGAATGCAACAACAGGTAAAAAATAAATCTGGTGACATTACAGAAACTTATCGAAACTATTTTGTCAGTGTTCTGCCGTAATGCTCAATGCGGAAAGATTTCTTATAGGAAAAACAGACTGTTTATCAAACCCTGGTTGTCACCTCGTGTGTTTAATCATCACAGTGAAAGTCATTCTTTAACCTATCACCTCAGAATTGAGCCCAGCTCTTGTTTTTGCTGACACACTGAAGGTCACGTTGAGATGAATTGCTGGGTTCACAAACTGTGCAACTTTGACACAACTGTGTGCGCGTGTGTGTGCCAGTGTGTGTCAGCTTTGTGACGTGACGTGAACATGTTGCCCTGGAGATGGCCTGAGCCAAATGTTTAGTCACAACTTGTTATTAACACTTTAATCATGTCAGCTCCTCTATTAAAGACAGACACTTCAAATAAATTCAAGGACATTTTGAGGGAAATTTAAGAGAGCCTTGATCAATTACATAGAGGACTGTGGGACCTAACTTCGGGATTCTGAAAGAAATACTTTGAATAATCTAATCATTGAGGTCTCTTACAATTATTGATATAAAATATGATGAACACTTCAAAGAGAAAATACACAATGCAAATAGGAAAGTCCAAGCAGCGTGCTTAGTGGATTTTCCAGAAGTCCACTTGTAATTAAAGACGGATGCCAAGCAGGGACACCAAGGCCATGTGCGGTAATCATATGAGATAATTGACACACAAATGCCGCAGGGTAGGTTATCATCCTGGCAATTATTACCTCTGTAGTGCACGCAGTCTAGCGCTGCATGCTTCTGCAGCCAGCACCTGACCCTTCGCCCCCCTTCAACCCCACTTCAGTGCAATGGAAGAGTACTACACACGGCGTATGAGAATGATAGAGAACTGAGAAAAAAGTGAATGAAATGCCTGATAACTCCCATGCGCAGGATTAACACAGACTCTGTCTGAAAGCTAAGCAAGTGCCCCTTTTTTTTTTATTCTATCAAAAGCATTAATTCGCTCTTCTTTTTGCCAACTCAGACTGTAAAGTCACAAGACTGCACTTCATAAATGTCTACTTAAAGTCGAAGATATGAACTTTGGAATACGTTTTCCAGGTTCACATAACTGTGTTTTGCATGGAGAAGCATTTTCAAAGTTAACTTTGCTAATTTGCTAAGGCAGCTACTCAAATATAGATTATAGGTTAGTCTTAATTCGGCGATTTGTCAATCCAGAAAAAAAGGATGAAAAGATATCTACAATTTAGGTAAAGGACAAGATCTGTATCCCGATAGCGTTGGCCGATCATTAAGCTAGAACATCGGTTAAGCAGTAAAGCTCCATTCACATGTCTCAAATATCTGGAGAGACATCCAAACAATGACACAGGAACAAGATGTCCAGGCCCAGATGTCCGCTGGCTACACCTGAAGCCCGGCAACCTTGACCATTTCCTTCAGAAGCAAACTCACCAATCTGAGAACACAAAACTAGCAAATATTTCTTCACCACACTTTCGTCCAGTCCGGATATCACAGACACGTTGACATGTTTTGTCCAACAAAAAGTCCAAAGCCCAAAGATAATTCAGTCTGCAATGATATAACCCAAGTAACAAACAAGAATAAATCACTGAAGATTAATATCCGGTCAATAAAGTGTGAAAATTGATGTTCTGTTTAAAATATGTTTGCAGTCATGTTTTGGCAAATTTACCAATTAGGTAACCCTGATTAGAAAATGTATTTTAGGCCCTCAGGCCCAGTGCCAATTATTACTGCCTCGTCTCACACAACAAAACAGTTTTGACCAGTCAGACTTTCTCACAGGAGAAAATGGGAGATCAGAACATCCACACCAGACGAAGGAAAATAAAAATTATTTCTGCATCCTCTTTCAAGCTCGCAGAGTGTCAAGGGCACCTCAAAATCCGGTCAGCTTGAAACCTACGCACTTGCAACAGGCTTTGACTGTGAATTTCTTTTTCTTCACATGACTACATTAACGCTTTAAAGTGTGTCCTGACTCACCAGGCCCACATATCTACCTGAGAAAAATGTGTCAGTGCTCAGCACTACACCGAACGCCAACCCCAAACACTAGTTACTCTCTCATAACACAATTCTGGCAAACAGCCTCAGTGTCTGCACATAGTTTACACCTTCCCGCGTAGTGCAAATTAAATTACATTTGCATGACATACATTGTTAGAAGTCATTGTTTTCATATGCGGTGGTGTGAAGATTAAAATTGTATTGTGGTAAATCTTGGTCTGGAAATAGACTTCCAGCGCTGTTTGCGACACCGCTGCTGCTCTGTCTCACAGTGTGACAATATAGTCGATCTCAAGGTGGGCTTGTGTCCACAGTTTATGATTGATTTTATCGCACCCTGATAAAGGAATACTATAGTGAAAGAGGCAAAATAATAAAGCAGCATTCAGGTACTTCAAGGAGTATAAAACCTGTCCTGTGAAGGTGAATGCGGTGATTATTCTTTTTGTGACTTCTTTTGTGACTGCGCTGATGTACAAAGAAGAGAAAAACGGAAATATTTTCTAGACAAAACAATTCACTTATATGATTTTTACAGTGTTTTGACTATTTAAATTATTAAAAAATATCTAGGTAGAGGATGAGAGGAACATGTGCATTTTAATTTTGGTATTATTTAAACCTCTCCTTGTTAAGCAAGACCAAGTTTGGTCAATCACAGCAGAGAACTTGATGAAATGCTTTAATTGTACTTGTCCTTCAGTGCGACACGTGTATCTGAACCCACTACTGGCAGAACAACATCCATAGGGTCATGATCTGGTTCAGTTTTAATTAAAAAACTATTTGATTAGACTTCTGGACTGATCATCTTTTGGGTTGAAATATTAAATTATCAAGGGTTATGTCAAAGATTGTGGTCAGGAAATGCTGACCCGCGGTAAGAATGTGTAACTGCTAGAGGGTTTTGGACGTTCGCTGAAACAACTGATACTATTATTTTCCTTCGGGGACAATCTCACAATAATTTCAAACACCAATTTGAAGACACAAAAGCTGCTGTGATTATAACATATTTCTCATAAATTCCCCGACAGCTTTTATGGAAGAAGCTGATGCGAAGTTCAAAGAATGGAAATGTGAAGGAAGTTCATACAGAACAGATGCGGTGCTTCAGAAGCGAGGAGTGATGCTCAGTGTTGCTTAAATGCGGTACAAACGACTGCGAGCGCAGCTCTACACCTTTAAGTGAGCATACCAAATACTGAATATGCTCAATGACTACATAAGCTCTCTCCAGACTTGTCGAAGTGGAAAGTCTGCACATTTAATATCAAAGCTGTACTTTGTTCAGCTTGATGTTAGACAGGAAAATAGTCTTTTGCATCCAGAGAACGACTACAGCTTTGTCAAAAACAATAGTCCACATCTGCCCTGCTCCCCCTTAAACTGCCAGACCTGTCCAGGTGACGATCACCTCAGCTGTCTGCAGACTGGAACAATCTGCAACTCCTCGTCCCTGGATGGTGGACAGGTGTCACCAACTGCTTACTTGACATTAGTGTCAGTCGGGAGCAGCTGTTTTTTATCACACCACCAACCAAGCGTCCCTCCAGACCCTTCTGCTGCTGCTGTTTGAAATAAGTAATGCACCGTTTGATTTCCAAGTATAATCCAGCCGATAAACTAAAGTTAACAGCAACAGACAAATTAGCTGTTCAAGGTTTGACTGGTATGGAGCAGCTGCTGGAAGCCAGGTTTTCAATGCTGCAACCGCAAGTGAATTACACTTACATTTTCTATTTGAAGTGTATAGAAGTAGAGTCAAATCCAATAAAATGTTCACCCAAAGGATTCTGTTTGTGAAAAGAAGACACAGCTAAGGCTCTGAAGTGTGTCGATTGAACACCATAAATGTCAAAGATTTTTGTAATGTCTATAAAAAATAGTGACATAGACTACAAATGCCAAACAAAGCGCAGGTAGGAATTGGAAATCTAAACAGGACATTTAGTGAATGTGCTTATGGACTTTTCAGATGAAACCTTACATGTTTTTTATGTAGGTTGGAGTGTGACTCACACTCCCCGAAAAGGGTGGGTGCAGCGTGAATTCTTGAATTTTTTACAGTCTCATTTTCAAGTATGAAGGACGACGTGTCACAGCCTACACACTTTTGACTGGCGCTGTAGGTAACGGTGCCGTCCCCGGAGGCAGCCCTTTAACATTCACTGCTCCGATACACTGCTCTCGACACAAACTGAGCGTGGTCTGTCCTTGTAGCCTGTAATCCAGGAAACTCCAGCTCTGTTCGAGTGCATCACTTAGCACCTCTCTAAGGGGAATGGCAAGAATTATTGCCGGTTTCCCCTAATATCCTTCACACGGTTAATAAGCATACAGGGCATGTTGTCCACCTCTGTCACTAAAAGCACTTTAATCCATCTTTTTTTTTGGGCGTTGAAATAAGACTTGCTATGCTATTTGTTTCCACATACCTACATGTTTTCCGTAAGAATAGAGCTAGGGAGGTCATTCCCACTGTCTAAAAGCATAGTTTGCTCTGATTGGTAAGCTCCAAAGATCTAAAATGAGTGCACGCCTCCAAGTGCAGGATGAGTTATCAACATTTTGCATTTTTACAGGTAATTTTTAAACTCAAAAATATTATTTCAAATACTTTTTGTCAGTGATTGGACACGTCAAAATGGTGAAAGGCATTTGTTCATGAAAACTCAGAATGTGTCACGGAGACACAAAAAATCAACAGTAACCAAAACTGTGTCCTTATACGACAGCATGGGCGAATTTAAACCACCAACTACAGTCGCCAGTGATAAGGTTCAGTTCTCCTCCTGTAAAAATCCATGAGAAAATCCTTAGCTTGGTCCTGGGGCTCACTGCAGTGGGCCCAGCCACCGTGACTAAAATTGCATCCAACCGGATACATACAGTATGAATGTTTAATTTGGGCAGAACAGTAAAATTAAAGGAGACCTTGTGTGCACTTACGCAACCGTGCAATCAAAGAGGCGCTCTAGAACAGACAGTGGAAGAAAATGAATGATTTTCTTTGAACAGCATGATGGATCATTGCTAAGCACTGCTGTGCCAGACGCTCCAGACTGTTTCCTTGCCTTCTGCTCAGTGCATGCTAGGACATCATCGCTGTCAGCCTCATCATGAATAGTAGGTTTTGCAAAAGGGATCAAGGCATGAAACTTCAACAAGAGCCTCTGAAAGGCTGACAGTTTAGATACACCACTGTCTATCTACACTACGGCTCAAGGACAAAAATATTGTTATTCCTATAAATAAATAAAAACACAACTGTTGATGTGCTGCAGCAAAACTCCTCCAGCATATAGTATATGTCATCATCCAAATAAATGTTATACAATGGTGGAAAAAAGTTGTCGGACACCCTTACAATTTCGCACAATCTCAAAATTATATTTGTTTTGTTTATTTTTTTTACAAGAAAAACTAACAAAACTAAATTCTTGACAGTTTCAATGTCAGCTCTCAACGTTGTCAGTATCAAAGTCAACAAATAACTGAAAATGTGTTCAAAACTGAACAAAAAATAAATAAAAAAAAATAATATTTAGTACTCCTGCCATCTAATCCTGGCTGGCATGTTCCCCACGAGCCTTTCGCACTCCAAGACCTGGATACTGGCAATGGACATTATCTTGTTGAAACATCCAGTTTGGATACTGCCTCCACCATTTTTGACATACTGGAGATAATGCTTTGCCTGGCCTTCAGCGTACCCTTACAATAGCAGGAGGAAGATAAGGCTGCAAACTGGACTCATCTTACCACAGAATCTTCTTCCAGTTCCTGGCTGTCCTGACTTCTTGTGTGCTTGGGTCCAATGACACAGGGCTAACCTCTGTCTTTCACTGATCAGGGGCTTCTTGACAGCCTTGTAGGACCTTAAGCCATGATCTAACCCTGGACAGCAGTTTGGTTTGACCACTGCTGTTGGAGCTCCTGTGATGTCATTCGATGGTTTTCCCTGGACATGCGCATCAGGATGCAGTTGCTTCTTCCTGAAGAAACCCTTGGATGCCCAGATCTTGGTTCGTCTTCCAAGCTGTTGGTTGGCCTGCTAAAGGACTGCATCTGCACTTCTTGGCAAGCTGGTGGTAGCTGTACCCTTCCTGGTTGAGAATCCGTGTCTTCCGACGTGTTTCCTGCGTTAGGTTCCTTGTTTTAGCAATTTTTGTCTCTGAAGAACTTTTAAATGTACTGGCTTTACATAGACACAAAGCACGGCAACAGAAAAATGTGTTTTTTAATAAAAAGCAAGGCCTTCGTTAGTGGATCACTGGTACCAAAATGACCCAATACTCTAAATTTCTTATGTATGTTAATTCTCAGTGTGTCACTAGAATCAGTCACTCCCATAACAGACATAAACATTTGATACATTGTGGGATATACAGTATATTTTCAAATCCTATATATAGATAGCTGTGGTACTGCAGCATTACAAAGGGAGGACCAGCTACAAATTGTCTTAGTAAAACTACGAACTTCATGTTTGAATGCTCTTTTTAAATAAAACATTAAAATAATGAAACGTAGATCACATTTACACATTTACAGTGTAATAATGTGTAGTGCAAAACATCAATCGTATCTGAAATATCACTCAATGAGAAAACTAAAATATATGATATACACACAGTAAATACTGTTCTGCAAGCATCTAAACTGGTTTCTTAACATGTAATGACTGGGCTGAATTAGAGGTTGGTTGTAATCTAGTAACAACAGCAACAGCATGGCTTCACTCCAGAAAAAATGCAACATGTGATAAAGCTAAAAGGGTGCATTACAGAAATTGAAATCTCCAGATGAAATAATGATGAAAAAAAGTAAAAACTTCTCTCAGCTTCCCAGACTCGGGAGTTGAACAAAGCATGTGTTTTCCAACATGAAGGAAAAGAAGTCAACATTAAACTTTTCTGCTGCAAGCATTTCTGCTTAGAGATAATGACGTTCATGTTCATCATCATCATTAGTTGCATAAGCTGCAGAGTCTGAACCAAATGCTTTCCAGAGCCAGTATCGAACCAGCCCCTGAGACAGAACAGTAAACCTTCTATGCACATAAAATGTGTGATATTGGAATACAAATCACCTCTGCTGCTCAGGACATAGTCATTGCCACACAGATTACTGCCTCACTAGATTCATTTACTGTTGTCTCTGCTTACACGTAGATCAATATCATAGCCAGGAGGAAGCCCTCTACTGTGCCCTTGATATTCTGCACCACAAACGAGTTGCAGAAATTTGGTGAAATGACTGTCAATACCAGAGGGTGGAGAAAATATTGTAAATGCTTCATGATGAGAGGGCACTGACATCGTTTCAATCCTCACTTCAAGCGACGAGCAAAGTCGAGCCAAAGGTTGCATAATAATCTCAGAAGCTTACTGTGCACGCAGCTTTGGTACAGCATTTGGCAAACGGGGTTGATGATGGCCTTTTCACATTAAATCTTTCATTTAACCAGTATATCAATACTTCTTTTAGCAAGTTCTTAAATGGTCCATATTGAAAAGAGGCAGATCATTTATAGTTACGGTTAACTGGCTTTTACTGGCTATCCAGTAGGGTGCTCCTGCTTGAGATGTATTGCCATGCGATGTAATTACTTTATCATAAAGTATTATGGCTACTATTATTACCTAATATAAAGCGTTTGAAAGGGTGTAATGAAGAACAGCTTGGCTCTGTAATTACATGTGCAGTGGACACAAGCATGCAGGTGACACATTCGATCCACTGGTTTCGCAGTATTGGCAAAGTAAAGGCAGAAGAAGACTGTTACTATGCAGGTATTAGAATTATTAGAATGATCAAAAATCTTACATGAATTCACTGTGTTGGTAAGGCCTCAAAGATAATACACAGTATTTTGAGAGAAAACCTTGCATATTTAGTCTGAAGTATTTCATTATTACATTTGTTTGGAAAGCTGCAATATTTCTGACACATTTCTGTTGTTGAAGGTTGCTGTCTGAAGGTTTGGTTGGGAAACAGTCAAATAGACCATTACTTTTTTTTTTTTTGATATCTTACATTGCACTCATTTCTGATGGCTAAGCCTTAGTCCAGATCACTTCTTTGTCTTTGCATGCAGCTGTTAAATGTAACATCAGCAGTTGAAGCTTTGTGAGGACGCTAATTGATGCATCGCCTCAGCAAAAGTCATTGAGAGGAGGAGAAGCTGCAGAGAGCCAGGGGAGGACCGGCCATCTGGAGTAGTGGGAGTATTCCTGGTGGACTGGGAGGCGTAAGTTCACCACATCTCATGAGTCCACCATTCTCCCCGAGCCAATTTAACTTTGTGAACTAGTATTATTGTGTGCTGGACTGAAATTGTTACTCACTCGCTGCTTGGCATGAATTTTAACTAACAAGTGAGCGTCATGCTGCCTTTAGGGTGCTGTCAGAAACACCAGCCACAAGTTAAGTATGAATGAATTATATGAACAAGGAGGTAAATGACATGGGACAGTGGGTAATTTCTGGCCTTCGACACATTTATTTCATGTCGGATATAATTATGCCTGTTCATGCTCTTGAGGATATGACCACTGATTAGAGTGTGAGGTGCTGAGTTCACTTTGTTAAAGCCCCCGCATGTACAATTTTCTGATTACAGCATCTTTAAAATGGCATACTCTTAGCAGAACGTTGACACCATCTTGGCGATGCGGTAGCAGTGGCCGTTCTGGTTCAAGTTCCTGTCAGTACCATCAGAAGGTGCTTAAGTCAATAATTTTCAAATGTACATAGAGGCATTAAGTCTTTGGTCCGTTGTTGGTTTTTCATAAGCCTGGAGTGCTGAGCAAAATGCACTTCTCATGCCAGTAATAATTAAACAATCATAAATATTTTCATGAGCTGAGCAAGCAGTAACTACCAAAAACGTTTTTTTGACTACATTTACATCCTTCTTGGATTGGACATAACACACATAACTATGTGCAAAGCTCTCTTTTTTTGTGTTAGCATTTTAATCACAAACTATATCCTCAAAACAGGCTATATTTAGGAACGGATAGACTAACATGTGTTTTTCAAAGGCATGGGATCTACTCACACTATCTTTGTGTTCTACCAGTTGAGCACGAACAACATATTGGGCCCCCTGATCTACGCATTTGTCATACAGCCACTAGCTGTCTCGGGGCTTATTGAAAATTATGAATGAACATTTGATTTGTGACTTATTCTAGAGATCCGTTTCACAGAAAACAAGCCTGAAAGAGCCATCCGGCTAGTTTTCATCTCATTTATCTGCAGTTGTCACTCACTGTCTCCCATTGTCTGCCAGTGTCAGAAAAACAATACATTTTGTCTGCAGATGGAAATGCAGATGGAGGCAGATTGTTGGCAAGTATTTAATAACTGTGCTTCCTTACAAGTAGTCATTATCAGCTCTGCGTCTGAAGCACACCATCACGACTGGGACACAACCACTCGTGACAACCTGAGAGCATTTGTCCCGGTGTAACCTGGTGCAGTGCAGCTGACGTAGAATTACAGTATGACGATGTAGCAATAAAGTTATTTACAGAACAAGCGGGGGAGGCCTAAAACGGCTAGTAATGCACTAAAAGGGAATGGCTAATTAAAAATAATGAGCTGCAATGGTTGCCTGGGTACCAGTCGCATATTGTACTGTACTTGATACAATCAACATTCATCGGACCTACCCATTGCTATTTCAGATCAATAAGATTTCAATCCACAAGTGACAGCCAGAAGCCCACTCGTGGACAGCGAACCAAGAATATACTCTTTCTAATGATTATCTTGACAAAAGCAGCGTCTCTTCTCCTCTTTCTAATTGGCTTGTTCATAGTAATCTGCTTAAAATGATTTATAGAATGATTTCTACTTCCCAGTGCATGAAGAACTATAATTAAACTTGAAATGTATTATGGATGGCATTTCTTCATTTCTTTGTTACAGACCTAGTGGAAGATGCTCTTTATTAGCCTGGCATGCCCACACTCAATTTTTATCTGAATATGACTATGGAAACACACCATTTAGATTTCAATATGGGGGCAGTTTCAAACGATACAGAGGGAAAAAAAAAAAATTTCACACTGTAATTGTATAGTTATACAACTAATCAGAGCCCTTGTAGTAAACAAATTCAACTCAACTGTACTCAGATGACTTGGATGACTACAGTACTATTACTCTTTTGTCCATCGCTGCATAAAGCCAGACCAAACTTGGATTGAGTGGGCTGGCATATCTTTGCAGAAGCGCTTCCTAACCAGACAGGCTCCAGATCGAATTTCTGCCACAACTTGGTCCAGGCTTAGTCTTTACTACACAGTAGTGTTGCTTGAAAAATGACAATTCTTTTACAGGATGAGATGTGCAGTATAGAATAGAATAGAATAGAATAGAATAGAATAGAATAGAATAGAATAGAATAGAATATGCACAGGTACATTTAAAGTCTCATCTTCTACTACCACTTAACGTCACTAGGGTCCTGGAGCCTATCCCAGCTGTCATTGGGCGAGAGAAACTCCACCCAGAAAGGCCTGAGTTGGACTCGAACCCCGACCTCCTCGCTGGGAGGCATCAGTGCTAACCACCAGTATGTTAACAATTTGCGTGACATACTGCTAAATTGCTAAATACTGCTAAATAATTTAGTGGGTGGTAACAGCAAACGTGGTTTAATACAAGAGAATGCTGATGAGCAGGAGAACAAACTATTGCACAAAGGCTCTGCACAACAGGACACACTGAAAGGAGACGGTGAGCGTGTCCCTCGCAGTAACAGTGATTCAAATGTGTCTACTTGTTAAACACATAAATGGCAACGACCAGATCAGGTACCCCCCACACATTAGCAATGATACTCAGCAGCAACCATCCCCGGCAGGATGCAGCCTGACACACACACACACACACACACAAACACACAAACACACACACACACACACACACACAGTGTAGGAACAACTAAACAAAAACATGAAGAACAGCACAAGGTGTTGACCTGGCCTCACTCAAATTCACTAGCTCCCAAACTGATCAAGTATCTGTGGGGTGATCCACAGAGGCCCCTCCCCTCAACCTTTACAACCTAAAGGCCGCCACTGAATTCATAAATACTGCAATATTTTCATCAGAGGGCCATAGGCTCTGTCATCGTTGCGTTCCCTCAGTTGGCAATAAATAGACTTAACAGACATTTATTTAAATGAAAAGCTTGGTACTTTACTGAAACTATAACATTCTTGTCATCATAAACTTTGCAACCTGTCTTAAATATACGTACATCCTATGATCAGTGAGTGCCTTGGCTGGTCGCAAACTCGGAAACACTTTTGTGACGTTTGTATTGTAAAGGACACAAACAACATAAATACCACACTACGGCAGCGGAAACTACTAAAAGTGACTAAAAGTAAATAAATAAGCAGCAGGAACAATAACCTTTCAGGCACAGTGGTGATCGCATAAATATTGATTCCACGGGGTTTGGGGATTTACGCATGTCCTCCTCTCTTTCTGGTTCTGAAAAGGACTATCGAGGATAAGAAGAGCCTCCAGACTCAGCCTCAAAGTACAGGGCAACACTGCTGATATGACTACATGGTGAGAATAGAGTAATAGGATTTATTTAATCAAGTTATGGTACTGATGAGCATGCGAGCAAAAGCGAAAAAAAAAAAAAAAAAAAGAACAAAAAACCTCAAAACTACTTGGAAATAATTCACCTCTTAATATTTATCCCCTTACGTCCCAATATGAACAGTGCTGACATTGTGTCAAGACTCAAATCAAATTGCAGTGTGTCCAACAGACTAAACAACAGATACGAATTTTCAAATTACAGAACGTTGGCGGGGAATGATAGGTGTAAGAGTGCCAGTTTGTGAGTGTGAATTTAAAGAAATTGTACAAGCCCCAAGGGACATTTGGATCTCCCCGTGCCTTCACAAATGTTAATTCGTGAACACTAAAACTGGTCTTTATTCATCGGAAACAATGACGCCCGGGATTTGCTGCACTGTCGTGTTATGTCAAAGTGAACGTTGTGTGTGGAAGGCTTTAAAAAATAATTCACTGTTGTGCTGTTGTTTCTGCTTCGTCTTCTGTTTCTTGTTTGCACTATTCCTGCAATTGTAAACCATAGCTGTCAGTTATCCATAATCACCCACTGTGGCTGCGATTTATAATTAAAACACAGGTGCACTGTCTTTGAGTATACATTTCATTTTATATTTCATCCTGAATGCATCCTACACATTCAGCTCGGTGTTAGAACAGAACTGAAGGGTTAAACGCCTCTCATAAAGGACCCTAATCAGTGTTAATGGAAGTGACAAAAGGTGCAGGAAATTGCTCGAGGCTGACAACCAAGACATGCGTCCTGATGGCAGCCCTCATTATGACTTTTTGATTGAAGATCATGTGTTAAATGTGTTCCCAGCAGCAAGCATAGGGTGCATTTCCAAAACTCGGAGCCTTACAGGCAGATTCTCGTAGTCCCTGGAACAAAACTGAAAATCCCAAGCCTATTACATCTGTCCCAGAGAGGTAAAACTGTAAAGGCAATTAGCCTCGGCCTCCCGAAGGATCACCTCCATAGGGATGGCATATGTTTATTGTTTGCTATGCTCTCAATGTTCAGCTGGCAGTGAAAATAGCTTGCACGCCGTTTTTAGGTCAGGAACAAGAGGGCTGCAATTTTCTCGCACAACACCTTACTCACAGTTTAACTCCGCTGTCTCTATATCAAGGGCTCTTCTGAGACTTTGATGAAAAGTTTTAATTGGCTTCATTACTGACACATTTGGCACCCCCTTTTTCTGATAAATGGATAAATGCCCACATACTCATCCCGTTTGCCTTCAGTTCTTCTGTTATTACTTCAGTGGTTTAGTTATTTAACTGTTCATTTAAAAGTTTTTTTTTTTCATCTTCAGTCAGTCTACGGCAAGGACACTGTACTGCCGACCTGTCACTGGGTCTATTATTCTCGTGGACTTCAAGGGTACTTAAAGGTAATGTGCAGACTAAATCCCTCTTTCGATGACATCTGTCAAATCTGAAATGGTGCTAATAGCTTGTGCCATTCAGAGACTGTCATAGAGGTTGAAAGTCATATGTCTGACAATACTGGAGCCAACTCTTTCCCTTTTCAAATTTTCAGTGGAGCTGCAGTGTTACATACACAACATATGCTGCAGTGGGACAGTATTATGCCCTGAGTGCATCTAAACCTAAGTTGCTCTTGACATCTACATGAGGAGTTCATTATCACTTTGTGGTGAGAGCTGCAGGTATGACAGAAGTCAGGTGTTAGTGGACCAAAACTGGATTTTGCAGCCACGATATAAAAACACAATCACACGCTTCAGATGCAAGCGTCAGCCCAGTGGCAAAGGTTATGTTGATTTTTCTCGCGTTGTTATGAGATCCCCCGGGGTTCGCTTTGATTTGAGGTAAAGTGGTTGTGTGAGCCACGTGGGAGTCGGGGAGAGGAAGCATTAAATGCAGCCGTGGCCGAGGTTCTCTGTTTAGAGGCCACATGTGGATGCGTGGCAGATTTTGCGGGAATGCTCTGAAAGACTCTGCTTGCGACAGAATACCTGGGTGGTCATCGCTATGACGACGCGTTTTTAGACGCTTTTACGTCAACGACTACATCACGAGCGGGAGGCAAAAAGCACGGCGGCTATCGTTATCAAAATGTCATCTTGCTGTGTTGCAGGGTGCCAGAATCGGAGGAGCGTGGTTAATAAGTCCAAAGTGAAATTTTATCACACACCAGCTGCTACTCCGAGTTAAAAGATCATAGAAATCCATGGTGAAACATGATAAAATGAGAGGATTAGAACCGGCCGATCATCAAAAATGCTTGCGTGTGCCGTCACAACAAAAAACGTTTTCTAGCTCCCATTAGACAGTTAGCCAACGTCAGATTAATAAGCTATGCTGATACTTTGATAGGAAACTTAATTCACGTCATATTTTGCCAAACATTACACAGCTAACAACATTTTTTGTTTACAATATTCTGCTATCCACGCACCATTAGGCGGCCTAATAGCATCTGTTGGCATATCCATTAGCCTATACAAGTATAGCAACTTAAAGCTTGACAAATATGGGACGTAGGTAACTTGTGGCTGCAAGACTTATAAAAAGTGTCTTCTTGTGTTGCATTATGAGCAACGAACGACTCATAAGCACTCACAACATGTCTTACTGTAACTATTCACAATGATACCCCAATGAGCTTCCTCTAATACAACTGCCACATTATATTTAGAGTTCTCCTTTGGTTACCTTACCCACAGTACAAGCTCATCCACAGCCTGCAGCCTAATTTGACCAGTTTCCAATAAGTCAACAGAATGTTGAGAAATGTTCACAAAAATGTCCACTTCCAAACAACTGCAACAAAAACCTGACTGAGAATTATTTTTTTCTGCTTAAATCTCTCCAGCCCTGTTCAAACCTACCAAACATTCAGTCATTTAGAGGATTTTATATTTGATGTTTGAAGTCACTGTTGATATTTATGAAAAGAAATAAGAGTAAATTCTAAATACTACCCCAAAACTAATAATGAATCAAAGTCAATATTTTGGCAAAATCTTGGACATATTCAAGACTGAATTAATAAAAAATAATACAAAAATGCCCCAGAAAATAGATAATTTAGTTGTCTGTTTTTTTTTTTCCATTAACAACACGGATGTAATCAAACATAATCAAACATCAATCAATCTTTCATTTAAAGGGTTAAAATCCACAAAATGATTGAATGTTTGATAGTTTTGTAAATTGCTCATGTTGTTTAAGAGATTTATGCAGAATGAAGAAGAAAAAAACATAATCAGCAAAGTTTTTATAGTCTTTTACAGAAGTGAACATTTTTATCCAGGGTGGTAAATTAAACGGACACCCGAGGTGTAAAGGACAAACAACACTAAATGGTACATTCTTCTTTCTCTGATTTGCTAGTGATCAAATAAAATCAATGAATGAATAAAAGATGCCGTAGTTGCTTAGGGGCATTAGAAATAGGTGTTGATTATCATGCATAGGAGATGTGTGTGTTTTAGGTCTGTGCTGTGTGAGTTTGAAGTGGGCTCAGAGGAAACAGTTAACGTCACAATAATCGGGATTTACTGCAGCAGTGTTCGAACTAGAACATATTGACGGCTGTGGGGTTGTTCACCAGACTGATGCCAATCTAATTTTATCAAACCCCACCAACACAGACCCAGTGAAGCGGAGACTTTTCGAGTTCAGCTCTTAATATATATTGAACTTTCAGTATTGTCAACTTTAAAGGGAATTTCACAGAAATGGCTGAAATGAAACATAGGCATTAATGTATGTGACCAGAAGGATTAAATTGTAACTAATCACTTTCAGAGTTCATGTACAGTATGTTATAAATATCGCAGCTGCAAAGTTCAAACTAATATTTCTGTGCTAATTAAAGTCTCCTTACAGATAAAATTACATCTCACCATCACCCCTTTTCAAATGGGCTTGGGCTACTCTAATGAGCAGACTGTAAATATGTGAAGAAGGGGAGGGAGACCAGGAATGACGTGCAGCAAAGGGCATGAATCAAACACCGCGTACCGCAATTATATACGTGTGTCTTGACCATGACGCTCCCTGTGCATTTAAATGAAGCTGTTAAACAGGGTGGAAAAGTCGGTTTTAAAGTGGATGTCATCTGTGAGCTGTACAGAAATTAAATCTCGATTAGTTCTCTGAAGATTAAGCATTAAATGCGCACTTAAAATGAATTTCTGCAGAAAGAAACACATCTAAATAAGTACCGATGATTCATAAAACTACCCAACAGAGTATAAAACAGCTTAGATGAGCTGTACATCGACCGACTGCAACCCCAGGAACAATAATTACACATTGATGTGTCAGTAAAATAATAATAATAATAATAAAAAAAAATCTATAATATTAACGTGCATAAGGCAGTTGCCATTTTTAGTCATTATAAGACCTTGCATTCATAATGTTGTCAGTAATTTTTCTAATAAACCATTGAGGGCTTTCCTTGAAATAAAGCTACTTTATTTTAAATACAACATGTGCATATCCCTGTGTCTGTAGACTAAATGCGTAAATGATACTAATGAGTGCATTTGATGTGATTTTATTATAATTCCTGCTGTGTCAGTCTGGGACAAATGTTCATCCAGCTTATTGAGCAAATATCGCTGTCAAGCATTGACAGCACCTCAGAGACTATGGCTGTTATTTTATGCAAATGCTAACTGTGTTTAAAAGGAAGATGTTTTTATTTCTCTATTCAGTCCAAATACTTAAAGACTTGATGGGAAAGTGGGAATTGATATGTTTACTCATAACATAACTACAGTAGTCAGTGCTTGCTCCATCTGGGTTTAATTGAGAAATACGTGTTCAACATTTCTTATATCATGCTGCTCATACAGTTAGGCCCATTAATATTTGGACAGTGACACAATCTTCATGATGTGTGCTCTGCATTCCACCCCACTGGATTTGAAAGGAAACAAGTGAGATGTAATGGAGGAGCAGACGCTCAGGTTTAATTTAAGTGGTGAAATAAAAATATCCTACGAAGTGTCAAGGAATAGCAACCATTTTTATGTTTATGTATTTTTAAGTCTCCTCACTTCAGGGGCTCAAAAGTAACTGGGCAAATTAACATTGAAGTGTGGGACCCATGGACATCACTTAACACTGGGTTTCCATCTTTGTGGTGCTTTGCCAGGTCTTTACTACTGCTGTCTTCAGCTGTTGCTTGTTGTGGGTCTTAAACTCTGCCTTATGTTATGTCTCGAGCAAGTGAAATGCATCCACAATTGGCTTGAGACGTGGTGATTGACTCAGACAGTGCAGAATATTCCACTTCTTAGCCTTACAAAACTCCTGGGTCCGTATTTTTCGGATGATTGTATATCTATACTGTGAAGCACTGTCCAATAAACTTTGCTGCATTTGTATTTGAGCAGAAAATATATCCCTATACACTTCAGAATTCATCCGGCTGCTTCCGTCTTCTGTCACATCATCAATAAACACCACTGAGCCGCTGCAGCTGGAAGCCCTGCATGCCCATGCATCGCACAGCCACAACCATGTTTTACAGAAGATGTGGTGTGCTGTGGATTATGAGCAGTTGCAAGCCTTAGCCCTTAGTTTCATCTGCAAAGAAAGCTGTACTAGACCTGGGTTGGCTTCTTCAGAAGTTTTTTTTCTTTTTTTTGGCAAAGTGTACTCTGGCCTTTCTATTTTTGAGGATGATTAATAGTTTGCACCTTGTGCTGAACCGTCTGTATTTGCTCTCATGAAGTCTTCTCTACACTGATACACCTACTTCCTGGAGAGTGTTCATCACAGTAGAAAGGATCCTGTGATCATCTACCACTGTTGTCTTCCGTAGACATCCAGGCCTTTTTGAGCTCCCGAGCTCACCTCTTTTTTTCTCCCATTTTAGCAAACCGTTGATTTGTCCAATATTTCCACTGTCCCTCTGACAGATTTTGTAACGATAGTCTGTTACACTTTCACGAGATCTCCTTTGACTACATGTCACATGCCACACCTGGAATCAGCTCCAGATGTTTTACCTGCTTAAATGATGAAGGATTAATGAGAGAACAGCCCATTCAGCCCATGAAATAGCTTTTGAGTCACCTGTCTAATAACTTTTGGTCCCTTGAAAAAGAGGCAGCTACATATTAAAGAGCTTTAATTCCTAAAGCCTTTCTTCAATTTGGACGGGAGTACCATCAAAGTGAGAGTCTGCACTTTAAGCCCATATTGATTGTATAACTGTGTCTTTAAATATACAGCTAATATAACAAAACTTATGCCAGTGTCTGAATATATGTGGACCTAACCATTTAAGTTGGACCCACAGCTTTTGAATAAAACTTGGCTCTAAAAGTTCCAGCAATTCTGCCTCTGGCCCAAGACATCTCAGGGGAATCTAAATGGACTTTTGGAGAAATTTGAGGACACCGTTTTGAGTACGATGTCTTGTTGTGAACATTTTTTTTCAGCTAATTAAACAGCGTGAAGAGTTACAGAGGGGTAAAAACTTTCGCAAGTGTCGCTAATTGCCAAAAATCAACACTTTTCCTCATACGTCATTCAAAACGGCTGATAACGCATCCTGAATTCACCGATTAAACTGTTTGTCCCCAGCACCCTAATAAAAATAAGACGTGTAGACACACTGTTGTTTTGTTTTGTTATCATCAAATCTTGCCCCCATCCAAGATATACTGAACCGTGAAGTGTTACATTCAATGAAAAAGGTTAAGGTCACTTCCAAAATTAAAAGGGCCAGAATGTTGACTTTCATATTATGCAAATTAAGGACAGAGTTTATTTATTATTAATTAAGATTAATTCATCTATGCCAGTGATTATATCGGCAATCTTCCAAGCAGCCTCCTCTCCTCCAACAGTAAATTACTGTTTTCTATGCAGGCTTTGTATTTGATTAACACGTTTATCTTGGGAACATGCAATTATGAAACCTCCATTAGCTCTCCATTGTCTTGCCCTTATTGAAATGGATTTTTCTCCTAAGCATTCGTGTGGTGGTCGGCCCTTAATTTAATCTGGATGGTGAGGTAGTATGAAAACATCAAAGGTCTCTGAGGCAGCACCTTGCTCCCGGTCTAAGTGAAGCCTCGCTAACTCTCTTTCTAAAATAAATGCCCCCTCCACATAATTGGTGGCTGAGGCTCCAGCTCATGCACGCTCCTTTTTTTTTTTTCCCTTTTTCTTTTTTTCTTTTTTTTTGTCGGAGCCTCCCTTGCGAAAACAAATCCTCCATTCCCGCAGCCGCATTACTGCATAGTCACTGCGCCAGAATCCCCATGGCAACAGACATGTGCAACAGTCTGCCCTCCCCACCCGCTTCCCCCTCCACCTGCAGAGCTCTTTCCTCACTAGGAAAGTGAGCCCGAGAGTACAAATGTGCAGCATCTTCCTTTATGATCTACAGAGGTAGATGCAGTACAGAGGAGAAAATATATCTTTCATAATAACATGTCAACTCAAAAAATTCTTTTAGTTCAGTTGGTTGCTATTGGAAACTGCAGAAACCGAGGACATAGAGTAAAGAGCAACAAGCATGGGAGGCGGGCTGGAAGAAGGTGGTATATTCACTGTGACAGGGAGAGACGGCCTCTTGTTCTTAAAGGATTCTGGTCCAGAGAACAACATCTAAACAGCTGAAAGAGCAGAGGCTGAACCGCTACACTCTTCATTGAGTTCTTCCATCATATAGCTATGGAGCGCCTTGCATGGCGCACACACAATCTGATATACTATACCTTCTCACTTTGTCCCTCTTTATTTCTGTCACTCTCGGCCTCTTTCAAATGCTCATTGCCTGCTCACCTGCCCCTCTCCTCCTTCATTCTGTGTTTCTGCTCAGCCTGACCTTAGCTGTAATAATATTGTGAATTGGGGTTACTGCAAGTGAAGAAGTCGGCCTGACCGACAACCCCTATTTCCTGCTCCCGCAGCACCTCATCACAGTAGAAAAGACACATGATTTCTCAATCCACATCTTGGAGTGTCCCACTTACACTGCTTGTTCTGAAATGAACTAAAGCCTGGAATTAAAGTGGAGTGCAAACCTTTCTCTTCCAGTTAGCGCTACAGAAAAAGCTTGACCGCTAAAACAGATCCAATATATTATATAAAGGAGACAGGAGTATCATTTCTGGCAGTAATTGATGCAATAGGTTATAATGTTACTATTAATTTTGATTTGATTTGTGTAACACTGTGTATAAATATGGACAACGTGTCCCCACTTCCTTGCAGTGGCAAAACTGAAGCTATTTTCCCGAGGATACAGGCAGCTCCATCATGCGGGTTCGGAGCCATAGTCTGGAATCTGGAAATAATCAAATCTTAAATGGTGGTCCGGCAATGAGTGTGGGCACTGCAGTTCTGTAAGTTGTACACCAATTCAATTCAACTTTATTTATATAGTGTCAATAACAATACAATTTTCTGAGGACAAAAACTGGCCTGAAACCTCTAGAGCAAGCCTGAAGGTGATGGTGGCAAGGAAAAATTCCCTCTTAACAGGAAGAAACCTTGAGCAAAACCAAGCTTATATGGAGGGACCCATCTCTGTTCTTTATAGGAACAAATGTCCAGTTTTATCAAGCATCTATATGCTGCGAAGGTGCACTGCTGCAGCCAGACAGCTCTGAAGGATGCACTCAGGAGGCGTTCAACAACCGCATCAGGTAAACTGCTTAGTTATATCATTTTAAGCCTATGAATAGAAGTCCTATCAGTCTGTGGGTAACCTGTGTTCACACTGCAAACGAAATGGTCCGGTAAGAAATTGCGGGCGGGCTAAAACCACTCTTCCGGTTGATTTGCTCTGGGGCGGAGTGTGATTGCTGTGTTCTCACCAACATAAATGAATCGACGGAGTGAGGAAGCACCACCGGCTTTAGAACAAGGTGTGAAAACACCTTTTGATTAATTTAACCACACCAACGATTTATGTGTTAGTGATATTTAAGAGAAAACTATTAAATTTCAACAAAGTCTGCTATAGATGTTCATCTACGCCATCAAAATGCAGTTGATTGATATTGTGCCATATATTCTATGAATCTGCTCATACAGAAGTCGCTGTGGTCAACAGTGATAGTCTAACATTGTGATTCTTAAAAACCGAGATAATGTACCAACCAACTTCAAACACTAACCCTCAAAAACTCACTTCTTTCACCCTGCTCTGTGTAGAGTTTTTAACTGACCACCCACCTAGACCAGACCAGACCAGACACCCCCCACAGGTGACCTGGCCTCCAAATTCACCAGTATCAGTACAGTAATCCACAGGATCCACAGGACACCGTCAGAAGGCCCGTGTCCATTCCTTGATTGTGTGTTCTGCTTTTGGTTCCTGAATTCTGAGACCTGAGATGTTTTAGCTGAAGGTACTGTAATACGTTAAGACTTGTTGAAGGTTAGAAATCCAACAGACGCTTAGCTTAGACTGTGCCATCTGTTGGAGAAGAGTCGGCTGAGGTGTGTTGGGGCCAGTAAAGGACGCCAACGCAGCTGGGAGTATGGCTACCGCAGCCCAGAAGGAGTAAGTGGTTTAGAGAAGGAAGGAATGAGAATGAATCAAATGAAATGAATTAAGGGGGGCTGCTTGCATGCTGTACATGATATTTGCAATTGTACATTGTGGTTTGCCCATTATAATTATAATTCCACTCCATTTGTCAACTGGTTAAACTTTGAGGCAGCAGTCTTAGAGCAGCAGTCTTCTCCTCTCACACAACAACCCTTCAATGCTATTTTGAAACCTGAGCTTTGGTCAAAGACATTGCATGATGATTATATTCATGCAGAGTCTAGGAGACCCTTTTCTGCACCCTCTGGAAATCAGTAAGCAGCTAGCACCTTCCCCGAGTTCCTGTCACGTAAAAAGGCCCCATGACTGAGCCACTTACATTGCCATGGTATTTTAACACTATATACTTCAGCTTAAAGCCCACTACACTTTGTGTGAAAGGCTAAAAGTGACTGAAAGCCAAATGCCCTTAAGAGTGGTAGATTGCCCCATTGTATCGCGCTGTCTCCCATTTTCCCCACTTGTGCTGCTTGATTTAAAGGTGCCAGGGTCATCAAGTCTGCATGACACCCAGTCCAAGGTGATAAAAGGGCAAACTCTTTTACCGTGATTAGGAGAAGCACTAGATTACCTCAATTAGTGGGTAATCACCTCCGACATTAGAGGTGAACGGCCCGACGCCTGAGCGCTTCTTAAATACCATCACCCTCACGCCCAGTGCAACCAATATCTCTGCCGGCTATGATTCCTCCCCTCGCTCTCTTTGGCACGTACCTCCCTTTTTCTCCTCCAATATACCCCTTTAGGGTATTTTTGTCCTTTATAAAAAGGAGATCATATCCATATGCGTCACTTACAGTACATCACTGTCTTCGTACGTCATTTGCATTTGCCATGTCAACGCTGCCATTTGACAGCCACTTATGGTTCATTGCAACAAAATGTCAAACTCTGACAACATAAAAGGTCAGAAAAGAGCAGTTTAGGGACTTTGTTTTAATATCACCACTAGTGACTGCAATCAAAATTTCAATAGAGCCAGAAATAGCACTTGTGTTGTCCAGCGTGAGAGAATTTATAACGTGAATTAGGGATAATGAGGACTTACAAATGAAAGTCAGTATGACAGATATTTATCCCATCTTTCAGCAACTGGGATTGAGGTCACTGGCTTTTGAGGGAGAAAAGTCAAAGCACAACTGAAGGTTTCCTCTTCAGTTCTTTCCTCTTTTATCTGGTCTTTTTGTTTCTTTGGACTGTGGGTGATCATAGCCCAGAGCTGTTAATTTTGCAGTACACATGTGAGAGCATTCACAAGACACACACACGGAAGTGCAAATTCTACCTTGATTTTCCTGACAGTTAGTTGCACAGAAGCAGACTGAAGAATAAATGAATATATTTTTCTGAATGATTCAATCCCATTGACTTGTAGCTCGATGTTGCAGATGTACTTCCCTTGGCACAATTATTATATCATGTGGGTCAGCTCGTGAATAACAACGATTGAGAGGGAGGGAAGACAATAAACACAAAAGCAAACAAGAAGCAAGGCTGATATTCAATTCTCTGAAGACAGCTAATCGTCCTCAGCAAGGGACTGCTTTGTGCCAGCAGGGCTTCATAGCAGCAACATCTATGAACATGTCTTGGACCCTCTCCTCCACATTACTTGCAAATTGGAGGCAGGAGGAACCCTCGGCGCCACGTAAACTGTCTTTGGGGACTTCGGCTCTCTTCCTTTCCGTCTAATTGGTCTATCTATCCTCATTTTACTCCTTTTCTTTGGTATTCAGAGCAGGAGCTTCTTTTACTTTGTCTGATTGCGCAGGATAAATGATGACAAGATGACAAGAGCAAAATATGTCTTCATGAATGCCACAGTAAGAGAACAGTACTGGAATCTGTAGGGCAATCTTTAAGAATGAAATAATATCCTACTTGATTTTGTCCCTGCACCTTCTTTATTAACTTCTAGACTCATATCTGTCGTAATTTATAAACAGAGCAGGCTATTTATTCGTTAGAGCGTGTTTCAATTTGCTGCCTTACACTGTGTCACCGGTGCCCTCTAATGACTATTTCTCAAGACTTTACAGCTTCATTTACCAACATCCCAGCACCGCCTTGTTAGTATGCAGAATATTTTTTGTGCACTCACTTCTCATTAGTCAGACAACATGCGAATATATGACTCATCCTGAAATAACCGCACGTCATGAGCGTGTTCAAAATCATCTTCGTGTGCTTTAATTTTCTTTTCCACTTTCGCTGCTCTCATAATTCCTCCAGCCCTATGCTCAAATGCTTTTCTAAATCCTGTGACAAGGACTGAGGACTCACCAATTCACTGACAATAGTCTACCTTTCAGGGCTTTTGCATATTTCTTTCCTGGTGACCTACATTGCACACTTCTGCTTCTACCTGCACCAGTCTGCCGCTGGCTGGCAAAGTCACTGAGGTATTTAATCAAAATCGCAACAAATACATAAAAAAAGGGAGAAAAATCTGATATTTGTTCTTTTCAGGTAATGGATGCATTAATGAACATGGTAAATTAATAATGAGTGTAACCGGTAAGCTTAAAGAATGAAACTAATATAATTAATCACAATCTCTTTTTTGTTTACACCCTAAAGACATTTACAGATCACCTTAAAAAATCTGCAATAAAATGCCACCTCAGATTCCGGGCATCAACTAGAGAAAGGTTTCTTTTTCCTTCAACAAAATATCCTCACTGTGGAGGCTCTGATTCTCTGAGTGTATCACGCAAGGAGAATATAAATCTTACAATAACAAACACATAAAGCAGCACTCATTCTGTGTTTCGGCTTTGATTTATATTGATGTTTTCCTTCCTCTTCTACCTCCACCTCCAAGTTCAGTTTTTGCATTTGTTATCTTGATTATGGACTGGAGGATTATAATTGAATATTTATTGGTCTTTGTCCATGCACAACTCAACATTAATCATTTCTCCTCTAATCCAGCCTGTCTTTTATCTTCCCACATAAAGGAGAGTTAATCCCCCAATCCCCGTTTGGAGCATGCAATCATTTCTGCTGCTCACTTGATGAAGCACAATTTGCCAGTTTTGTCAGGTGATGAAAAAAAAACAAAACAAAAAACAGTAAGTTTAGGTGTGATACTGAAGGTATTTCAATTTAAAGTGTGAGGATTTTTTAATGACCTGTTTTGAAATAGATTTGTGGAGTGAGCTGCGTCTTTTTCACATTCTCAATTTATTCACAATGCCCTTAAACAACCGAGCTTCGTAGAAGTCTCATTAATCCTGCTCATACAGTTATCTGATTTTGGGGTAGTGACGCAACTCTTCAACTCCTTGCCGTCATTCAGGATAATGTGAGCTCTAGGTCTGTATTCACACAGCATGAGAGCAGGAAATGAGTCCTTGCCGAGCTGAAACTCCCACAATGGTGAACTTTTTGTACCACTGTTAGAAACGGAAGCTATTCATCACCGTTCTTAACCAGGGAAGGCCACGCCGTCCCTGCAGGATTGAGTGGAGCCGCAGCGATGCTCCCAGCAGGATGAAAAATATAACACAACCATGCACAGACACTCCCGTGGGTGTACAAAATAAGCCTCTATAAAGCAGGGGTGTGCGCATCGGTCCAGAAATATCGATACTTCCGATCTAGACGTGTAAATGTCGATACCAAGTGAGTCTGCTTCCACATGAAAATTTAATACTTTTATGACACCGAATCTGTAATGAAATTGTGTGAGAGTACGAGGGAGAGGAAGCGCAGGGATATTCCCCCACACCTGAGACAAACCTCTATGACGGAAACCATTAAATTCAGAAAGGCAGGAAATGTCCAGGTATATAGTGAAAATATGTCACAGTGACCATACACATATATCATGTCAACATGCTGTTGTTTCTTAACAAAAACATATAAATGAGAAATGATTGTAGAAAGTGAGATTTGTTGTCAAGTTCTGTTAAGTTCAATGTCAGTATCGGGATATTAGCCTTGGTGTTGCTTGGTAGTATAGTGGTATCACACATCCCAAATACAAGGCATTCAATTTTGTGTCAGGTAAGCTATGATTTTAAAAGTTAAAGCTTCAGGATAATGCAGATTGAATCATTTCACCACGGCTACATATTGATTGTAGTTGCCTGATCTTTGACAAATGTGACCAAAGATGCCAATGCACCGTGAGAAAAAACATGTAAAACTAAAACATAATTGTAATCTGAGACGACACGGTGGCATTTAAGCAATTAATTTTTGACCTCTCCAAAATAGTACATGAAATATGATATTTGTCCATTTGCCGCTTCACCCACCTTGATGCTTTGCATAAGTAGCACATAAATGCCAGACAAATTGCCTCTTTCAAGGTCACAAAAACCCACAAAGATAATAGGGCTCGTGCCAAAGCTTACCATGTAATGAAGAACCGATTAATCTCTCCTTCCTCCGTAATGTTTAAGTTGCCGAACGTCTTTCTTTTTAACACGTGGTTAAGCTTGCGGTAAATTGCACACGTAGATTTCTTACAATTTCAAATTAAAACACAGCTTTGTTGGTTGGGCTGACCAGAATTAGAATGAACCTGCAAATATCATCAATCAGCGACGGCATCAGGATTCATGCCAGCGGTGGCAAGCGTACCAAAGACGGAGGAAATTAGGCTGGTACAAAACATTTCAATTGCCCAGGTTCTATCCCCCCAAGCAAAGTCGGCCTTTATTCTGAGGCTTCATGTTGGCAGTTTTTAGTTTAGTTTCACAGTTTGTCCTGGTAATCCTGACTCTCTTTTACTGACTAAATCTACAAAACACTCCAGCGTGACAATAACTTCACTGCTGAGTTCATTGCTGAGGCTGCGCTACAGATATCAAGCACCTCGGTTGTGCATCATTTCAAAATGTAGTTTCACAAGATGGAGACCGTAGGTGGTAAAGTGGGATTAAGACCAAGCAGGGGAAAATATCAAAACAAATATACAAAAATAGACAGAAGAATGCTCCACTTAAAAATAATGATCTCCGGGAGTGTAGTCTGCTGATATTCATTTACCCCTAAGACAAATGATTTGAAAGAAACCCCAAGGAACCCTCAAATCTGAATGTTTAGCGCATAACCTTCAACGTGTTCTTTACTTACATCAAGGCTCTGTAAATAGACATTGAGCTTTTCAGTACAAGAAATGATAATTTCACTTGATTAACAAACTGGTGAAGATGAACATCTGGCAGCAATTAACCTTCAGACCTGTATTTATACCCATGGACCAACAAGCATCAGTGGAGCTGGGCTTAGCTCCAGTCCTCTAAATCCCATTTCTTCTTTCTACTCTTTATCAGGGGGGAAAGGGCTGCAGTAACGTCTGCGTGTGCCTGATTGTAGAACTGTAGGTGAAAGGCCATTTTAACAGAGAGCTGCTCAACAACTCCTAAAGAGGAACTGACTGATTGTTACTTATCTGCCTTTACGAACAGGCGGAGAAGGCGCCAACAATCGCAGTCATCATGAAAAATAACCACCAATTAATCAATCTGCCACTCAAATCGAGCTGATGGAAGAGACGTTCTCCTTTATTAACCTTGTAGCTATGGAAGATGATTTAGCCAGGCTTTTACAAATCGTCCCAACATCCGCTCTTGCCAGTTCTGAAAATGCTGTGTATGCACGGCGCTATGGGAAAGATAAACAGCATCACAGAGGCTGCAATCTTTACCCACCTCATTCCCTTATTTTGTGCCCAAGGTTACAGAGGTAACACAATCATTGGAGTTCCATGAAACGGTGTGAGTCTTTGTTGCGTGGGAGGAGGCCAAAAAAAAAATGAATGTGGGCTGCTCTGCGTCTGTGTGTGTGGTGCATTCAGCAGCTATTGTGAAGCTGCGGACATCTGAAACCTGTGAACTGACAGCCAAGACCAATGGATTCAGAAGTAAAATTGCTACATACGAAAAATAACAGAATATAATAATACAACATGATTATTATCAATGAAAGTGATTTGACAGCTCCTTTCATTAAAAAAGACGTAGCTCATTACGAGATAGGTGGGTTTTACTCATAGCACATCAATGCATCACAGCACAACAAGTGTCAATTATGCACAGCTTGGAGCAGACTTGTCTGAGCAGCTTGGTAAACCAAATGGTATAAGAACGAAAAACACTGCTCTGGTGCTTGAATATTGTCATAAAAGACAAAAAGTGAAGAGAAGAGGAAAGAAAAGAAAGCGAGTTTCTGTTAACACTTGTAACAGTGCAGAGGTGTGCTGTCATTACTGTTATTTATCTGTTATTGTCACTTCAGTGATAAATGCAGTGCGTTTCTTCTCGGAGTGCCATTTGGTATCATCCACGGAGCAGGTGTATCAGGAAAAGAAAAATAGCAGCACCTTCAAACCTGCAGTTCTGGTTTGTTTCAGTCTTAGACATGCCAGCAAGCAAAGTGAAAGGAGCAGCAATTTACAGCTGCAGGTGTAGACATGCACTCCCCATCACAGTGGAGTGGTACTGAAGTAGGTCTACCTTGCTAACTGCTAAGTGCCTTTAGTCTTTGACCGATTGTGACCATATAGACACCAGCCAAGTTTAATGGCAGGTGAGAGCAACAAGCTGCATTTTGTAGTTTTTATACCCTGTAACTTAACTCTCTATATGAGCAAAGACAAATGCACCCAATGTCTAAAGGCCAAAGCTGAAAAGCAGCAGTGGACAAAGAAAAGGCACTTAAGTCATCATGAAATCAATCCCTATGTCATATTCAGTTTTAATTGATAGTTTGAATTGTGTTTTGTTTGATATACTCTACAATGACACATCTGCAGGTCATGGTATATCCAAAAATGGTAAAGAAAGCAACTGGACTTACAGAGTTTCTTGAAGACCTTTCACAACTATTTCAAGTAGCTTCTTCAGCTCTAAAAGACCTGGAAACCCACAGATGTAGTAAAACATCCAGCTGCCTTTCTTTAACGTTTCTGGTTAAACTTCTGGTTGAATCTATTAAAAATTTACATATTTCAAAGAGCATCTTGTGATAACACAAATGTCTGTCTTTCTGAGTTATGTTCATTGTGTTGAGGTCAGGTGATATGTGCATTTATCACTGTCAAGTATGCAAAGTTTGGACTTGCCTACTATGCATTTTGGGCTTGAATATTAAAATCTGAAGTACAGATGGGAGAACGCAGTTGAGTCATTTTGTATTTGGTCCGGCAGCAGACTTGATGAATTCTGCCAAATGAATTCTGGGATATCCGACTGTCCCAAGTCCACACATGTTACCTCCTGATTTGGTCAGATGTATACAGATGTATACTTTGAATTTGAAGATGCGAGTCAAGAGACAAGAACGTATATTGATAAACTCCCAGTAACAGTCAGCACTTCTTGGTCTTGTTTGGTCTGCATGGAGATTCAGCACTACCTTTTGTAACTGTTGGTCTGATGTATTCTTTCTGCTGTGTGTCTCCTTACATACACAACCCCTCTAACATTATCCTAAATGTCAAACTTGGATTCATCAGTAAATTGGACTTTTCAGTTATCCTCTGCGAAATGCTGCTATGCCTTAGCCCAGCCCAAACGTCTGGCCTTGTTTGTCCTCCTGGGAAGTGGCTTAGAGACGCTACTTGTCCTCTGAGATCACGACTAGACAGCCACCCTTTTGAAAGGACTTTTCCTGATTGGAGTCTTTCATTCTTTATTTAATAAATTCTCTGTCTGTGGTGAAGTTGCTTTTCCACCTCTCAGTGAACAAGCTTGGGGTATTGATCTTCTGATGGTGTGGTCTCTTTTGTTCTGCCTGATGGTGCTTTGGATAAAAGCGATCCAGTTTCCTCAGAGTGTTTTAGAGTGTCATGTACTGCCCTGTTAGAAACCTTCAGGTTAGTCACGATTTGAACCAGAGAAAGAGCTTCTTTTTTGTTTGAATAACACTATGACTTTTGACACAGTGACTGACTTCTGGTGCCATGTTAAAATGCTACCTGCAATCGTAAGCTCCGTTCTGCTGGAAACTTGAGGAACAGCCATAAATTTAAGAGGTGGCTGCTGACTGCAGGTTGATTGACCTGAATAAGCCTGTGACGAGTGGATCAAATCCAACTGTGTGCCATCTGAACGCTGCTTCAATGGAAGGATTCAGCTCGGGGCAAACCTGACCTTTTGCACAAAGCAGTTACTATGATCAATGCCACAAAAAAAGTTTCTGAATCTACTTAAGCAGTTCATGTTAACATAATTTTATTAACTTTGAAATTTACATTCATCATTTTAATTACGAGTGACTGACTACTATAAGATGTCCAGGTCAGACCAGGACATTTGACACAAGCTGTACACCTGAATGTAATGAAATACGTTTTGGACTGTGATGACTGTGTAATGGACTGAATAGCAGCGAAGCCTGCTGAGGCTGAAAATGACAGCCTGTTGATTTCACTTGAACATTTTGAGAGGACATCCAAGGCGAAGTCACAGACATTTTCATTGTGAAAGGATGTCTGTCAGATGTAAAAAATATATATATATAGGTCCAAACAGGGCATGGAATCTATGTGGGATCTCTACAGACGATGTTATTTGCTACACATGGTGTAACGGCTTATTTTGACCAGTCTGTTTTCTCTACATTTCTCTTCAGTCATTATGTATTAGGTTAAAACAGAAGTGACCTCCTCCCAACACTGTAACACCACACAGACAGAGCACCCACCACTATTTTGCTAAATGTGCTGCTCATTGGTGCTCGACATTGTGACATTTCCCCCCATACTGGCCTCCCTTCACTGGCTCTCGCTACATTTTATGACAGATTTTTGAGATTATTTTGTTTTCATACAAACCGCTAAATGGACTGGTCTCCTAAAACCACACATGCCATTAAAGCCCACTGACCACTGTCTTCTGGTCGTCCCAAGAACAGGGCTGAAGCTCAGTGGAGCTTGTGCGTTTTGGAGTCGCAACACAAACTCTGGGGCGGTTTGCCTCAGTGAGCTAGGCTGGCTCAGATACTGCCTGTTTTTAAATCCCATCTTAAAACTCATGTTCATTCTCATGCATTTCATTCAGTTTGAGAGCTGCTTTTTTTGAGTGTTACGAATCAGCATTTTAATTTCATGTCTTTAATTTTATGTCTACTGTGTGTTCATTTACTTTTAAAGATTTAGCAACTCTGACTGTAAAGAACTTATGCACGAATGTCTGTTGCTGTTAAATGTGCTTTATAATTAAAATAGACGTGACAAGACTTGACCAGATATAGAATAATGTCTGCAATGTCTGCAACTAATTTCTACAGGATAGTAAATTACATTTTTTCCCCTCAGAACTAAAGTTCTATCACCTTTAAGCAGCAGTGACTGAACATATCTCTCTCTGGTTGTGAATCTTTGGTCTCGTAAAGGTGATAAAGTCTGTGAGCTACTTCCATTATGTGTGATGCATTCACTAATAATAACAATAATTAAAAGGCCGAAGGCTTCACCAGTTACCCTTATGAAAGTCCATGCAAATAAGAGTCTGACATTGTGATGGGGAATAACAGCTTCCAGTATTCAAGGTAATAAACCTCTGAAATTCAGAGTCACCTAAAGTTACACTACAGGTAATTATACTGTTTTCTCCATTTAATTTCCAAAACCCAATTAGCTATTTTCCCTCAAGCACAAGAGCAATTTACAAGACATAGAACCTTTTTTTTAAGCTTACTTAAGTCGGGTTACATATTCTCACATTCTCAAGTACACCCATTGTTCCTAGATGGGAAAAGCATCAACTAACAGATGGCCGTAGGAAATGTGAAAAATACAAATAAAATAAAAAAATTAAAAAATTACGTGATTTGGTTAACCATCTACTTTACTGAGAACGCCACTGGACATTTCACAGCAAACAAATGCAATTAAACAACCATTTCTCAAAATAAAGCTTAGGGTCTTTGGCACAATACATGGAAAGAAAGGAGAAAAAAAAAATCCTCAATGATTTATCGTCAGCGCTCAGATTTGGCCACCATTGATTAACTGCGTCTTTATCCGGCACCACCTCAAACACCCAAATGATGATTAAAAAGAACCATTGAAGGGTGCAAAAGAAGGTGAAATAAATATGTTCCTGTTAATTCGAATGGATGTAAATAACGTCAAAGTCCGCGTTTTTGTTTCTTTTCCACTTCATTTACTCTGTTGAAGGCTACTGATGAATATTAAGTATGTTTACCCGGCTTCTTTTGTCAGCAGAGATGGCTTACCATAATGACACTGCCAAGATTGTGTTGTTGTATTAATTTGGCAAACAAAAGCCATTCATCAGTGGTTTTGTGTATCTATCAAACTGTTTAACATCCATGTGGGATTTAAACCCGAACGAAAAGCAATCTGATCTTCCCAGTTAGCAAGACATCTTTGCAGGTCTCTTATTAACCTGATGTCATCATATCGCACACCGCAACATGACACACAGCTGATTGCATTATCATCATCTCCTGCGGTCTCCACAAGTCATTATAGTCAACAAACAAACATAGGGGCAATGAGAATATTCAAATTCCAAAAATGAGCTTTTGAATAGTTTGCCACACTTTGGTGCAAGAAAACTTTTGGACATGGTTCAGCTTCAAATATCACTCTACGTGGAGTGCTCGCTACTGCCAGGAGGAAATTTTTTGTTTTTCTTTTAAATACGAAGATAAAAAGCCCTTAAATATAAACTGGTATATTACCTCGTGGCAAAGCCGGTGCCTGTTGAGTTGTGTTAACATTCTCTCCGGCCTCTCAAGGAGTATTCATTCCTTCCCCACAGTCCCACTCAGATATACTCTTATCCTTCTTATCCTCAGCAAATCAATACCTACCTCAGCTACTTTGGGAATCAACCATCCACACACATCAACTAAGGAGCGATGCGTCAGAAGCACAAAGCTGAAATCCTTGGTGGAAATCTTTGCTTGCGTTAGCATCTTTAGGTATATCTCGGTGGGATTTGAGCTTTTGGAAAATACTGAGGCAACAAGGTAATTCATCCTCATCATCGCGCGCGTCAGTCATTAGTGGAGTTATTTGTGCGCGCTCCCATTGAGGTGTAAGGAAATGGGACACACTTGCAGCACGTTACCAAATCGAATATCAAACATTTGAATCAGTCCATTCCCTCATTATAAATTAATTTCCTAAAGCATGGCCCAATGTCTTGGAGGATGATAATGAAAAGTGCTTTAATGGAGGTCAGTGCGGCTGGTTCAAGCCATTAATCTAATTGTATGTCATTTAAATATCATAAATCACATTGTACATGTTTACATTTGACATTTCTTTGCACTTAACAGAGCAGTAATATCTTTGCCGGCTTCCTGTAATCATCGGTGCATGAATATTGATGTGGTATCTCTCCAGGCACTTCATCTAAAATGAATGAAGACGGGCCTCCAGCTCAGACAGATCTGCACAAACACGGCATGCTCATTAAAGACCAATTGTATAATAATGTGCACCTGTCTGGAGAAATGAAAGGTAGCCTTCCTTCCCCTCACAGAGATCAGTAAAAAAGCCATTAAAATATAGATGTTTTCTGTTATTTTATGTGCTGTGACTGCCGTGTTTAGTTTTACATGAAGGAGTAATGATTTATTGCCAAAATGATGAGACTTGTGGGTGACAAAAAAGAATTTACAGAGATGAAATGAGCTCAACTATTTACATAATTACAAATCAATCACTTTTACAACTTTTGGGACACTTTTACTAACGCTTGCAATATTCAGACATTATGGGTACAGGTAATTTTGCAAAATAAAATAAAATGAAATACAGTACTACATTTGGTACAGCTTTAGTGGAGAGAATTATTTTTAAACTATAAAATACGAGTCATTTTAGTGTAGTTTAGATTTTCTGTGACATCAAAGCACCGTTCTCAAGCCGGGAGGGGGCGAGCCCAGATGGGGCCAGGTCAGGTGACTGGCTTGTATATCTCATATGCTAATTTCGCATATTGCAATGGGAGTTGGGACCTAAGACCCGAACCTTGCAATCTGAAAGCAAACCGAGAGCTAATTCCAGTCTTCTCGTCTAAATTAGATACATCATTATGAAGATATGTTTTCAAAAGAAAAATCGAACTTCTACTACCCATACCCACGTTTACGAGAAATATTTCATGTTAAGCAACAAATATTTTACCTGCCCGACTTCATAATTACTTACCTGCATAGAATACGTGTGTGTTTGTGGTGTAAAAACGCAGGATGATAACGGTGGCGTACTGTATGTTTATGAAAACTGTCTTCATTTAAAAGTTAAACTCCTAGAATATGAACAATTGGTCCATGGACGATGTAACAGCTTAGATAGAAATCATAAGGTCTATAATAGCGCTACCATCTGGGAGACATATGGTTAGCCTAATACTTGCATGAGTCATATTTGAAAACAAGAAAAAACACAATTTTTAGCAAGCACATTGATATTTTACTGATATTAACTGTTAACATCTAACAGGAAGCAAAAAGAACACTAATAGCACTAATCATGCTATTAGGCTAACGATATGTCAGTTTTCATTGTAAATCGAATGAGTACAATGAAAAAGCACTATTACTATACATTACTATTTAAAATAAATTTGATAGCTAAAGTTCAATGTAGATTGGGCCCCTTCTTTAAAAACTGGTAGGGCTACACCATGTAACAGTCCCTGGATAAAAGCGATATACGAATACTGGAAGTCATCAAAGAGACTTTTAAGGTCTTTCAGTCCTCTTGCCTCATCTGACGAGATTATCTATAAGTCTTGTGTTTGTCTGTTCCACCAAAGTGAGTGGCACTGTTGTTTTGAATCTCATTTATTCAAAACAACACGCTAATGCAGTTTCCATTGTAGCAGAGCATCATCTATTTGTTGTCTGAGTGTTTTTTCCTGGAAATAGGTGCAAGGCTCGCAGGTGTTAACAATGGCAAAAGCAGACGCTTTTATGAGCAGTGTGTGTATGTACATATATATAGTACAAATTGCATTTGAGGTGTACAATAGCATCCAGAGGACGACTCTCCTCTGACTGCACAGCATCTTTACCAGGGCCACCTGCCAGTTCACAGACAGATGTACTATAAGAAAACATCAGAGTTTGTAATATTACAACTGCCATAATGTAAACGAATTTGGAGAAGCTGATCTAAAAAGAGGCTCCAAAATAAATAAATAAAAATCAGGACACAGATATACTTAGTAGATTTTTACAGCTTTATAAAAGCACTCAGGTACACCACTGAACCAATGACTTTGCGTGAGCATTTTGTGGCTACACCAGCAAGGCTCCAGTCTGTGTTCGCAGTGGTCGAAGTGACCGAAATCCAGATTTCTGCATCAGTAACTAATGCAGCCATGTCTGTTGCTGCATCTGCTCTGTTGAAATCTCGTTCTATGAAGTCCACTGAGTGCAGGCTGCACCAAAAGGCTATTCTTCCTTTATTGCACTGCCTATCACTTTCTCGTTTTTTTTTTTTTTTTTTTTGCTTGGAGACTTTCCAAAGAGCTAATTCTTTTCTTTTTTTTTTTCTTTTTTTTCTTTCTGGATGGCTGAAGGCAGTCGAGCCAATCCTGTGGAGCAGCTTCTGCCATGCTGCACTGCACCTACTACAATCCAAACAGGGTCATGACTAGAGGGTATCTGCATGCTGTTGAAGTGACATTCCTCTCTGCAGAGTTGGTGCGTTTTGTACGATCTGGGCAGCTGTCGGATGTCAATATTACTGGAGGCCACTGAACGGGACGCAAAAATGAAAAGCATGCACACACCACAGCCGCTGTAATTAGCAGTTTTCACGATATAGATTTTAATTTAATTACATTACACACTATTTCCTTCTCCATCAGAGGAACACTGATTTCTGAGCAGTTATTGTAGAAATAAAAATAATAGGTAGTTTGGTTACTGCTTGGAAATTCCTGTTAGAAATCATTTTAGAAATAAAAAGAATACATTTATATACGTAGATGTTATGTTCATGTGTTTCAAAAACATTGGCTGTCTTTGGGCTTAAGTTTTGTGTACTGGTGGCTACTGAGGTCCTTCATTTGGCACAAAATATATCATAACACTGTAACAAAGAAAATTCTCAATGCGCCGGTGTAATTGACGGTTCTCTAAGCCTCTTCCCCAAAACTGCAATTGTCGAATTCTCGCGAACGTAACTTGGCACAGCAGCCCTGTGAAGCTTTGGATTTCTCTTCATGTTGAAGCTGCGTGTAAGAGATGGGGCTGTAGTAAGAGATAAACAGCAAAGGGAGGATGGATTGCATGGACGGCACACCAGCACGGATTAAAGCGTGTGTTCGTCTGCTCCAGTGTAAGCTACAAACCTTAGCTTTTCCAGCTAACTAGCTTACCGAGCGCAGCAGTAACCTTGCTTTTCTTTGAAAGCCGAGCCGTATCTCATTAGTAGATTCTATTGTTATGAGGTTAGAAAAAGTCTCGTCCAAGACAAATTCACCCTGAGGGTAAATACTAGTGTGGTCAAGTTGGTGCCTATGTACTGCTCTGGTGGACTGAAGGACGCTGATCCTCCACCAAACACTTTATTTGAGATATCATTTAATCTGAGAAATGTATCAGTGATCTCAAATCCCTTTGACTTGTAAATATGTGTGGATACACACATTTTGGAAACACATGACAATTAAACAAAAGTCCCTCCAACAGCAACCTAATTTCATTTTTATTTTTATTTCTTTTACTTTGTAATTTTGCTTTTATGTATTGTATGTTCATTTGTATGTACACAGTATGTACAGTTAATTACATAAACTCACAGATTTGATACATTGTAATAGGTTTATGATCATTTTTGAGGATGTAGTTTGTGGTGCTGTTAAACTGAGATGACTCCAAGACCAAAGTGCTTCTATTAATAAGCCCGGCTCACTGACCACAATGGGGTTGTCAAAATAATCGAAGCATGTGTTGGTACGACAATACAAACCACATCCTCCAACATGAAAACAAAACAGCTCTCAAGGTTATTTTAAACAAATGCAAACTCCACATGTCATCCACTACCAAGTGATACTATCCATTGTACTCACTGGACTCATTATTGTAATATTATGCTAGTATTGAACTACTGTCATTATCATAATAATAAGCAATTCGTATGGAAATCACTGTCACTATGTTATATTGATTACCATGGTTATAGTATTCAGATTTATCATTGTTATGGTACTGATTCCATATAATAGCTGACCTAAATAAGTAGCAGTGTGTGAGTCAGATTTTCTTTCTTTGCATATATATTGTATACCAAGTTAAACCGAACAGAGATGTAAACATCCACACAACACACACCATTACAAAAACTACACACAAGTTGAAGTGCATTCATGTCAGTTTGGCCAATGCAAGGACGTCCATATTTATATACAGTCTATGCCTAAGACCAACAGCATTGCGCTGATGTGTGCCTTGTTGAGGTGCATCTCTTTATATTATATGATCGATTTTTTTTGTTTTTGCCTTACACATGGAGATTAACCTTAACATTAGATCATTAGAATTAGCATAATGTCAAACGTTGTCACCAGCAGGCAAGACAAACCTGCATCTGTTGACTACTTTACGAATTTAAAAAGTTTGTGTGCTGTTACCTATCACAAATGAAGAAGAAGGAACATTTGTAGTATTGTGGATACAGCGGCTTTATTTGATATACACTGTATTTATTTACTTTATTTCAGGTTAACCTTTAAGCCTTGTTGCTTCTATAACTTTCAGGTGTACTACTGTAACGCTATTACATTACAACAGCACTGGCATAATTATTAGTATGATTGTTTTGACCCCAACACATAATTGAATTTGTTCCACAAATTATTAGCTACAGCTGCTGTATGGGTAGCTGACTAATCCAGCAATTAACATTAGGTAAGGAAAGGTTATTTGCATCTCTTTAACTACAGCGAAATATATAACTTTAAACACACGTGGTCAAACACAATATGAGTGAAGTGTCAATATGCTGCACTGCCTGCAAGTATTATGTCTGCCTGAGTCATGCCAAATAGATTTTCATGATGGTGGTGAAACAGCAACTCCCACCAATCCCATGCAACTTGTCCTCAAATGACTTCGTCTTTATCGTTTTGACCCACGTCGGCTGAAATTGCGCTTCTGCGTTTATGCTGCTCATACAGCAAAGACAAAGTTGAGAGGCTGTGGATGCTCTTTGCAAGTGTTGCATGGTTCTCGATGGTTTAACAGTGTGGTAACCTGGCAACAGCGAAAGACAGAGCAAACAAAACATCACTTCAAAGTGCAGGCGCCCTACAGCCTTACTGCAGCTTCATGTTTGTTTGTCTCCTTTGCCTTACCGTGTGAAACCCTCTCTTCCTGGAGTAGCTATTGTGTTGCGGCAAGATTTTCAGTGGATGACACAACCACACCGAAGTCTCGTATTGCCTTTTCTTTCCCATTGCTAATCTCGATGGTGCTCCGAAACTACTGAACTTTCAAGGTCAATGCACAACATTTGTCCAAAAAAAAAACAAGCAGTGACATTTTCATTCTTTAACCTTTTTAAGCAAACTGCTTAACTATCATCACAACAATTTTCCAAAGTGGTTGACCTAAGCGTTGGCTGAAACGTGGTTGCTCATGGGCAGGAGAGCAGCGGCTACATCGCAGTACAGGGTGATCCACTTTATTCTGTGCTACAGAGAAGCATGGGGCATGGTCAGCACACAATTACTCTATAGAGAAGAAGAGCGCACACACGCGCACACAGTTGCAGGCTCTCTCCTTCCCTTCCGTGTGTGTAAAACAAGTTCGGCTCAATAGTAAGGCAAAACATTACATTGGCTCGGCTGCACACACATTGCCTTGGGTCCCGTGGTAGCCTCGCTTTTACACAAGCAAATTTTTTTTTTTAAGAAAAAGCACTTGGCAGACAAATGATCGCATAGTCACGGCCATGTCTAAAAGACAAAACAAGTCACGACTTCTTACAAATGCCCCAAACCATTCGTTTCTGATTGCGGGCTAGTACACTTTCAGGATTTAGACCATTTATAGTTGTGCTTACAGTATGTTTAATTATGTCAGTCAGTTTTAAAGAAAACAGAAATATGAACAAAAGGCTCTGGAAACATAAAACCCGGGAAATGGCATCACTGTACCGCAACATGTTACTGTAAGAAAAAAAAGAAAAAACGCTTGGCTGTTGCTACTATAAACCTACACTGACAAATGTAATGCACTGCGGTGATTTACGCTGCTTGTTATGTATTGGCATAGGTTGTTATTTACTATTATTACCGTGTGACTGTGAGGGAAAGTGCGAACAAAGCTGATAAAAAGCTGAATTTTACGTGTGTTTAATTGAAGACTCTGATCACTGCCAGACAATGTATGCATTCATTAATACACAGATCAGGCATAACATTATGACCATCACAAAACCAGTTGTGACACGGGGCCTTCTGAGGGTGTCCCGTGGTGGATCAGGCTTGTTCCAGTGCATCCCACAGATACTTGATCCATTTGGGATCTAGGGAAATTGGACACCGGGTCAACACCTTGTGCTATTTTTCATGTTTTTCTAGTTGTTGTTGACCCACTTGTGTGTGTGTTGGGGATGGCTGCTGCCATCAAGGAGTGTCATTGCTATGGGGTGGTCTAGGTGGGTGGTATATGTCTAAATAACATCCACATCAATGCCAGGTCCAAATGTTTCCCAGCTGAACATTGTGTTGTCACGGGGCAGCCAGTGTTGTTTACTTCTCATAATGTTATGCCTGATCTGTGTATATCAGGTCAAGCCTCATCGGATGAACTTTAATTATCACTGCACACAAGATTCAATGAACTTTTGTTTGGTAGCTATCTCTAGTAACAGTCTGAGGTCAGGCAACGATACATATCAGAACTTTCACCGGTGCAGAATAAACTTAAAGTTTGTTTTAAGGATAAAGTGCAGGTGCAAACACATACGGACAGTAGCACAGCCAGAATGAGACACATGTACAGGCCGACTTGATTTGCAGTGAACCCTCAGTCATTCACACACAATCTTAACCGCCACAGAGATTTTGCATTTATTTTGGAACATCATGCCTGTGCCATCTTATTCTTCCAAAATCCCTCATGTGGCTCTCAAAAGAATAGCCTCGCTCGAAAATCACACCTCTAATTTCGCGAAAAAAGGGGAAATACGTGTGACGGCTACAATTACCGTGCAGAGATTTTTATCTTTTCATTACAGCTCACTGTGGAGGGACAAAACATGGTAACAAGGATATACCTGAAGCTCACAGTGTGAAAAAAATAAAAAAAATAAATAAAGAATCAAATTTGCCGTCTTATCCGTTACACAGCTCGTAATGTTTTCGTAGAGTTTAAGGAGGTATAAACAGGCCTGGTGCTCATCTCCACTTCAAACCGGGGAACGCGGCCAGTCCTACCACAGAACCGTCGCTTTGCATCCCTACCACCGGCTGGGTTTATTTGAGGCCGAAGAGTTTCACACAGTGGGGAGGAGCGGGGAGGGGAGAGGAGACAGGGAACAGGAGAGGGAGATCAAGAGAATTTGAAATCACGCTGCACTTGTGCTCAGTCACTCCTTGTGTGGAGCGCAGCAAGAAAAACATCTAAAACACGGTAAAGAATGTCACATGCTAGCTAAATGTGGCTCAGTATAAACACACGCTGCTCCTGTCTGACCTTAGCTCACACTCCGGGTTTTACCACAAGTATATTTCAACTAAGGGCACTCAACACACCCACGTCTTTCTATCTCCTGGAGCCTGACTGTGTTCCAAAAGCAAAAACCTTATTGAAAATAAATACCAGTTTTATATTTCTTGCTTATTACCTCTTGGGGGTGGTAACAGGCCTGAAGAATTCCAAAGAGCACACTTACTTGTTTTAATCATCATTTTTTTCTTCTTCACCAGCCAACAAATGGTTACTTTATATTGATTTTGGGAACTGCAACAGAAAATAAAATTGTTGTTGTCTGTAAATAGATGAATATTTTAGTGCAGAATGGATATCATTGTGCCGTCTGAATGGAGAGGTGTGCTCCTCTAGGTAAGCAACCTCACGAAGGCTATAAAAAGTACATTATGTAACTCGCATGCAACTTGGTGAAGCTTAGGCGAAAGCTCAGTAATGAAGGTCTGTTCGCACATGTTCTGTCTTAATTACTGTAGGGCTATTTCCACTGCACCATTCTTTTCATCACTTTCCAACAGTGGCAAAATGACTTCATTCTCAAATTCAACATCCCTGCTCCTGCCCAATGATCTATTTGCAATAAACCTGTCCCCAAATCTGTGCGCTTTAAATCCAAAAGATGTTTGTCAGACCGTATTATCCTACAGCCCTGTTACTCCCCGTCTCCACCTCCTCCTGATTGTCCAGCGGGGCGTCTCCGCTGGTCCACCACCACCACCAACGTCTAAACACCAGGGGGTCCTGTTCCTGTCTATTACCTTCATCTGGGACTCCACACTGTGGGCGTGTTTGTGTAAGGCCATCAGTGAGTGACTGGCCCAAGTTTTGGCAATATGTCCTGCAACGTTGCCACTAATAGGACCTCTGACAGCCGATTCATCATGTTGAATCGATAGCGATGCACATCTGTGACTGTGAGGGAGCTCACTCAAATTGGCTGCTAGGCATCGCAAATCAGGGGAACAGATACGATGAGACGCAGAAGACAAAGTCGCACACAGAAGGCGTTTCCCATGGTTCATTGAAATATACACCAATCAGCCAAAACATTAAAACCACTGACAGGAGAAGTAAATAACACTGACCATCTTGTGACAATGCAGTGCTCTGCTGGGGAACTTTTGGACCTGGCAAATTCACAAGATCCCAAACTTATCAAGTATCAGTGGGATGCACTGGAACAAGCCTGATTCACAGAGCCCCCTCCCCTCAACCTATATATAGACACAAAGACCCCCACTAACTACATTCTGTTACCAGACACCACAGGACACCCTTAGAAGACCCATGTCCATTCTCTGATGAGTCATGGCTGTTTTGTACAAGGCAGGTCGACACAATATTAGGAAGGTGGTCGTAATCTTATGAACGACTGGCGTATGTTCAGTGCGGACATGTCATGGCTGCCTGGAGTCAAAAACAAAAACAATGAGTGGGACCAGGACAAGCCAGCTCTATACCACGGTGTCTGGCTTTGTTCTCCTCCAGTTTCCCCCTTTTGAAGAACAAACACATACTTCTGCCCCTGCTTGTATGAAGAATTATTTCCAGGACTGCAAATTGGTTATATTCTTAGTGGTGTGTTCACACGTAAAGTTTTGGTCCAGACTCAGTTTGCCTTCGTTGCCAAATAGTTCCTTAGTGTCAGTTTGGTGCGTCCAAGCCTCATGATGTCACTTGTCATCTGAGTCTAATCCCACAAGGTCTTATTACTTTAATAAACCTTGCTCCTTACTTCCAAATAACCTCTTTTTGTTAAATTAATAGAAGGAAATGCAAGTGGCCCAACAACTGGAAACAACAATTGTGAGATTTTCCCAGGACTACTCTACCTACCATTATTTTATCATCGTCTTGAAAAATATAAGTCTACATGTCTAAGATTCAGACCGGTGAGGCAGCTGAAGTGCAGATACATCAGCAGTTGGTAAAAAATGCATATAGTCCGACATGACTCAAAAGAGTTGGTCTTCATGGGACATGGCTGCAATTGACAGTGTAATACGACTTATGAATAGCATAGTTATACATAAAAATCACTGATTAATGTACTGAAATACCCCACTGCCCACAAGCATTAAGTAATTTGAATCATCAGTTGAGATGATCCTGACTCACATTTTTTTTTTTTGTCCACAGAGCATAGCGGGATAACAGCTGGCAGATTACCTAATCACAAAACTAAATGTGATGGAAAAGGAGTGGGTGATGGAAATAGATGCGGAGCAGCATCAGTCATTTCTTGTTCACTTCTCCAGCTCCAACTTTTGAGCCAGACACTGGTACAACCCCCTCTAGTGTGATTGACGCTTCGGCTGACAGCGCTGTCAACAGCCAGGCAGGAGGGATGCTTTGTGGTGCACTAGGATTTTTATAACTGAACCATGACCAGGATGCACACTTTTTTATTTCTCCGGCTATGGGGAAATCTCGGGTTTTCACATCACAAACAATGACTCGGAGGCATTAGAAAGCAAGTCTTAGACCTAAAAAGTCAGTCTGGGATGGTTGCTCAGCAGGACATTTGTCACAATAGAGCGCATTGAAGAAAAACACAGAGAATACTGTTGGGTATTTCCAAACATGAAAAATTTCTATGGACAAGGAAAGACATGAAGCACATGACAAACTGACACAGCCATTGACATGAAGGGCAAACTCTGTGTGCTGCACTTCTGATTTTTTTCATACAATACTTACTGAACACAAGGACAACTTATGTCACTACTTATGCCAACCTATTACTATAGAAAATTATTCTATTTTTGAAATTAATTCAAATATGCCCTTACGCAGCAAAGATAATGCAAGGACCATGAGTTGTGGTGACTTCCAGTTGGTTTACTGTGAGTCCTATTGTCCAACATTGAAGGTGAAAAGCTTCTGAAAGCTCAGAGTCCACAAGTTGCGTCATGTTTTCTGATGTTTTTCCAAAACGGTGGAGGCCTTGGAAGCACAATCTTTGGTTGATAAATAAATATACATGAGGAAAATGTTTTGCCGCATTTTCTCATTACGCCTTTATATTTCCAAAGTGTTGTCCTCTGTGTCTCCTCGGCGCCGACAGCAGTGGCGGTCACGACATTATGTGCACACGACTTCACGTGTCGCAGCCATGAGTAGGCGAGTGTCACTTGAAGGTGGCGTTAGCATCTCTGTGCGTGAAGTGTCACAAAGGCTATTTGCGTTCTGAGGCCTGACGCGCAAATGCACAGTGATTGCAGGACCATTTGCGCACATTTCTGTGCTGGCGACCATTCACACTTGTTGCAGAGCGGCTCAAGCAGAGCCACTGATTGACTGGAAGCTTCAAACATCTGCTCTCATCAGGTGTGGCACCGACTAATGGGCACAGACTATTAGTGTAATCCATGTTATCTTCTTATGGAAATAAATTACGTTGCCGCACTCAGGCCAAATTACATGCAATCAAACAGGCAAACTGGGTGGAATATTTCTTTTTTTTTGTTTGTTTTTCACACCAGACATTTAGATGTGTTTAGGTGTAGAAAGCGCAGGAGTATTAATAATAATGGCTTAGTTTTTTTTTAATTGTCCCAATCAGCCGTGAAAGTAAACCAGCAGGGAGAAAAAGCAGAACGTGGAATACAGCCATCGCTGACGCACCTGCGTTTGCCCCTTTAGTCAGAATCTCTGCTCCATAAAAAAGCATACCACAGTAGGAAAAACACAGCTGAAAATAATAAAATTAATGATTGAGCTCCACTTACCTGCTTCAGATCCGGGATTCTGGTCCCATTCCTGCTGGCTCTCAGACACAATGCTGGGGCTCACTGGGACACTGGAAGAAAACAGAGCCCTCGTTAATGTTTTTTTTTTTTTTTTCTAAACCAACACCTGTGCTTTTCCTACAGCGACATATCAAAACGTCTGCTGCGGACAAAAAAACAAAACACCTGTGGAAGTCAAAGAAGGACCTAATCATGCAATCATTGACTTGCTCCGCATTAAATTATTCATCAGAGTATGAGAATTGGCTGCGCCACGTATGTTGTTATATAAAACTCATTTACACATTAAAGTTGCACACAGCTGCTGATGTGGTTCACTTGCAAGCTAAAGGAAGCGGAGTCCATCAGCACAAATTAAGAGAACCTGAAAAGGAGCACAGAGGCTGCAGATTCACAGCTGGAATTGAAGTTTGTGATCAAACCGTACGGGTTATTGGCTTTAATTAGGCCTAACAGCCCCGGGGCTGTATTTGTAGTTTTAGGAAAGACATCTGGAAACAAAACAATCTTCGTGTGCAGGGATCATTAGAGCCAACCCCACAGTCAACCCAGGCACAGGTGTTAGCAGGAGAAATATCCCTCTCGCCCTACCCCAAACCTCCACCATCACCCCTATGAGCCTACGGCAGAAAAGAAGGATAAACTTTCTCATGCGAGGAGGTAACAAGGGTTAATGTTTCAGGTTAGACGGTTAGATATCGGTCACTATTTGGGGTGGATGCTACAGTTTTAACACTTTTGACTTAAGGGTGCTTTGAGTTTTTTGGCCATTTCTATGTGGAGCTTTCTCCTGGAGCTTCAGCTTCCTCCCACAGTTCAAAAACATGCATGTTAGGTGAGGTTGGTGATTCTAAATTGGCCACAGGTGTGTAAAATGGAACCGGTGTTTGTCCGTCTGTGTCAGAGCCGTAATGGACTCAATGGGATCAGCTCCAGCCCTCCACGACCTTCCATAAGATAAGTGGCTATATATATAAAATAGATGGATGGACGGATGCGACAGTAGAGAGTAACTTCAGGATATGAGCACTCGCCAATCCCTCACAGCGAACCACTCTTCTGTGAAACCACATTTGAAATATAAAATCTCTACAGTAAACAGTTAGAAATTGCTGTAAATTTACATTGAAATATCAACAGTATAATTCTGTTAATTTGTTAGTGAGGCAAAATATAATAGCTTTGGGTTCATAGACCGTATAAATATGGACAACGTGGCCCCAGTCCCTGGCACGTGTCAAACTGATGCTATTTTCCCAGGGATACAGGCCGTACCATCTTCAATTAATACATGCAGCACTCTGCTCTACCTCCACCACTTACAAAGAAATGTTGGATGATACACTGTACTTAGTTTTTTTTTAATGCATTTTAGAAACGACACAAAACACAGAAACTAGACCCTACCACCCTGTCCCATCAGGCAGCACATGCTATACAGAGTTAGATAAAATAGTCAAATTGACCAAGACAATAATAATAATGACTTAATGAATAATAATAGTAATAATAATAAATCTAGGAAGGGTGTCCAAACTTTTAAAAATAACTTGTCTGTACCTTTTACAACAGCATTGCAACTGGTAGCTATGTCACATCCTGTTTCTATAGCATAAATAAACTTATCCAAACAACTGACACTTGAGCACTTTAATATTATATTAACTACCTAAAATGACAGGAACCATCCTTGAAAAAAAATCAAATCAAAAAAACAAATACATTTGACGTGTATTTTAGTGTTTTAGTTTTTCCCAACCACTAACATGGAGCAGGTGGAGCTTATGACCTATACTGCAGCCAGACACCAGGGGGAGCTCTGCTCGCTTTGGCTTCATTTTCAAGGAGCAGTTCCGCCCCATCTTTATACAGACTATGGTTTTAGGAATAGAACAATGACTGAACACCTGCAGAACATACAGAATTACTAAGTTCTAGAAAATAGAGGCATTAATACCGAACAATTTTTACGTGCAGTTGTGTGTGGTATGTGTAACGGTGTGATGTGTGGAAGTATACATCTCCGTTCAGTCTAAAATTAGGTATCTGTGTAATGAAAGAAAGTAAGAAATGTATGAGTACTAATAATATAGGAAATATTAAAATTATCATTTGTGGAAAAAGAGCAAATTAGCCTTAATTAACTGGTAATCGTTTGCCTGCATATTACTGTAAAAGTGGAAAATCAAAAAACAGTTTTATGCTGCTAGTGAAAGTAGTAATAAAAAGTACATTGCAACAACTGCAAGATACCATAAAATTAATTTAACAGTAACTGTCTGCCAGTTTTACAGGAAAATCTGTAAGAGCGTAGCATACTGTATGTAGGCGATGCCAAATTGTCTCTATACCAATGTGCCATCAATATAACCTATGAATACAGTATGCAGGTACCGCTTTGATGAATATATTTTTATTCACACCTTCATCCACACTTTCTTCCGAGGGGAATGCCAAAGGTTCGGACTTTTCCACTCGATTCCCGCCACACTGCGCTATTTTGCATAATCCGAAGCCATTTCTCACAGCTTCCCTTACCTATAATGAGTAGAGCAGAGTAAAGGGCATATTCTAAATGTCATTTCATGCACAATTCAAAAGGACAAGCTAAGGATATATTGGTAAACATTACGGCGTTGCTTTGCAAGATGAAACAGTATATGCAGGTCCAAGATCAATTTCACAGCCAACTATAGTCTTCTTGCTTCATGAATTTAAATGTTTACCGAGATATGATCATGCCAACCTGGACCTGGAAAATGACGGCTAGGACAGGAGATGACAGAGGAGAGCGGTGTGCGTCCAAACGCCTTGTGAATAAGGAGATGAAATATGTTGGCGTTCATGTTTCTTTTTCGTTGCATAGATTTAGAAAAGCATCCATCTAAAGGGATCCTCCAATCCATATCCTTTATTTCAGACTAATGAATTAAGACTGACTGATATTCAATCATGGAGACTAAAGAACCCGGATTGTTTTCTTGACTCAGCTCAAAGGATGAAGCACGTGGATCCACAGGTATAGATTTCCTCAGAAGCAACAGTTGACTTTGCAGAAACAGAGATTCTGTTCCTTAGCATCCAAAAGTATATATCATCTGGGCTGAGGTGAAAGTAATGAAATTCACTGTCTCTAGTTTATTTAATAAAACACACAGTGGGAGAACAGAGGCACTAAACACACATTTACTTCATTTCCTATGTTTGATTGATGATGGCTAAAGAAAAGAAATGTGGAGCATCTGGGCCCGTCGGCTGCTCTTATGCAATCCCTTCAGTTTTATTGTTCCCGTTTTCTTCTCACTTCTTCCCAAACTCTTAAAATAAATCCTGGCAATGATTGTGAGATTTTTCATTAACGATGTTAATGGACTGAGGACTGATTTATGATCGTGTGCATTTAACAAAGGACCAACCTCTTGGTACATGTTGGGCCACTTATTTATTGAGATGAGATCATTTAATCTGTGTCCCAAGGAAATGGTGCTCTGACCACGTCTAATAAGCAGAAATGCATTCATATTCCTGGAAGCTTTGAGAAGAACACTTACGGGGCTAATTTACCATTTTCTTCTTTCCTTTTCCTTGAATGGGTGATGAATAAGACAATTTAAATTATTTACCGTAGACCGTTTTGTCAGTAATCATTACTCATTTTTAAAAGAGCAAGGGGAGAAGTTGAAATGTCCCCGGGAATGAAGTGATAAATGTATGTACGCAGGTAAAAACTTATCCTGCAAAAATGTAAATTACTTACTATGTTAAGCTTGCAGGCAGAGAACATCCCTCCGATGTATGATCGTCATTTATCTGTGTTTAATGGAGCAAACACCCTGATGGACGCCAGTTTGTTACCTGCTTCCTTCTTTAAACCTTCAGTTTCGAGCACTTACTATTGAGTGTTGTGGAACAGATTTTCAACTGAAAGCTGTTTAATCTCTCCTCGGGGATTCGAGCCCTTGACTTTCTGGTCGCAACGTGGCTGCGTTGACCTCAAAGCCATTAGCATCTCCAATTTAAAGCTGCATCATTTAAAGCTAAATAGCTCATTTATTTATTAATTTACTCTGGCCCGCGTTTAAATTAAAACGAAGTGACACCAGAATCGTTAAATATGAACCTCCGCACAAACAAACGACTGAAGCGGCGGAGCAGAAGAAAAGACGCACCTGTTTATGAATGTTCACAAGTCTGAGTCATCTGGTAAAAAAAGAAAAAAGTCTCAAGTTGAAAATGCCTTCATGTGACATTAAAAAGGCAACAGTCGATCCCAGCGTGATGGAATTAGGGATGATAGTGATAAATAGCTCCACATATATATTTTTATACGCTGGTAGTGCTTAGATGAAAATGACTTATGTGGCAACAAACTGGATTTACTGCAACTATACTGTAAAATAGTGGGATAAAGTAATGTAATACAGTTACACCAGTTAGAGCTAAATTGTATTCAGTGTTTTAATTTTATCCAACTCCCCTGCTTTTCAGGGGGGTAATATTATACTTTCTACCCCTCTACATGTATTTGTCAGCTTAAGTTATTTTAAAATTGAGAAGTTTACTCAGTGAACTATATAACACGCATTTAAAATACATTGTCAAGCACAAACTGATGACTTTCAACCTTTTCGCCAGGAGTGCAGTCGGGGTCACATCTCAGAAACTTGGACCTGTTAAAGCCGAGATCTATGTCAGAGCCCTGGAAAGCTCCATCAGCGCCAGGTTTCTTCACCCACGTTGCACAAAGGAGAGACACCACAGGTCCTTCCTCTCCTCTGCTGTCAGACTCTACAACCAGGTCTACTCCCAGTAGACCCACAACCACATATGTGCAATATCACGCTTATTGTGTAATATCTCTTACATATACTTGTGCAATACTCCTCTCAATCTTACTACATGTACATATAACAATATTATGGTTTATACACCTGCCGTTTTTTGGACTGTCTGCAAAAATTTTCCTACCCACAGGAGATGTGCGAACATATACGTACATTTATATTTATAAGCAAACCCACTTCTTTACTTGGACACTGCCGTGTTTGTTGTAATATAGATGTTTCGTATATATTTTTTATATTTTTATATTCTATTGTTCAGTCCACCTATATGTGCACTGTGCGCACTGTTTGTGATGTTGCATATTGAATGTCTGCTGCTGTTAACAACAAGAATTTGAGATGAATTTGGGATGAATAAGGTATAGCTTATCTTATGAATGTTGGAGTGCACAAATGTTCTTGCAATAGTTTAAACCAAGTGGTTACATGTTACACAACACTGATTCTTTGCTTACAGACATGAGTCTTTGGCCTCAAGCCAGTCATCTAAGTAAATGCTCCACCAAGTAGCTTCATATCAAATATTCAAATGATCCACTATTTTGACAAACAATTGTCAGTTTATGTTTCTTCTAATCTCTCCCATTAACAATGTCACAGTTATCCGCTATCAAAGTATATAAAACTTTATACTAAGAACTTAAAATTGGCTAATCCTCCCACAGCTAGAATACTAGAATGCTCCTCACGTACTGATGCCTCAGTATTAATCTAACATAATATGGTTTTTTTATTAATATATCAGTCAAATGTACCAAACCAGTACTTTCACATTTTAAATACATTTCACAAATACTAATGTACCTTGACTTTACTTGTAATTTAGTTTTTTTGTGTTTGTTTTTATAACATATAATAACATAACTTTACATAGGTAAATGATACATTTTAACTTTACAGTAACTGGACTCCATTTCCCAGTTGAACAAAATCATTACTTTTAATTTATTATTTGTGACTGACAGTCACCGGTGTAATGTATATACTTAAGCCCTCGTCAGCCTGGCTCGTTCTGGAACAACGGCACCCAAGCGCTGGTTGGCACAGTGTCTTTTGTGTCAGTCGGGTTCAATTTTGTTAGTACTTTCTGCTTCACTTTCAAAAATGGCGTCTGAACCAAAATTTCAACAGAGAGGAGTCCTGGAAAAGTTTGCATCTACAAAACTCCTCAGTCAACTTTTCCTCAATGTGCTCCATCTTTATTGACCCAAAGCAATCAAATCTGAAAACTGCGGTTTAGAAACTAAAACATCTCTAAATGAATTGATCTTGGATTAAATCAAATTATGACTGTGAGATAGGCTTGAACTGTTTATTTAATTTAATAATATGTGATATAGTGACCTTGTGTATCACAATACCCAGCCCAATAACCAATGCCCAATAAATATACATATTTATTCATCTCTAGTCATTAGACATATGAGATTTCACCACTTAATCTCATACATTAGATTTAATTTCCATTACATCAGTTTGAAAACACTATGTAAGGAAGCAGGGAAGGATTTCTCCGCAACAGAATTCACAAAAAAAAAAAGTAAAAGTCCCCTTTACTTAAATATGTTTTGCTTGTTGAATGTTTGACCTCCACTGTGCAGAATGATGTATGAGCTGAGTCTGACACTGGAGGGATGGTTTCACATTGAAGGAGTCATTTTCCTTATGCTCACTTTCAATCTGAATTTGGTTTATACAGTACACGTAGGTTTTTGTGACACCGTGAGCTTCTGAAATCAATCACGGCCCAATGTTCACATGTGCCAGAGGACAAAAAGGAAGATATTTTTATATTTATGCACCGTTGTGGATATTTTTCAATGCTAAGGATGTAGATGTAATTTTAGGGATATTAAACATGAAGCAATATTTTTAGGTCTTAAAGCGTGTCTGGAAGGGATCTTTTGACAGAGGTTTCAGAGAAGCGGTTATTTAACAAAAGGCAGTTTGGTTGGGCATCTTATGCATGATGGGAGGATTTAAGTTGAAGGGATGCCTCAGCTGCACAGTGAGGAGAAGAGTGGGCCGTCAAAACGGAGGATTTGAGCTGGAGGTGCATTTCAGTTCAGCAAACAAACAAAAGTTGATGATCATCATCTGGTGAATCTCTGCAGTTATATACGTACATATATAGTGAGAAATAGATATAGATGGAGGAGAGTAAACAGAGAATGAATAATTGGTTAAAATCTCCTTAGCCAAGTAGTAAACTACTGTATATCCCCCCTCACACTTGGCCCTTTCCACCTTATTATCAGCATAAAATTATACAAAGTGCATTAGATCCTGAATGAATTATATGAACTATATTAATCAGCTGTTTAACAGGCGAACACACATTACTGCACTAACTGGTGCATGTACAGCGTGTGTGTGTGTGTGTGTGTGTGTGTGTGTGTGGAAGAGGGCTACTTGCAGTGAGCTGCAGGGAGGCCCCGCATGGATGGATGGATCTGTGTCACGGTCCTGCTCAGCAGCACTGATAGTAACATTGCTCAGCTATTTGCTTTTGAAATGCGCTCTCCAGCTCAGGTATCCCAGCAGTCGAGGCCAAACCCCGGAGCGGGAGAACCTTCTTTGAAACTTACAGCAACTTAAAAGAAAACAAACCTCAGCACGCTCTTAAAAGGCAGATTTACCGTTGTTTTGCATGCAGCAACGCTCATCAATTACACACACTGTGAGCGCATGTTGTCTCAATCATTGGTTACTCAAACAGACTAATTGTTTTCCCAGGAAGCAACAGGAAAGGGTAACACATAGCTCAATACACTTCCTCTCTAATGTGCTTTGCTCCAATGATTATTCCCCTTGATGACACCATTACTCTTCTCCCTTGGCAAAACTGATAGACAACAAATTGACTACATAAACTAAACCTCAGCCCGCCACTACTGACATTAACTGGAGCTTTTCAGACGGTTTTTCGGGGTGTCATCTGGGGGTTATCTCTCCAGTGGCGAAATGATCCAAGAAAGTTTTGTGCTTAATTCTCAGTGAGCCCTCTGCAGTGCATGACATTCTGTTTGAGATGAATCTTTTAGCTTAAGGCATTTGGGGCTACAAGGAGATGGGCTTAATGCAGCCCTCAGCTTAAACACTGCACTCTGCATTTACATGCTCTGCAGTTTAAAGGTGCAGCTGCGTGATTCACTGAAAGTGTTTGCTTGAACAGCAGAAAGTGTTAGAAAGGACCTCCGCAAGGTTGGAATTTGAGAAGATAAAAACGAGGTGCAGACTTTTCCCTAAGTGACCATTTACACACACACACACACACACACAAAAATAAAAAATCCTCCTCTATGGTCACTGTTGCTCTCTTGTAGACACATCTTTTTCTTTTTTTCAGAAAGTGTTGAATAATTTTTTACTAAAACTACTGTCTGATTATAGTGCTAGTTGGACACTGTGTTGGGAAGCATCAGCTATCTCCATGAATGCATAGGTTTAGTCCTAATATTAGTTGCCAGGCTTCTGTGACAATTTGACGCCATAGCTACGGTGACAGCCCAGGACCTAACGCTGAGCGCAAAAGAGCTGTGAGTGGTCTGCTTGGTAGTAGCGTGTTTCTGCTTTAGTATTTCTGGCTGCTTCTCCACCTCCACAATGTTCAGATTTGATTGCTTCGGATCAATAAAGATGGAACACATTGAGGTAAAGTTAACTGAGGAGGTTCGGAGACACAAACGAATCCTCTACAGCAAAAATACTGGTGAAAGTTTCAGGTTGCACCTGTTTAAGGTGAAGTAGGAAGGGGAAAGTGAAGGAGAAAAGAGAAACAAATATTATCCCGACTGCCAAAAAAAGATAAAGTGCTGACGATAAATGCCTCGTACAGGCTACGTGCGTAGGTTACACCGTCTATGTCCTGCAGTAGTAGCTTAAATCAGCCTCTAATTGCACTTAATTATAATTAAAAGTTAAGTTACGATGTTGACTGATATTTCGAAATGCAAGAGTAGATGTGCAAGTCCAAAAGAAATCTCAGATGGAACTCAATACCAAAGTCTGGGTAGGACAGGCCATCTAATAAACATTATGAACATCAATTTCCCTCCCGGTGCATCGAGCCTGGAAGCTGAATCTTAATGATTCCCCCACACCACTGCATCTGTATCCTAACACACTGTCACAGCATTTAGATGAATCCTTCTCTGGATTGTATTAACTTTTTGAGTAATAGATTACATTTAACCAAGAATATGGACAGAATAATAAAAAAATTCAGAAATAGCAAAGGACAAATAATTGTATAGAAATTACTGTATAGAGCTGTTTTGGTAAGTTTTGGTAAAGGTTCGTTAAATAAGACCTTTACCCTCACGTTCTTTCTCCCCTTCTCTACGGAATGGGGGCTATTCCTGCCACTCCGTTTCCTTACCTCTTCAGCTTTCCCACACTGTCAAAAACCACTTCATTCTCAAGATCTACCTCTCTTGTCCAATAATCTATTTGCTCGCCTTCTCTGAGCCAATCAATTCCCCGCCCAGCTTTAAATTAATTGTAAATCTGTCACTCTGCTTTCAGATCATTGACGATGCTAGCCCTGTCCTCCCTAACGCCACCTATTCCTCGATCAGCCCAGGAGTCTCATCAGACCCCCCAGCGTTCCAGCCTCCGGGGGGTTTCTGTCCCCATCTTCCTCCATCGTCTGGGATCCAGCTCCATGACACTGACGCTCTTTGGAGTCTAACCACCAAAATACTTCGCTTGCACGTCACCAGAAGAAATGTTCGGTCTGCACTCCGTATTGATCTCTCCTTATTGCAAAACATTGACAACTGTGAGACAGTGGAACAGAAGTTTACCAGACTTCGGGAGAATTTAAGTCATTCTGAGCATGGAGGCAACAAAGCAACTCTCATCGGGGTAACACATGGGATATACTTTGACTGACGTTCTTAGAAAGCACTTGCTACTATTTGCTAAATAATAAGCTCTGCATCATCCTAAAAGACCACCTGGGCCAGTCACGTCGGCTGCCAGTTAACGCTAACATAGCGAGACACAGTGCATCATTTCCAGAGCAGTGAGTTCCACGGGAACAGGACGGGTCAACATTTCACCAACACGGTATTTACTCATCATTAATTCATGAAAAAGATGCTTTCTTCCTTGGTTTTCCCAATACAGAAATGTTTTTTTCTTAGAAGCATCCACTTCTCCAAAGGATACAAGGTGAAAGCAGTGACATTGTCATTCCAGCTGTTTACTGTCTCGTCTGTGGGTTTCAATAGCAAGTTTAATAGAAAAACTTTGAGCAGGTCTTGATCATAGAGACGTGATGTTCCCTCCAGTTGTCTATTCCTATAATATTACTTATATTATCAGAATCGTGATTCAGTAGTATCTGCGCTGCGGAAAATACATGACTGAAAAACACACCAGTGATAAAAAAATTATAGGGAAGACATACAGTTGTCAAATTTCCTAAAAGTGTGATGTACCTCGGGAGTGGAGCAAGTGATGTGGCTGAGAAAATTAACCTGCACCGACCGCACTAGTCTCAGCTGCTGTCTGGTCAGCGTCCAGGTCCGGGCTACTTTTCGCGCCTCTGGCGGGAGCAGGACGTGGGTTAAATAAACCCAGCATTACCTGGGTCTCTGCGAGGAGACCAGACTACATTTTCTCGTTTTCCCAACAGCACATCTCGCTGAGCTGAGATTTACCCAGGTCCACATGCAGTCTGAGCACTGCAGCCGCTTGGACCTGATGGCCTCAGACGTTTTATAGATGAATCTAACTTCCCCTGCTACCTGCAGTGAAGAAACTGGCAGAGAAGCACTTGGCACAGGGCTCACACTAACTTTCAAAGCAATTTAACTTCTTTCTTTTTTTTCTTTCCCAAAAGTTAAGATAAATCTTTGCTTCCCCCCCCCCCCTGTTTTCCTCTGGAGTTGTGGCAGTAGTTGCTCGGTGAACCTTAAAATTATGATTTTTCACATTGACTGAAAGAACATGGTAAATAACTGTTATTTCTGAGATAACTGCTTCAGCTGTTGCAATGGTCGCGCCCATGCTTGCAATTGTGTTCCTGTCATCACTTTTTTTTTTTTTGCCATCAGTTTAATTAGCTCGCCAGCTGACACTGACATTCTTCTTATTTCCTCCTGATAGACATAACATATCTGTTTGAAACACAGAACACATCTGAGGTGGGTAGGTTTGTGGGGGCCGAGGTGAATCACAGGTCTGGAACCAGGCTGTGTACCTGACCCCGAGTCTGACATCTGTCCAGCATGAATAATGACAGCACTTAAGTACGCACCCAGTGCCACGGTACGGCTATTTTGGATGTTTTTAATAAAATAACAGTAACGATTTAAGTCAGGGAGGCACGGGCATTACTAACGCGTGGCTATACAGAAACCATTTCACAGCTTAACAAGATACTTTGGTTGTAGGAGGTTCTAGTCTCTTCAGGGTAATTATTTATAATACTAGAAGATAAAATAACAGTCTCGTGGTAGAGATAAAAATGGAATGTGATTGTCTTCCCTGTTCTTCTTCTTGGTACTGTATTCCTCCTACTACTAATGTATTCACCCTGTGCCAACTCGTTTCCAGCACTGTACATTGTGATTGCATTTGCATCTTTTGTCTACCAAAACTGAAAAATCATTTGCAGAGACTCATGAGTGTTTGATTTGATTTTTTTTTTTTAGTTTGTGTTAGAAACACTCACAGGATTTATGTTGCGGTCCCATTTTCTATTTTTAGCCTTGTGTAAGAGATTATTTGACAGGGTGATGCACGACAGAAGTTGAGAAAAAAATATATTTTATGGCAGCTTGACCTTTGCATGTCAAGGCATTTAGGTTAGGCTTTTAGATCTAGTTTTGTTTGTCTTTGACCTTCAGAATCTTACTGTCTGAACTGTGGTGCTGAAACTTAACCTCATCCAGCAATGCACTTATAATAATAATAATTATTCCTTGCACACACACATAGAGCAGTGTGTTGCCACTTGTGTAGCACCCGGGGAGCTATTTGCTTGCTAAAAGCACCTCAGCCATGGACAAGTGGCAGGGGATATGAACCTGTGACCCTTAGGTCCCTGCTTCTCTTGCCACACTAGTGAAAACAAATGCATGCTGCTGTTACTGTTACCACCTTTCTGATGTTGTTTCAACATAAACTTATAACCTTCATGAAGCCAATATTGACTCCAGGGCTGTTATATTATGATGCATTTGGTGTACCTAATGAACTGGCAAGTGACTGTATGTATTTATAGTGTCAAGTCAATTAAATTTCTATGGTTATTGATCGGGTCAGTAGCAGAAGGGGTTGTTAATCACTTTTAGCTGCTTTGCTGCACTAGAGGGGCAACACTGAGACGTCCCGTCCCAAACAGGAAGGGTTTTGCGAGTGAAGGCCACTGACATTTTTGTTTTTTTCTCTTCTTATCTTTTCGGACAGTTTTTCCACTAGTTTTGCATTTGGCTCGTGTCAGTGTCACTCCTGGTAGCATGAGGCGATATCTGGACCCTACAGAGTTTACACAGGCAGTCCAAGGCCTCCAGGATGGCACATCAATACGTGCCATTGCCAGAAGGTTTGTGTGTCTCCCAACACAGTCTCAAGAGCATGGAGGAGGCTCCTGCCCCCTGACTGCCATAAGGTATCAGGATGAAACCCTTTGGAGCCAGTGTCAGACCCTGTTCTGGTGTAGTGGGTCCTGGTTTCCTCCTGGTGTACGACAGTGGCCAATCTCATGTGGCAAGAGTATGCAGGATGAAGGAATTGATATCATTGACTGCCCACCCCCCCGCCATGCTCGCCTGACCTAAATCCAACAGAACACCTCTGGGACATTATGTCTTGGTCCATCTGACGCCGCCAGGTTGCACCTCAGACTGTCCAGGAGCTGCCTTCGTCCAGATCTGAGAGGAAATACCTCAGGACATCACTGTCATCTCATTAGGAGCACAGCTCTATGGTGTAAGGCATGGCCACAAGCACGTGGAGGGGTTCATAATTCTGTTGTATGTGGATGTGCAATGAGGATAAAGGCATTCGCATCATTTTTTTTCCACTGTGATTTTTTGTCTTTGAATTCAACCGTCGGTTGCTAAGCAAACAATGCGGCATCCTTTTGTTCCCAACACATTACTAAGACCATATTAGTATAGATATCTAGCATTATTCTTTTCTCCCGCTGAGATCTGATGTGTTTTCAAAGTGTTCCTTTAAATTCTTTGAGCAGTGTATGAAATATAGAGAAATAAGATTCGCCGTTTTTGCCTCGCGATGAGTAGGAAGACTCAACAGGCTGAAGCCACACAATGGGGAGAGTGCCTTGTCTTGAGCTCTCTATCTCGTGAAAAACTCTTATCTGTCTCTCCTAAATTTCTCACTAGCTATTAACACAACCAGGGCGCTCATTAGGAGCACTGATATCTGATTGACTTCATCCCAAATTGAGGCTCTTTCCATCGCTCGCTGAAGGAAATTAGGAAACACGGGCACCTCTAACCACAGTTCATGATCACCACCAAGCACAAGATTACCGTTATCTATTAATTCCACTCCGACTGGTGGGAGTCGGGCTTCATTCAGAGGAGGGCCGTGAGTGACTGCAGTCCTTCTGCAGTCGCCTGACATCTCGCCCATATGCCACAGTCTCGTAATGATTTCACGCCCCGGTGAGTTGCTCAGTCTATTGAAAAGAAAGGCGTGTTGCCTGCAATTTACTATTAGCTTCCATTTTAGTGAACAAACAAGTACAAACAAGACACTCACACATTGGCCATTGTGTCACGGTCTGGCTTTTGACCATGTAATTGTAACGTTTACAGAGACACCACTTCATGACCTCAACTTAAATATATTCATCTTCCCTTCCTCTATATATTTATCTTTACATGTTGTTGCCAATACAAAAAAAAAAAAAAAAAAGAAAAACACAGATGCATGTAGGTCAATATTACAGTAATTGTGTCTGTGGTCTCTATTAACCTCAGTCCTCCTTTGAACTTTCTGGAAGAGTTAACAAGGATGACTCATCCAGTATAATGTTTGGCTTGCCATTATGTGGAGAGCCTCCAACTGTTAAATAAGCGCAGATCACTCCGAGATCTGAGTTAATACGGCTGCTGCATTTTTGTTAAATGAAAGTTAATTAGGGAGGCTACTAAAAATAACTGTCTAGACTAAGGCTGCGGAAAAAAAAAAAAAGCAAGTTCATACTCACAAAAGTATGGCTTTCAAAGCAACAGAGAAATTTCTAAGTTTGAGCAAAAACACGCATTAGAATCACATTCAGTGTTCTGCGTGAGTCATGTTGTGGGGTCATTGTTGCCAAAGTGGAGCATTCATGAAGTCAGATTGTAAGAAGAGAATTCAAGTTCATTAATTCAAAGTGGAGCCCAAGCACTCTTACAGAAGAGTAGTCAAACTGAGGGCCCGAATGTTTGGAACTGGAGGCAGTGGGCCAAATGATTTCATACTCACTCAGTGGCTGTGCGTGCTAGCACAGTAGCTGCCAGTGGCACTCTCCACAGGGCAAAGAACTCCTCGGAGCGCAATTCACGGCCGCTTTTCAATTTGCATGTTATTTACTTCCCTTGTCACAGGATTTCTTTCTCTTTTCCTTTTTTTTTTTTTTTTTCCCACTCAGTCTGCCACAGTCATCTTCTTTCAGAGTGCTAAGCTATTATGATCTAACCATAAATCAAAGATCGGAGATAATCCATTCTCTTCTGTCTGTCTTTTATTTGTTTGTTTTCTGTTAACGAGGCTCTGATTGAATTTGTGAATGGATTGCTACAAAGTGACTATTTCAGTGTTAAATATTTAAGGTAAGCGTATCTTCCTATTGCACGAATTATTAAAGCAGAGTCGCACAGATACAAAATGATGGATGGTATTTAATTAAAATGCAAAGTAATTATTACGAGGGGAATTAGTAAGTGATGAAGAAAATGCTCCCGCAGACTGAATCTACAATAATCCTGACAAATCAAACAACATGGGTTCCAATTTTTTTTTCTGAATAAAAAATATGTCCTCTATTAGACTTTTTTTTTTTCTTAACTGCAGGCATTTTGACATTTCATGGCAGGAAAAACACGTGTGTATTAATGATGCAGTAGACAAATCCTAATGCTGTGCATGGCCTTCACTGTTGTGGCTTACTGGCACAGTAACAGCCATCATTAATACCACCAGCTGCAATATTAAAAACACAAATGGAGCCGTTAAAACTTTTACCATTCATTGGCTTCTTAAGGAGCAGATAATATTAATAATTTGTGCATTTTTTCGCCAGTTACTTATCTATATTGGGTATTTTTGAGTAAAAGTTCCAAACAGTTCATAAATCCAGCTCCTTTGTTGTTTGATTTGCTTTGTCGTACTGATTCGCTTACATTGTTCCCTCGGTTTTTAAATGCAATTGCAATCTGACACAGAGTCATAGAATGAATGATCAAGGCTTTGATTGCCAGAGTAATCACCAGATTCATCCACAAGAACACAACTATTTTGAATACCAGACTACAATAACGGGACGTCTCAGGAAACAAAAGAATGTAATGCCGGGGTTTTCCTGAAACACAATGGGCCTTTTGGGAGTTAGTGGGGATTATGCATGATTGGTGCATGTCTGGTAAAGGCAGGGAGAGACTGTCTTACCATATTTAATTGAACTCTTTACATGTTCACTTTTGTTCGGACCATTTGATGAAAGAAAAAAAAAGTAACATCAACTCATTTACTAAGGTGACTTACTATTACAAAATACTGTATTATTTCCACTTCATTTTCATCCTCTCAGTCCCAAATGTTTTGCTCGACTTCCTGCCTGCTGTTCAGTTGCTTCTCCTTTCCATGCTGGAGCCTCTAGCTGATATCCTCCTAACTGCCCCTGAACGACTTCTGAGAATTATTAGCCCTGTAGGAGCAACTAAGGCGAGTGTCCTTCATTCATACTGCAAAAAAGGAATTTTAAAAAAGCAAAAAAAAAATCCTTGCATTAAAGAAATACATTTTATATTTTGTTCAGAGACAAGAACTGCGTGCTTATTTTAAGAATTTTTGTCAAGGAAAAAGGTTTAACGCATTGGCAATTTTTCTTTCTTAATGCAAGATGATTTGATTAAACATAAGAATATTTTCTAGTAATGCTGTTTTGCAGTGTAGTTATTATTATTTCACTTATCCGCAGGTAGGCTCCAAATTGTGCCTACTTTCTCCATGACCAAGTGTAACAGAGTCTCACACTGTTTATTTTATTAATTACAGTTTCATTATTTTTTTTTTTTATTATTGTCACTGAAAGCAACACCCTGCTGACTCGGGTCGCGTCCCACAGGGAGATAGTAACAGCAGTTATGTGGTGCTGTCTCTCTGGTGAGTGCACATGGTGTTAGCTCCATAATTATTTTGGATAATTCATCTTATTCATTTCATATATTTCATATTTAAGTGTTTTCTTTTTTTTGTGACTATGTTTTCATAATATTTTAGCTCCCCATCGGTGGACAAACTAAATTGTGGGAGTAAAGATGCTTTTAGTAGTTGCTGGTGGCATGATTAGCATGTGATGAGCTAACTATTTTGCAATTATTTTTTTTTTTTTGTTTTAGCTTCATGGTGTGAGAGCAGGTTCAAAAGGTTGAGATGACTGACTATACACTCTCCTGCCAGAAATAATAACTTCCCTCCGGGGATGGATGGATGGATGGATGGATGGATGGATGGATGGATGGATGGATGGATGGATGGATGGATGGATGGATGGATGGATGGATGGATGGATGGATGGATTGATCGATCAGAGATCTATCTAGATCTAGATCGATATATCTATCTAAGCAGCTGGTGGTAGCTACCAAGACAACCACTATACAAGCGATAAAAAAACAAAAAAAAATTTAAATAAATATTAAAATATGTTCAAACTATAATTTTAAAATATTACTTATTAGGAACCAAATCCAAAAATTGTTCTAGGTATTCTAGTATGTGCTGTTTGTTTTCCTCCAAATTTAAGGACTTTGAGACTAAATTTACTTACTTACTTACTTGTGTGAACACTGACAAAATGGCTAGTGCTAAAAACTGTTTCCACTCAAATCTACACTGATACACCCCCAGGCTCTGGAATATATGCAGACATAAAAGCTCTGATGCTATTATTTTACACGTACAAAACCTTAAAGCCGGCTTCCAAAAAAAAATAAAAAACTCCACTAGTTGTCATATTTCATCAGCAGGCTAAGCAGCACAAAGAGCTGCGCAGCCTCAATCTGGACAGTAATACCGAGATCCCATTAGCGCTAGCTTCACAGCGGAGCGCTCAAGTTTGCTCAAAAACAATGCAGCTTATCTGGCTTAAGCAGCGCCAGCCTCCTGAAAAAAATGTAGGAGCTGAGGGTGGGATGGGTAGTTGACCGCTGTCAGTCAAGGCTTGTGTTCTGCTCGTTCAACCGATTTACATAAGATATGTTTTGTTTAGCGTTTTACGCTTATATTGGACAGGTATTGGTGGAAAGAGGCAAGAAGTAATGATGGCATAAGCAAGGGTGGATGTAGCGCTACCTGCTATTAAACAATTTCTCCAGAGGATCTGAATGATCTGAATTTTTATTTATTCATTGAATAAAACGCAACCATAACCTGAGCCTTTTATGTGCAGCATGGCTGACGCGAACACAAAGTAACGTGCATTTTTATTTGCGTTATTTCAAAGAGTGTGAGATAAATCAACTGCTTCTAACCTGATAACCTGTGCATTTTAAATTCCCGCAGGTCATTATACAGTAGCTGGAATATTTGTCCCTCCCCCCCTCCTTCCCCAATGCAATAAAAAGAGAAAGCTCTGGAGACAACCTCTTAATCAATCCCTGTGTAGCAATTAAGCTCAGCAGTTTCAGGCTGTGCATAGTGTTGATTAGACGATTTAAACTTTAAGCCGAATAATCTTGCAGGCCCTGGAAAGCACAGAGTTTATGAACAACTTGCATCAATATTGTGGATTCGGATGAATCGAGTACCATATGAAACCGCAAAAAAACACAGCGGTTAATTGGCGTTGCGTGGCTCGGGAAGCAGAGTTTGTGAAAAGTTAAACCTAGTTAACGGTTGAGACAGAGGAAGACCGCTGACTAGTACGACGTAATTATCGGACAAATTACAGCTCTTACAGAACGGAGTACGGAGGGTTGTCATTTTTTTACGGAGAAAAAAAAAACTACTTAAAATTGACTACCAATGACTCGAGGCAGACAGAATAATTTCACACAATTAGCTTTTGTGTAGGCAGAGTGGCGGGAGAGAACAGAAACATGACAGCAACTCTGGAATGAGAAAATCGAACAATAAGAAAAAAAAAAGTGACGGATGTGAGCAGTTAAAGAAAAAAAAAAGGCCATGAAGAATAAATTACCTCAACTCGAACGGAGACTGAAATTTAGGGCTTGAATGGAGACGGAAGAGATTAGGTTTTATTTTTATTGACAGCATTGATGGGAAAAGTACTTTCTGGCGTGATCAGGATGTGTCTCTTAAGCAGATTTATTTAGAAATAATCACCCGCTGCACTATCAAGGTTCGGATTCGCCGCAGTAACCTTCCCTGTGTTTTTCTTTTAATCGAGATCAGAAGAATAAGCGACTTGACGACTTGGCTTGAAGAAGAGAGCACAAAGAAGCATTTGAAAAACTCTTCTGTCAAGTGTTTCATCAGGGCACAATGTACAGCAAAGAAACAGCAAACACTCTGGCTCTCTATTCCTGCCATGTAACTGATCTCGGGTCGCCTCGTCCTTTCCTACACCTTCCTCGCTCCTTTCTTCTCACTTGACTTTCATAGCACCGCCTCTTGTCCGCTATTTGTTCACAGGCTTGTGGATTACATCGGTACAATAAAAAGTGAGCGACCTCGGGCCGTGCCACATTGATTTTTTTTCAGACTTTTCTTCTTGACTGCATAAAAGCTTTCTCATGTATGATATGGAGACAACAGAAGACCGGCATTCATTATTTACAGCCGACCGTTTGGTTCTCTGCCATGGCTAGGTGTAGGCGCGCTGCTCAGCGGGTTCAATTTCCAATATTAGGCGGGAAACATCGGATGCCGATTAATGAATATTGGATGCAGAGATAGTACAAACAAGTCCAATTACCATACTTCGAAATGGGAATGCAAAACGTGATTATACTGTAGTACGCCTTTTAAAATCGTCCCTCTTGGTTCCACTGCACTTGGCAGAGCTTTCCTCTTTCCCATTTACTGAATCACTTGGTGAAGCAGGTTACTAGGTCCCACCGGCACTCAGGGAACAAACCCAATTTGCTCTCAAGCTCCCTGTACTTTATATAGGTGAGACAGTGCACATCTTTTTGAATTTACACTTATGCAAGCGCTTTTCTTACTCCATTAAGGAAAGGCGAAAAAAAAGAAGAAGAAAACGATTCACGGAACCAAGAAATATGACAGCTTTGACATTTAAAGCACTTGCTTAATTTCTGTAGCTTTCTACTGTGGGATATCGGCGCTACGGAGGCTCCGCGAGCACGTCCATCGGCCTGTTTTGGATAGGGCTGTTTCTTCGAGGGCTACCATTAGACAAAACTTTTACATGATTCCTCTGTCGTCTAGCAGAGCTGCCTCCCGACTGAAGCGGCAGCTCACTTAGAGAGGTTATTAGGCTTTAATGGAGGTCTGCACGCTCTTATTTTCAAGCAGTCATTAGATATTGGTGTTTGTAATCCATGTCACTGGGTCAGCGGGTTTTAAAAATAGGACGGCAGCTCGGGCCTACTTTCATTTTCAATTAATCCACCAGTTATTCTCTTGACTAATTGTTTTAGTTGGTGAAGTTATTTATTTCATTTTACAGTTTTTACAGTTAAATGAGCAACTCTCATTTGGCATTTGGAAAAGGAAGAGGAAGAAGTATTTACAGCCACTGGCCTCAGTGCTGAGGAGCAATATATGCATGTATTACACTGCAAATCCCTGGATTTTATAGATGCGCAACAACAACATAAAGTGATAAATCACTGGAGGAATCTCTGCAGCAGTTAAAAGAAAATCACTTAAACTAATAAGCTACTGAAATTTTAATTTGTGCTCACATAGATGTGTTCTGCATTCAGAAAAGCCTCCGGACCGCCACCGAGCATTTGAAAGAAGTAATTCACGTTTAAGACTGTCCTCGTAAGCTCCCACATTACGTCGGAGGTGCGCCGCTACAGCGAGAGGCTGCGCCGGAGACAGAAAACGAACCGGGGCTGAACTCGCATGAACCGACTTTGAAGAGGAGCTTTCATCTTTCGTGAGTTGTTCTTGCTTTAGGTAACAAACAGACGCAGATTCCCAAATAAATCATAAAGGCAGAGCAAAGAAAAAAAAAAAAAAACAACAAAAACAGAGCCGCAAAAAAATGGTGTTCGTTCAAGGCGCAGAGGAAATTTATCACAGAAGTCTGGAAATTTATTGTCAAGTGCTAAAAAGCTTAAGTAAAAAATGATTTGATAAACTGTCTCGAGGAACTTGTAAATAACCACTGATGTGCAGTTTTAACTGAACTCTTACCTGCTTGTGCGTTCGCCTGGCTCTGGGTTGTGTTTGTGCATGCACGAGTGTTTCAGGAGGATTTTTTTTTTTTTGGTGGGGAGGGTGGGGGGGATTAAACAGTACAGTACGATACAACAAACTTCTCCTCTTAGCTGTCCTCATGGGTCCTCGGTCCGAGGGATTTTTTCGTGTCAGACATGCTTTTAAAGTGATGCAGTCATAAACCACAATTCACAGCAACAGCATACGACCACAGCATCCACTCCATCCAAGTGCTATTTTGAGAGAAATTGCATTTTTCTGTACTTTGCATAATCAAGAACTCATCCTTTTTGCAGATTAAATGACCATTTTTGAGGGTTCAAACCCCCTTTTGCTGTTATTCTGGAGATGCCGCTCTCTGGTTTCACAGGCCCTTTAGGACACGTTTTCAGCTTGTAACAGTTCGCTGTTCTTGCCGAGTTCTTTCTGTTTCTCGCAGAAATTGATTCTGTTGTAGTTTCGGTGAAAGTCTCGCCAAAAAAAATAAATAAATAAAAAAGAAGAAACATCTTTTGGCTACAGGTTGGGAACAGAGAAGAAAGCAAAGGCGGTTAGCTTAACTTGAGCCTGTGGGAAAGCACGTCTTCATGGTCTGAAAGGGTCACTTGATATTCAAAAACGATCCGCTAGCTGAACAGCAACATCCTGCTGCTGCGGCGAAGTGGTGGTGCAAAGGGGAGCGTCGAAACCGCCGAAAATACGACACACTCCTTAACAACACCGAATTAAAGACAAGACGAGAAGAAATGACTCTGTGTTGCCCACATTAATCCACTCTGAGCAAACACGAACAGGAACAATGTTTTCTTCCCAGAGAGAATTAAAGGATCGAATCGAAGGGTTTATGCGGTTATTAACAACAACAACAGAACTGTTCTCAATCCAATTAAAAGCGCTTCCTTATCTGCCCCGCCTGTGGCCAACGTTGGGTGTGGTTACTGAGCTCACAGTCGACCGTACCCACCAGTGGTGCTGGAGGTACAACTGACTTGAGACTTATAATTCTGAAATAGGCCAAGATGTGATGGGTTTCTGTCTAATCTACAGTTTAGTACATTCACATCCCAAATGTGTAACAATATATTTGCAGCCAAAAACAAAACTAATTCTCAGATGGGTGCCGAAGACCTGCTACCTTCTCTGAAAGCACAGACCCTATGGACCCTAGAGCATGCAAGTCCCTCCCCGGCTTGATGTAATTTTGTCCAAAATCGATAACAGTCTGTAAGAATATTGTAACGCAGCGAAGAAGTAAGTAAACCCACAATAATAGACCTATGTTGTACCATCACAGTAGAATTACCAGGTCAAAACAGAGTGAACGTGTGGGCATCTGTGTGTGTAAATGGTCTTGCAGTGAGACAATGACACATCCACCCTTTCATTCACGCATCACATGCAGCAAAGGCAATTTGGGAGGAATTTGTGCTTGCCTTGCTCACGTGGCCCACGTCGGTATTGGGGGTTGGACCGCTAACCTGGTGGTCCTTCTGAGCACCATGCACACATGCGCAAACATGTGCAAAATGATGCACACAGTGCTGTGAAAGTTACTGCTCCATCACACTGGTCTTAAAACTCTCCTTTAAAGTAGTTGCACAAACACAAAAAAAAAAAATCCGTATTAGAGTATGAACAAAAGTATAGGCTGTAGACATCCGGGTGACTGATTGACTGATTGGTTGGTGTTGTCCCCCTGCCAGGCAGTGTGGGCGTCCGCTTTGGAAACGTGTCTTGTCTTATTACAGCTCGTCAAACATGTCTCATCTAAAAATAGTTGGTCAACCCGTCTGTGTTAGGGAGCTTTGTCAACTCTTGTGGCTTTCAGCGTGAGTATATCAGAAATGTGGACATGTGGTATCAGGACCTGACCCTAACCCTGCACTAAAACAACATGTTTGACATTATTAAATACTCATTTTGAATCACCATGTCACTGGCCTGACAAAACGTGGTATCAGGACATTTTCATGGGCTCGGGAAAGCTGTTCTTATCTTCTCATTGGAAAATAATTAGGTTAAAAATACTAATATGCCAGCAGTGTCTATGTTTATTTAGAATTAATTTGAACTAATAACGCTACCAGGTAGAGGCACACTGTGGCTAATTTAATTAATCTAGTGGTAGCATGCAGATCTTTTTCACCCCGCAACTAATCAATTAGTTGATGAGCAGGTTCAGTTCCAGTCAACCAAGATTTTCTTTGCTTAATTAAAGCTTTAGTCAAAAGTCTGTGGGCCAGAACCAATTGATTCTTCTAATATCTGATGATTTCTACGTCTAACTGGCTTAAAACTTTAGTGCATCGAGTTTAGTTTTTCAGAGTAAATTGTATCCGTTTTTGAACATTTATGAAATTATAGTTGATAAGTTGCCACGAGGAAAAATGTTCTTCAGGTATTTCACAAAAAAACTAAACAAAAACAAGCTGAAACAAGTGACACGTAAGGTTTCCAGGTTGTGACTTCAATTCTAAAAGTCTGTTGTGTTGTTTGGGTTTGAACGGTTGACGGTCTATTAGTGACCAGCTACTCGCCTGTAATTGGAGGAAAAAAGCTGTTTGAATATATTCCCCCAAAAGGTCAAGAAACTCTGTAAGTCCAGTTTCCCTCGTTTGAACTTGTTGTTCGAGTATACTAGGACCTGGATGGCTGAGTACCTTCACAGACGCTATCATTATTATTATTGTTGTCATTAATTTGGTTTTTCTGAAAGGAGTAATAGCCAGAGTGCTGCCTTGAAAGCCTCCATCAGAGAAAACACATCTGACTCATTTCTTTCAATCCATCCTCCTGTATGTCTGTCGCCTAGATCTCTTCTATTCTTACGTTATCCATATGCACAACTCACTAGTGTCCATGCATGAAGCACACGCGGTCCATTGCCGTGAAAACATTTCAAATGCACTCGGTGAGTCACCTCAGCCTCCAGCTGAAGTTACAAGCGATAAATAGAAACAACAACAGATGAACCTCTCGCATTCCTGCGTGTGAAGCTGTGAGCGTGCACATACCACAGGCAATTTGATTGATCTAAAGTGTAATTGCAGGAAATTGACAAACCATACGCGTCATTTGATGGTCTACCGCAGGGCCCCCTACCTACTATATGTGTTCTATATTGAACTGTTTATAAATATACATCATTATTATCATTTTGCATTCAATATTAAGCTTACCTTTATTCCTTTACTAAAATATGTTGGATTCATGTTAATGTGTATTTAACAAAATTTAAATTTGTGGGGAATTAAAAGCAATATATATATAAACAAAAAATGTCTGATCAACCAAAGATTTTGTGGGCCCCCTAGGGGTCGCGAACCCCCTGTTGAAGACCTATGGTCTACGGTCTTGGTCGGCACGGAAGCAGTTCGACGGGAAAAACAACCGCAGCGGCGCCTCTGTGATCTCGAGAGTTCATTCCAAGATATTTTCCAGCAGTCTCTGCTCCGAGCGTACAGCAAGCAGACACATCTCAAATCTCTGCTGACATAAGGTGACACCCAATGACGCAAGGATCAGCAATAAAAGTGGAGTTTAAACTTTTGTAACGGTGCAAAGGCTGCACCTGCACCCCAATGAATTCTGGGTACCGAGACCTACACTCTGACGCCATGCAGTAAGATGCCAGTGCCACTGCAAAATAGAGGATGCATATAACTCAAGTCAAAATAAGACATTTGTACCTGGTATTATTTTTTTAAATAAACTATGCATTTAAATCCACTGTTTCTGTCAAAATGGGAAAAAAAGAAAAAAAAAGGACTATTTCCAGTTCTTCTCAAAATACAATCAAGACATGAAGCGTTGGCAAAACAAGACCTGCACTTTAAGAAGACATAATTAGTCGGTTACTACGATCCTGTCATTTAAAATAGTGTAAGAAATAGTACAACAGCTTCAAAGAATAAACCGATTTTTTATGCCTAAGGTCTCAAATTCCTACACGGATGAAAACTGTATTGTTTGCCTTACCTGCCTGCCCCTGTCTTACAGTATATTTGCATATTCGAGTGTGCGAGTCTGATACCGCTAGAGATCAAAGTAAACTGTTAAACAACGGAATGCTTTATGCATAAGACGCTTAAAGAATCCTGCAAGCTCGGTTTATGTTACGGTATTTTCCTTCAGATTATTCGGGTTCAAAGACGCCGTTGCGCAGAGACAACACACACTCAGTTCATAATTGTTAAATGATTGTTCATTCGTGAGAGGCAATTAATAAAATTAGCCGGAATTAAAATATTAGTGATGATGACGATCCCAAGGAGCCCTTTATGAGTACTCTCTGCCCTCTTGTAAACTGATCACGGCACAATATGAAAGTAAACATAAGGCTGATTTGGGGCATTTACAAAGCCGCCATGTGAATCTGCAATGACAAATTGCGACATCATGGGGGAAATAACTATGATGTGATTTGATGAGACCAAGATTATGACGGAGTGAAAGACTCAGTGAAGCAGGGCTCAGTCCGTGGCTGTGGGCGTCCGTCCTTATGGATGGCATGAGGAACTCAATGAGGAAAATATGCTAAACAAATACATTTATACAGAGGTGCGGGGAGTCATGGCCAGCGGAAAAAAAATAAGCGCTCCGACTCAAAACGCCACGTTCTCGACGTCTCAGGTGCACGCTGTTGAACATAAAGGCACACATTCGATCTGTCTGCACGGCCAGAAATAAATCAGCGTGCATATTCGAATGTGTGCTGTGTGTAAGGGGCATGATAAAAGCCTGCTGCAGACAGGACTGGTCTCCTCTCAGGTTGTATTAAGTCCAGCTGGTAGAGCTAAAGACCTCATTTCAGGAGGGGAGAATCCACAACCCATTTGCCTGCCATGTTGCTGGTGCACGTTATTAACATAAAAATCCTGCAGCACACCCTGGAGTTTAATACGTCCAGGATTATACAGACATGCCGGCGAGTCACCCCCCCACCCTCCTCTCCTCCTCTCCTCCACTGTTTCCGTCACTGCTTGCTATCTGTGCCTCTCTCATTCCCGTTGGCTGGCATGTAAACAATCCCTCTTGCGTGCTGAAAGGAGCCTCCTGTGGCGATGGCTTTCTGTCCAGCTCTGACATTTCTATTTGTTCAAAACATTGCTGCTGAAGCATAAGATGCTGGATTACAGCCTGGACATGTTTCTGTTTCAGATTTAAGCACTTGACCTTTAATAGGAATTTGCTCTGTTTATTTGCTCACAGATGTTTATTTAGGTTGGATGGCGCTTGATGGGCTGCTTTGTTATTCCTCCGGGTAAGAGAAAGTCCCCTGCGCCTCTAGTCTAGCCATGAGATTATCTTGATTCGGGGTCTTATCGGGATTACAGAGGTTCAAACGTATGGGATGAGTCTTTGTATTTCTTTAGGATATGCAGCAAGTTGATCTCTTCTTCATCCTTTTTTCGGAAAAAAAAATGAACTATGAACTACTTTGCTATATTTGCTGCTTTCAGTAGCTAATATATCTGAGAAAATAATACAATTATTTTAAGGTGTAATTGATATTCTTTATTTTCAAAACCAACTCATATTATACTTTATGCATATGCACACGAACAGTGTGTGCCATTTATATGTCTGTTGTATGTCGATGAGAACCAAGACAAAGACCAATCGAAAGCTTCATCCTTTTTCTAATTATTAGAAGAAACAACAAAAGTGAGCTAGGGACAACGAGCTCACTCCAATAAGGACCTTCAGAATTTTAATTATTCCATTATTTATTCAACTCTGGTACAGTAAGAAAGTGAACACAAGCGTAGCGTGACTAATACGGGACTTTCAGGCAAATGACAAATAGCCAAATGTTTAAAATTCCATATACTGGCCAAAAGTTTGGAAGTTTCTCAAAAGTTCCCACTTTGCAAAGCCGTATATTAGAGAGAGTCTGGCCAACTCAAATCATGGGTGCCATGTTTTATACATCGAAGGGAAGATTCTACAGTGTAACCCTATGGGGCAGATGTGCTATGTTGAAATAAATGTCTTATTTTCACCATTAACGGGCCTATAAATGTTATTGCCAACGCCTGTCAATATGGCAGAAGGTCTTCACTTAAATACCCCAGCGTCTTCTTACTTTAAATATCTTAAATGAGCCTGTAAAATGCTTTGTAGCCAAATCACCTCATCAGTCATGGAGCTGTGTTTAGCTTCCCCTCAGTCTCCCGTGTTCATCCATCGCCGTTAAAAGTTTGAAATTACTCAGAAATATTCTCTGTTATTGACATTTCTCTATGGGTGAATATTAGTTAGATGTATCTATGAAACACGTAAACATCTCAGAACCAATCAGTATAGAGGGATAGCTCAGACGGTTCATTCCCTCGTTGGCCAAACTCTAATATAGTGCTCTGCCACTTTGCTCTCTTTGGCGGCCCCTATGGCAATAAGTGGTAATTGCAGTAACAGTTTTTGAACCTCACTTCTCAGAGACAGGGTCTGCTTACCATCTCTGGCAGAGCGATAAGAGCAGGGTGATGGATCATGTGTCACTATCCGCGCCGGCTTGAGATCCTGCGTTACCACAGACGGGGAGTTCGGATGCTGTAAATGTGAGGACTAATTTCATCACAAGCTCAATCATCATCTAGTTACCTCATGCAGCAAAAGGTAGTGACTAAGACATTTATTGAAATGAAACTCCAAGGGACTGCCACTATAAATTTCCTTTTTAAAGAAATTGCGAACATGACACACAATTGAATGGGACAACCTGCCGTTCCAAGAAGCCAATATATGTGTAATGAGCTAATATAAGTTCCTATCCCACAAATCAACCTTTAATTATAACTACTCCGACTTAAGACATTCAGTACAGGCCTACTATTTTCATTCAAGCAGCCAAACAGAGACTAATTTTAATCCACACAGAGTACTGGGCAAAAGTTTTAGGCAGATGGGGGAAAAAATCCTGTAAACTAAGAATGCTTTCAAAAATATAAATGATGATGGTTTATTTCTATCAATTTACAAAATGTAAAGTGAGGGAACATAAGAAAAATCTAAATCACATCAATATTTGGTGTTACCACCCTTTGCCTTCAAACCAGCATCAATCCTCACAGGTACACTTACACAAAGTCAGGGATTTTGTAGGAGGGTAGATGCAGTGGTGGGCCCAGGAAACTTACTGCAGCAGATGAAAAACACATGAAGCTTATTTCCCTTCGAAATCGGAAGATGTCCAGCGGAGCAGTCAGCTCAGAACTGGCAGAAACCAGTGGGACCCAGGTACCCCCACCTACTGTCTGGAGAAGTCTGGCCAGAAGTGGTCTTCATGGAAGTCAAAAATACATCCCTCTGACATGGAAACAAGGCCAAGAGACTCAACTATTTATGAAAACGTAGGAAAAACAAAAATGGCAACAGGTGCTCTAGACTGACAAGTCAAAATCTGAACTATTTGACTGTAGCAGAAGGCAGTTTGTTCACCGAAGGACTGGAGAGTGGTGCAATAACGAGTGTCTTGCAAGTTTGGGGCTGCATTTCTGCAAATGGAGTTGGGGATTTGGTCAGGACTAATGGACCTCTGTACAGGCAGATACTTATCCATCATACAACACCATCAGGGAGGAGTATGATTGGCCCAAATTTGTTCTGCAGCAGGACAAAGAGCATACATACAGAAACATACAGCAGAGGACACTAAGAACTATCTTCAGAGTAAAGAAGAAGTCCTGGAAGTGATGGCGTGGCCCCCACAGAGCCATGATCTAAACATCATGGAGTGTGTCTGGTATTACATGACGAGACAAGGATGTGAGGATGCCTACATCCACAGAAGATCCGAGATTAGTTCTCCCAGATGTTTGGAACAACCCACCAGCCGAGTTCCTTCAAAAACTGTGTACAAGTTGAAGAACTGATGCTGTGTGGAAGGCAAAGGGTGGTCACGTCAAATATTGATGATTCTCTTCAGTTCACTCGCTGCATTTTGTTAATTGATGAAAATAAACTATTAACACTTGCATTTTTGAAGTTCACAGCATTCTGTCAAATTTGCCTAAAACTTTTGCACAGTACTGTATATAAAACCTGGAGCTACAAAGGGCCCAGTCTAAGCTCCAGCCAACACCTTCACGTGTCAGCTGTCCCACTGTCTTTGTATTTTCACTGGACAAATCAGAAAGGAAGAAGAAAGAATTGAGCAACCGTGAGTATGATGTTTTGGAGGAGAGTTCACACATAGCTGAGATCTGAAGCCTGTAGTGGTGATAGTGGAAAGAGAGGCAGGAAGATGAATAATCATGAATAATCAACCATTTTTTTTCTTTTTTAAACTTTGTAGCAGTAACATTATGAACAGTCCTGACTCCTCCGGAGAATGGACTGCTGAAGATCCGTGTCTGGCAACAGCATCTTGTTAGTGGGGGCCTTTGGGGGCTGTGGGTTGAGTGTGGGGGACTCTGTGGATCAGGCTTGTTCCAGTGCATCCCACAGATACTTGACCAGATTCACTTCAGGGAATTTGGAGGCCAGGTCAACATCTTGGGCTGTTTGTCATGTTCTCTGAGTTGTTCCTAAACTGTTTTTGTGTGTGTATCTGTGTCAGGCTGCATCCTGCAGGGGATGACTACTGCCATCAAGGAGTGTCATTGCTATGGGGTGGAGGTGTCTGGTCTGGTCTAGGTGGGTGCTACATGTCTAAGTAACATCCACACGAATGCGAGGTCCAAAAGTTTCCCAGCTGAACATAACTGACATTTGATTTAATGGAGACTTTAACACATACTAGAGTCTAGAGAATTGTTAAATGTTTTAAAATTAACATAGAATAGTGATTTCAATGTATTATAGCAACTATTAAAAAAAAAAGGCTTCATAATGTGTTGCTTCGAGTGCTATAAAATTGTCTCATATAAGTTCCACTCTTTTCCTAAAGTGCGTGTCGGAGGATTTATAATTACTCCATCTCTCATGTTTATCTAAGCTGGAGCTATCTTTTAGTCCTAGGCAAACTTTATGCATAATACCTTGGAGTAATCCTGTGTTATTTGATAAACACAAGCAGCGCTGATCTGCTGACAAATCCCAGGTCACAGAAAAGTCTGAATCTAAAAAAAAAAAAAAAAAAATCCTTTAATTAATCTTTGCATTACACTAATCCTGATAAGAATCGTGATAAATCTACATGAAAAGTCAGCCTGCGGAGACGAGTGAAGGGTCAATGAATCTCCGCAGATGACAAGCTCTCCTTAGTGAGCTCAAAAGCGCTAAACAGTTACCGCTGCAAAACATTTAGCACGAAATCGGTCAAACTTACTTGACTCGATCGGACGCTTGTGAATTTATTGAGTTAGGATGACAACACAAGCACGGCGGGTCAGGGAGCGCACTCGATCTGTTTAAACGGCCACTTGACATCGAGACACAGGGACTTGACAAATCTCTTTATGGGTCCCTGAAGAGGTATCACTCTGACCTGTGGTAGCAACTAAACTACACTTCTGTGGGTATAGAGCAAACATCCAACATTTATTGTGGCATTTTGATTTATTCTCTTTTTGTATCCCTTCTCCCCACGGACCCTACTCTGTCTGGAGTTCAATTTCATTGAAATTCAATCTCACTTTTTCACTTCGGGAAAACAGCTCCTGGGACCTCGTTTCAGAAACACCTCCGACAACTGCAGCGCACAAATGAGGAGGCAACCTCAAAATGCGGAGGACGATGATGATCCCCACTGGTGGCGACGGGGTTGTCGTTACTTGCTTTAAAGCGATTCTGTACCGTTTCTCTCCATTACTGCCCGCTATCTTTTGCAGAGCTCTCCATTTACAGTCACGCTCCACGTGTCCTCCTACACAACAGCCTCGCGTTCTGTTAACGAGTTCTGCACAAGAGCGGCACTTCATCTGCTGGTCACCCCAGCAGCATCTAACCACCGCACACATCTTCACGCGGCTGTGAAACCGAATACGTCCATGTGCGTGGAGGAGTAACCCCCCCCCCTCGCCCCGAGAACGTGTAGCTGAGCACAACGGTCAAAGAGCCGCTCGCTGTGGATGGTGAACTGATGCTTAATGTGACCAGTGTGGGCAGAGCACGTCTGAATATATCAGAAAGACAACCGAGGAGCTTGATTTAAACCAAAAGCGTTTAACCGTTAGATTTTCTTCATCCGGCTAAATTGCATGACTTAAGTATAAAGGGAAAATATTGTGTAAATAATTGATCAGGGTGTAGATGGGAGTGCATTAAAAGCGAATTAAAGCGTGACAGCCATGTAAACACTATTCTCCAAGGCTTCGGCTAAACACTTTCTCTGCTCTTTGTCTCTGAATCCATCTGTCAGTTTGTCTTTCCTCTTTTCGCTCCTCCCTTACCTCCTCTCTGCAATACACTGCAGCAGTTGTAACTCTTACATCACCCCCCCCCCCCCCACCACCCCCACCCCCCAATCATTTTGGAGGTTGGCAGAGAATATTGAGCAGTCACTTACCCTCATATTGACATGACTGTAGAGAAAGCAGGGAATATTTGATATGTTTTTTTTTTTCTTTCTTTTTTTCCCCCTTTTCTCATCTCCCGGCCTCTTCGCGTTCAATTCGAGCTCGGGAAAGAGAGGGAAAGGAGGAGTGCGTCAGTCACACATGACTCGTGTTGAAAGAGCTTGATTTCACCTTGACTTATTTCCTTTGCATCCCCCCCTCCCCCCCATTTCTCCGGCTGCTCGGTGATGTGCAATTTTCACACACGGCAACCTTCCTGAGTCATCAGGAGACATTTCTGTGGCGGAGATTGCGCGTCCAGAATTCACAACACCATCATGCCCCGCACGCATTGATTTTCCTTCAATGCAGCGAGAACGTTATCGACTTGGAAAATAAGACAGAGGGACTGGTGGCGAGGATCTTCCTACATTTGCTGGTATAACACTCCGCGGCTCTTGCGTCATCTGATAAGGAACAGGCAGCACCGTGGGCCGTAAAGATACTATTTTATGAAAGCGACTCATGACAACCAAATACCAATATACAGCGGGCCCATGCGGGCTTCGTGACGCAGCATATCATTAGCAATATCACCGAACAAAAGGAAACCGCCCCGTTAGTGCAGAATAATAGGCCCTGGCATTAAAGGCACCCAGACAAATGAGTAAAGCGGACCTTCCCACTGACTCATTTAATTAGATGCTATCATTCTGAGCTCAGAATTATTCATACACTTGGAAATATCCCACTTCGACGCAGCCCACACATGTCATTCTGAGGCACAAAGCCATAAGCCTAAAGTGTGTCATCTCAACACAATGTACATATTTTCTTCCGTGGTGGAAAATCATACACGGGGGCATGTTAAATACAGAACCGGAGGAGATAAAGGCTCACAACCCTCCCAGTTATGGCAATTACCTCCGCCGCAAAGGAAACGCAAACACTTGTTACATGCGGCTCCACCACCGCCTTATACATAAACAATGCCACGTGTAGCATGGACCGTCTCCTGGCTTATAAATTAATGCAGCGCAGGATGTAAACAGCTTGCACTTAGATGAAAAGGGCCGCGGCGACATACATCAGTCAGCCCGTCCTCGTGCCGCCACGGGACGCCTCGTGTGACGTGATTTAAGGGGAAAAGATGAAACTGTCGAGGAGGAAGGAACAGTGCGAGGCTGTTATACGGGCGCTCTTCAACTTCCAGATAGAGAGAGAGGGGAGAAAAAAAAGGGAACACGGTTAAAAGGATCTTTCTTTTCCTCAGGTCTTGTGTGGGTCGTTCTCTGAGCGTCATTTTGAAGCCAGTCGCAAGATCAGATTTTAAAAAAATGTATTTAACCAAACGAAATTCGATGAAAGCGGGCGTAGTTTTTGTTGTTGTGCTTTGCTTTTATATATTTATTTATTTATTTTGAAAAAAAATCTTTTAATCTTTTTCTCATTTTACTCGCAAACCGTAGACTGGAAATGTGTGGGCTTAGTGTAATGTAATAATGTGCAAATGTCAGTTGTTGTTTTTTTTTCCACTGCTGTGAAGACAAGAGTTTTTAGTCTCTCACTGCCACAAACTGAACATCAGAATTATTTCTCCAAACAGTATTGTTTAAATATTACTATTGTCCATCCGTTTTATCAGAATTTGAAGTTTGCTTTTCTGTTTGGGCATTTTTAATTGTCATTACGTCAACTGTATTTATCTGTTGCAACATTTGTTTTAGCTTCTATTGGGGCTCTTTATCATCAGTTTCTAATTATTTCAACCGTTTGAGCAAATTATTTATCCATTAACTTAGAAATTAAGCTAAAAAGTCATTCCACGTTGTGCTCCAAATATAAACGATCAATGTCGAAATGTAAAGTCTGCAGTCTGCAACTGTCTAAATGGCATCTAACAATGCTGTAATGTTTTAAGTTTTGATTTACTGTCACAAAATTTGAAAATTAAAATAATTCTCTCAGGAGAGGCGTCACCAGAGTTCGACAAAATCAATTTGCTTCGATTAGCTGCATTATCCTTTCGTTTGGAGATATTTCTGTTTCAAGACAAATTCTTCAAGAGATTTTCACAAAACTAATGTGAAAAGAGGGGAAATACTTTTGGCCCAGCTTTTGTCCAGCTCTTTGTCTGTCGTCACACTTTGGAAATGACGGCAGTTTCCAGGAATTCGACGGTGCTCTCTGGGTTCCCTCGTGTTTTTTTGACCCTGCTCACGCATGGACTAATCTCAAGATTTGTCATGCCAAGCCCGTCTAACGAGACTCTCTCTGACAAGCGGAGGAAATGGCGCATTTAAGAAAATCGAGCTGCGAATTTTATGAACGGATATTGGATCTTTCACGTCGAGATTGATTTCAATCGCTTTCTTTTGCATAAATGCCCATTTTGCGATGCTTTGAAACGATCCCAATTTAAATGTAAAAACCACCATTTGTAAAACCTTATTTCGGAAGTTTACTTTCCCCAATACAAATATGATAGGATACCTTGGAACTGACTGAATAATTCCTGCTCATTCAGGGCAGTTATTCCACATTCTTTTCATTTAGTCGCTGAGGAAGAAGTAGCCCTGGTTGAAAATCACTATCACTGTTATTTGCATATATTCGGTGTCCGTGCGGTAATATCCTCTTTAACCCCGTCTCGCCGATCCATCATCTGATGCATTTTGGATGGCGTTCAATTCACTCTCTTCCAGTATTGATGATCCACCTGATTTACCTCTACCGGCGTCAGCTGAGGTGATGCATATTGAAGAGCTTAGCACTCTGTTGACATCTGGGCTCCGCCATTTGATCTCCTCAGGTTCAGCAACGCGTTGAACTCTGTTTCGGGATCTGCGAAATAAATCCTATAAATGGAATATTCGCTCAGGAGGGCGTTGAGTTCCTAGTTTATGAGGGAGTGAGTAATCCTATAAAGTCTGGATTTGCCTTTCTTTACGAGGCTCAGCATTGTGTTGGATCTTGCGGGCTTACGAGCTGTCATACAGGGACAAATAATTGACAAAACAGGGCTCTGATTACTGATTGAGGGAAATCAAAGATAAACTGCTTTTCCAATGATTGCGCTTCTCTATCCTTACTCTGCAGGCCGCCGTGCACTGTGCAGCGCCTCGGAGAATAATGGCAGATCAAGCCTAATTCCCGCCCTTACATTCACTCATTTATTTTCATCCCCCCTCTCTGCTTCGTACCTTGTCACATCTTCCTGCCACCGCATGTGGTGTTTTGTGCAAAATACTGTACCGCGGACGCCAGACAACATCACCCGACACTGAACAAGGTCAGGGAGGATATGCGAGCATCAGCATGGCTCTGAGACACAAGAGGATCAAAACTCTTCACCGCGGCGATGCTACAAGTCTCCGTAATACCTGTTTACATTACAAAGCCTAACACGCATCACATTTTTCACCGTGTTGACAGCAAACAAATGCTCCGAAGCTGGCACGGACAACAAAAATACAAAACTGATGTTGACAGTAGATTTGCTTGGATAGAAAACTCCGATTGTGTAACCAGCTTGCATGGTGTGTTTGCCCACCAGCCGTGTGTAAATCATCCACTGAGACCACGTCTAAACCCAGCGCTGAACAGCCACACGCGGATACATTTTTGTGGAGATGACTAATTGATGGACTTCAGCACGTGTCTTTATGCAGTTGAGCACAATTTGTTTTAATAAAGTGATTAACAGTTACTAGAGTTGCAACAGACGACTCCTCTTCCCATCCATTTAATCAACTTACCACTTAATAACAAGCATAACTTTTACCGTTAAACTTTTCTTCAAACGTCTCCTAATATTAAAATATTTTAACATGAAATATCTCAATGAATTTTAACTGCTATTCTTCACAACATTTCCAAGTTGCCCCAATTAGGAAATGTACTTTTGACAACGTTCTGCCATTCACTTCAAAAGCTAATGGTGAGTATGATTTGAATTCAGCGGCTTGTTGCCACTATAAGTGGACGAGCAGCTGTATTATTTATCTGCAAAAGGTTGCGTACACCGCCTTAGAGCTCAGCATTAATGGAAATCTATGTCGTTTAGATTTAAAGGTCTAAATATGCATAAACAAACTGCTTAAAGCTTGCAAACCCGCTGGATAGCAGCGAGGTCACACCAGCCATTAGCATCTGCTCTTAGGAGTCTTCGCTGTGTTTCGGTTTAAAAAAGAGCAGATAAGGACGCAAGAATGATTCCCTGGCACTGACTTGTGACCAAGAGGCAGAAAATGAGCAAAACAAAGAAAACTTTTATCGGGTTATCAGAATTCCCACAACTGCGTCAACTGGGTTCCTTTTTTTTGCAGCATGCTTGGATAAGTAGGCATCAACCTTTGACTGAAGACAGCCTCAAGTGGTCATTTGATGAACTGCAACTCACCAGTTATTGACCTAATTTTTCAGACTCCGACCCAGGTAGTCGCTAGGCATGAACATGAACTGAGTTGAGACACATAATTATTTTTCTAAATAATTCTGCAAATGCAATTTTTTGACTGTTGCGGTAGATGCGCGCACTAAACGTGCACATTCAAACATTTGTATCATTGTCCGTCTCCATTTCCATGCAGACTCATTGGCTTGTGTTTGACAAACATCACTTCTTCTATCCCCACTAACCTTTCTCTGCTCTGCAGCAGCAGCAGCACCAATTATTAGATGCTGAAAAACAAACACATACCATCATTTGGGGCTTTATCACACCGAAACCTGCCTCTATTTTTATGCATTTTGCTCGCAGCCTCTTTTAATCAGCACAGCCATGTGTCCATCATGGCGATGTGAATATGAATCCGGAATATTAACAGATTCCTTTCCTCGGCTGTGAGCATGAATAGTTTAAAAGAATTATTCTCCTCGAGTGTGGAAAATAAAAAGCATTCTTCTTCTTGGGTTTATTCTCGTCCTTGGTAAAAAGCAGTTGAGGGAAGAAAAAAAAAAGGAGCTCTCAGTCATACATCATTTTCATCAATGTTGTGGATGTTTAGAGTTATAGGTTTTCCTCAGCTTCTGTCTTTTCGGTGCCAGGGAAAATGAAAAATTGAACATATTTCCTCAGTATTTCCTCAACAACTGGACAACAACCACTGCTGATAAAAACCCTGCCGTCTGATCAAAAGCTGAGGGACTGTTAGGTGTCTATAACAAGGCTGACGCAGATGATTAAAAAAAAATACCAAGTAAAGAAATAGTAAAATACGATATAAACATTACCAGTAAGCAGCCCAATCAATTTCTTGAAGTTTCAAAGGTTATCCAAATCCAACAAAATTAAATGTGGCAGAGTATATGTCAGGGGGGATCTTTCTCCAAACCCACTCAAACGGAAGCAAATTAAAGACGGTGAGACAAATAAGTCTTTATTGCACAAAATTATTAAAGCTAAATGTTCATGCATACTCAATTTAAAAAGTCAGTGCAGTTAAAGTTAACTTTGAAAACTTCCATGATGATGGCAGTGGACTGCACCGTGTTAACCCGAGGCTACTTGTGACCTAGGGCAGTTTGCGTTGGCAGGTGAATTGAGGTGTGTGAGTTATGACTGCTGGTGAGGCTACATCAGCTGGCCTGGGAAATAATGACGATGTCTGGCCAAATACTTCTGATCGTGCCTGAGGCTCCTACTTTAGTAGCCACTCCCAGGGGGAGTTGTTAGGGTAAAAAAAAAAAAAGTTATTTTTTTTTCTCTTTTTAGTTCAGAACTTTCTCTAAATAAATAATCGATTCTCTCTCCGTTAAAAGACGCTGCAGCTGAAGTGATTAGGAGAAATGTATATGTATTGTATGTATACACACAGCGAGCATAATCACAGATTAATGACGTGATTAAAGGCATTGTGTTTGTTGTGTTTCGTATAATGGCGTGCCATCAACAGATTGGAGGAGCGTGACTGAGATAAAGAGTGAGATAGGGAAAATTAAACAGAATGCAGCAGCAGACTGTAAATGAATATGGGTTCATAAAGATCTCATTTGTTTTTTATGTTGGACTTTGATGGCCCTCCGGCTCCTCAGATATGCACATCAATTGGGGAACATGTGAATTGCTCATAATGATGTGGAAATTTACGGGCTCCGTTGTTTTTTGACTGGAGAGGTCTTCTCCTCCGGGCGGGGCGGGGCGGCGCGGCGCGGCGCGGTGCGTCTCAACTCAAAGCGCACAACGGCACACGTCAAGAAGTCAGAGAAACCCCTGACTATACACAGAAGCTCCGTACAGGACAAAAACCAATCTGCAAGTCATTGTCTGCCGCTCTTTACAACAATGGCCACGCCGCGCAGCCTATATCTACAGACTCTGGGTTCAATCTCAGCCTGAAAGAGTCAAATATAAGACGCTCTACGGCAGCACTGCCAGAGACTGAAAGAAGGTTGAAGATAATTTGCCGAGCCGCTGCTGAATGAACACACTTTGCAACCTACAAAATCTAATGTTAGAGTCTAATGTGCGAGGTTAAGACGTCCTGGCACGACAGATGCCACAAAGTGTGAGTAAATGACGACAACAGCACCGTCGCTTCTCCGGGCTTCATACCTCGCAGTGTTTATTCCCATAAAGACTTGGATGCATCATGGAACAACATAATTACTCTGGGTTCTTTAAATATTAAGCGCTCTCTGCTCTGTAAATGCACTGCTTCATACCACGTAGGATATTTCCACCGACATTACATTGAACATTTTTCACAAAGCATTAACTTTGGGGGTTAGAAGTCTCCCTCTCTGACTTTCTTCACCTCCTGTTAATGCCAGCTTATTAAGCCGAAGGAGAGTTTTGTGTGGGAAAACGTCAAACTTTATTTTGAGTGGCAGCATGACGCCCGTTAGCAACTTATATAACGTGACATTTTTTTCCAGCTATAAAGCTCAAGACTACTTTGGATCCATGTTACCCTATGACAGATTGTCAGAATTTAAACAAAGCTTTAGAAACCTCGAGCTTTCATTTTTCTGCGCTGTTTTCTTACACTGAAAAATATCAACACTTCCAAACCTCTGACCTAAATCGTCGTTTGTTTTTTTTTCTTTCTTTTTTACTAGAGCTAGACATGGTTGTTAGACTCCCTGTCTACCTTGCAGAAGCTAAAAAGGCTTCTGCTCTGAACAGGCATACAGTACGTGTTGGGAACAGTGACTCAACATATGCACAATTCAAGTATCAAAACAAATGTGAGGAGGAACCTGAAAACAAATAGAATACATGTAGAACCAGATGGGTGCTCAATGTGATTCGCACTAGCTGAGTTTAACTTTATGAAGTCACCCTCTTGAATAAACCTGGAGTGTTGCTTCTTTTCAGCTAGCATATTTTCCATTAGGTCTTCATTTTAGTTGTGTTCTCTTACACTTTGCAGTCAGCCTAATTATTGAATTGCACATGAAAAGAACGCAACCAGCACATTCGGCGCAAGACATTAATGTCAAAAAACATAGGTCTTCAACAGGGGGTCAGTGACCCTTAGGTGGTCCGCGGAGGTGCTGCATGGGGGTCGAAAAAATTGGTTGATTAGACCTTTTGTATTTTTTATTTATTTTTATTTTTCCACAGATTTAAAGAGAATCTATTCAGTCCCCAGGTGAAATCCCATGTATGTATGTATATTTATGTCAGGTATGTCTATATTAACGGCAGTTGCACAGACGCCCTACTGATGCACAAAAAAAAAAGAATACTTGAACAAGTGCTCTTGTCTGTCTGGCTTGCTCTGTAATAACCTCCCCTGTTTGTTTCTACTTCCTGCTCCACTTTCAACAATGGGGACTGAAACCTTCTGCGAAATTTCACCGAAGATGAGTCATGCCAATGTCTGTATCTCTGAACCTTAACCTAATCTCGATGTGGTCCATCTTTATTGATCCAAAAAAGTACATTTGGAAACTGCAGAGATGGAACAGTAGTGGAAATACGCTACTACCAAGTGGACCGATCCCATCTCTTACGGCGCATAGTTACATTTCTAGACATTTCTAGGGGAGTGTCTGGGCTGTTGCCATAGGAACAGCGTCAAATTGAAGCACAAACTACTGCATGCCGCAATTCAACACTGAGCTTCTAAATCACTCTTCAGGAATCCTAGGGGTGACTCTAAGGTGGGTTCTACAATGTATACTATCAGTGGGGGAAGGTGGTCCTTACTTAAGACGACACATTGTGAGTTGACATGCAAAATCCAAAATGAGCAGTAATAACACGAAACATGACGCGGCACGTTAATCCTATCTCATCCCATGACACCTGGCTGGTTAGCCGTCTCTTTGAGAAAATTCGCATTTTAACCTGTCAACACAACTCAGGGTATATAAAACAGTTAACCCAAGGTAAATTTGTGCCACGCTAATAAATGCATCATTAGTGGACAGCTACACTACAGAAACAAAAAGTTAATTTAACAGCGGCAAGCCTCAAACGGAAAAGGGTTGAACAAATTAATGAATGACTTTCATGAATTGTGCAAGAGCTTATCAGTCTCACTAATTACTAGACTGCATCAATTTAACGCCGGTCCCTGGTGCCCGGCGCTACTCTAATCTCAACGTACAGTCTTTTAAATGCATCTTGGGGGCATTCACACCTACATTTAGCGCCGTTCACTTGCGACCAAGTCGCTCAAGAGACAGTTGATGCGAAGTGTTAACAAGCACCCCCCCCCCCCCCCCCCCCCCCCAACAGGAGGATTCTTCTCTCTGTAACATCAGTTGCCTTCATCTCGCCTCGATGCAAACTCGTAATTATCAAAGATCTAATTAAAATGTAGTATGAATAACAGGAGTTGGCTCGTAGAATAAGTTGAACTCTGTCAACAGCTGATTGCTGTTGGTAAGTGGTCACACACCCACCCCCAAGTAAAGAAAAGTTCACAGCTTAGACACATTATATTTAGCACTTGGAAACAAGTACTCTGTGTTTACTGTTATCCATGTTCATGAGAGCCCACCTACATGCTTCTGAGACAAAGCAGATTGTACTAGTTTGTTTTCGGTGTCCGCGTGCTGCGGTGACCCACTGTGGTCAGTGAGGTGGCCGACCCGCATAGATGTTTTCCAGACCAGACACAGCTGTGTAAATATTGAGCCAGGCCAAGATGAGGCATGGCTGTCGGCCATCATGCTGCTGCATGCTCTGGCATCAAGTTGTTTTTCCAGTGGCTCTATTTTCTAACGTCGTGCCTCTGTAATTCTTTGTCTTTTATTCTCCAGCCGCCACAGATGATAGCATCTTAGGAATTATGTTGTGGGCCTGTGTCTGTCTGTTGACTGAAATGCAATCACACTCGTTTCATACATACTCCACAGGCATCCGCTACAAAGTAGACAATTTGACTCTGGAGCACCTTTTTGCATAAATTTGAATGTTAATTACAAACAATAGATTGTCTCTAAATACCTATGCAACTGCATACAATACAAACATCGCTTGGGTTATGCAAATGTATGCATTAATTATCTTAATTAAAGCCCCTATCATGACTGGTTATGTTTAATACAGTATATTGTAGAAAAGGAGGCAGCTGAGGTGCCTCTTTCTCTTTTTTTAGGCTGTGATCAGAGGATTTTAAGACTAGACTTTCATGAATAATTGCTGTTTTTTACAACAGACTCGGGACGATCGCCCATAATTAGGCCATTCGAGGCGCGGCATATCATACAGCACAGTAGTGCTGCTTTGGAGCATAACGGGGGAAATGTATTTATCCCCATCACATCCTTTTGCAAAAGGTTTAATTTCCAGTCTGTGACTTGACCAGTTGGCGTGGTACATCAACATTACTCCCAGCCAGGGAACATTCATTAATGGTCTCTTGGTTTCTGCAGACGCATGATAAAATACCATTATCAGCTCTGCAAGGCAATTTGGATTGTGCAGGGAGCAGAATTGGCTTTTGTTACGTAAAGCAGAGAGTGACAGCAAAACAACACATTGAGGCTTCTTTACTCCCCAGTCTGTCAAAGATGTGTCACGCTCTATCCTTTGCACTGTTGTCATGGCAAATGAAGACTCAAACATCTGAAGTGATGGTGTGCCTGGAATGGCATGCGATGTACACTGAGTCACACTGTTGTGTTAAAATGTCTTAGATGTGCCTGTTATTTGGGAGGTCTAGGACCAATTTACAAAATATCTCAGAACAGGCACTAAATAACTTCTCTTAGAGGGGTACTCTCTCCAGCAAACATAGAACACATGTAAAAGGGGTAATCTGGAGACCCATTAGCAACAGTTTGATGAGTCAGACTCTGGGGTTATCCAATGTCTTGAGATTTCCTAAAGACACAGGTAGACTATATATAAAGATACTTGAAGAGTGGTATTGAAGCTCTTTGAGTGGGTGGTTCCAGCTGCTGCTATCATTTCTGACTCCGCCTAACTTCTGGCTCATTCATAAATGGGAAAAGAGTTGAGTAGACCTAAAGTGACCGTGTAACACCTAGTAGGGATTGAACTGACAAGTCGACCAGTACTTTACTGCCGTACCATGACGATTTAAGCAGGAAGTTGACGAGTTGTCGACTCATATTAGTCAACTTTAAAAAATCTAGTTGTTCAGCCCCTAAGACATTGAGACCCACCTCTCAGTCAGAATGCCCATGCACTTTAACAATGCTAACTTTAATCGCAAATTGTGAGCTGCATACAAATTTGTGTGAAGCGGACAATCGCCAGATACTTAGCCTGATGCTTTGTAGCAGGCGGTAAAGATGTTTATTTCTGCCGTAAACTTGGGCGAGTTGGGTGAAAACTGACTTGTAGCTAAGTTTAAGTGTGGTACTTCTGCATTGCTTTAAATTATTCAGTTCAGTTTGTCCATACCTTACAGATTCTTCATATTCACGTGCAGATATCAGAAAACAAAGATAATCAAGCATTTAATGAAAGAAGAATTAGCATTACAACAACAATATTTAACAGAAAGTGTTGTTGGGAAGACAGACATTAGCTTTTTAGCTTCACTGAAGTGTATTAAATGGTAGGGTATGATATATGATATTAAATGGTATAACATCATGGACAATCCATATCATCCACTACACCATAGGGGCAGCGCAGCTCGTTCTCCACCAGCCTGATTCAGCTCAGCTCCCACAGTGAACGCCACAGGACTTTTTTCATGCCAAACTCTATCCACCTTTCTGTAACAGTTAACTCCATGTTATCCATGTCAGTGCACACTGCTGCATCTTTTTATCATTCCTATGTATGAACTGTCTATTTCTTGTACATTTGTACATATGCTAATTCTGTACATTTTCTTTCCTTTAACCATTTTCTATTTTATTTTACTAGATATCACTTTTATTTTAATCTAATTTATTTTATCTTTCTTTTTACTTGTGCTTCTTAAGGGGGTTTCTTTTATGTGCAACTAAGCTTCTGTGACCAAGCAATTTCCCTTGTGGATTATTAAAGTCTATCCAAGTCTAAGTAACACAAACTTAACAAGTTGAGAATAGAGCAGAGTCGGAAAAATAAATAAATAAATAAAAGTTTTTGTAATCAAACAAAGGTCTCTTTGACTCATTTACCCCCTGCCTAGTAATGAGGCTTACTGTAAAAAATAAATAAATACACGCTGCTTATTATTCAAAAGAAATTATGCAGTCTGTGTACCACCACCAAGTCTCTCTGCTACTGTAATTCATAAAAATGAACCCTCTCATAGCCTAAGTGGCACATGTAGGCCTCCTCGAGAAGCACCGGCGCCTGTTAGAATATTTATCACATGAGATTCATCTGTATGGCTTTGATAAAGCATGAGGTGTATTGCTCCAGATTCCTAATGACCTCGGTAGAAACGTGCAGCCACGGCACACACTCGCAGGATAATTCACAGGCACCACAGGCCAGAAATCCTTTTGACAGCTCTTGTAGACGTCGAAGTGAAGGGAAGCGCCCTCCTATGATACAAAATGATCTATCTGGAAGACAAAGAAAACCGCCACTACATAATTGAAGAAATATAAATAATTAAATGGGAAATTATGACTGATATTTGCGAGTCAACACCCAGTTAACTCTAACCTCATCAGTAAACGGTAAAAAACACCATCTGTACTTTCCATTAACGGTGCCATTGCGGTTGGGATCTGAGCTGAAACCACAACACACTGGTTCTGCAAAATTCCTGTAGAGCTGCTCGCTGAGCTGTAATGAAAACAATACCTCATTCAAGAGTTTATCCCTCTTAAAGTATTCGACACCATGGCCAGATTGTAATCACCCCACCATTGTACAGCATTTCCAAACTGACCATTATTTCTTTTGGCATTCTGCAGTTAGTTTGAAGCGCTACAATAGGAGATAACCTTGTTTTATTGGGGTTGTAAGTGATATCTCACTAACACATGCTGATTTTGCATATAGACAAGGTTGAGCCAATTAAAGCCAAATTAAAATCCCAATCTACATCACATTACATCTGGGAAATAACAATCCCATTAAAAATTAACAACTATAATAAAATGATGTGGAAGCTTGCTATTTTCAAAAGCTGCAGTTAAGTTTTTGCCTTCCGCCCAAGCTCAGGGGGCAACAGATACATTACCCGTGGTAAACATGAAAATAGTAAATCATTAAATCTCCTGTTTGACTGTGGGTAGACATGATGTGATTGCAATAGAGTGATTTATGCCACAGATGTTTGCTGCAGAACACGCTGCCTACACCTGGGAGTCATGATTAATTTAGACATGTTTGGATAAGAGCATGTACCCCAGTCCTATTAATATTGCTCTTTTGCGGAATAAGATGATATCTTTGCAGATTGAATATTCACAAGAGTCGAGGCTGCATCCAATAGAAGTTGGAAATTCATTCAGACAGTGGCTACAGGTTGGAAACAAGTGTTTCCCTTGGGTTTATGGCCTTGGCGTGTGAGTGTGTCTATCTATCCATCTATTTTATTTGTTTCCTTATTTGTTTATGTTTTTATGTACTTACTAATAACAGCCAGGAGGAATACTTCCTCTCTAGCCAAGTTGGGTTAAGCCTTGTTACCCTATGGCACACAGGTCAAACTCAAGGCCAACTGTACTGTATTATCTATCACAATTGGCCCGCAGGTATTTTGCATGCGCACCATTGATCCCAGACTGCATTACAATAGCTGAACTGACACCAGGTACGTGGATAGTGATGCTCACCAGTCTCATTCACCGTATCAGTAGAGTAGTTCAGCAGCTTCTGAAGCTCCATCAGTCCATACGGTTATCCAATAAAAGCTCAAACCATGAACACTAAAAAATACGTGAACAGAGATTCTTACACAAACACGTAGCAACGCTGTAGCAGTTAGGAGACAACAGGCTAATCGGTTAGCATACTGGTCGACGGCAGCACACACGGTAAACGGAAAACTAACTAAAATATAAATGACAACACCCCTACAGCCTACACACTAGTCGGTTGACACGTAAACACTAACACGCAGACACACCGAAAGAGTCCGTCAACCAAATAACGGTAGCATGTTTAACACGGCCTCAGCATGCTAACTTAGCCCCATGTAGCTCACTGACTACTAAGGTTACTGCTCTTGTAAAACAGAGAGTGGAGGAGAAGCGGAGATACACGACGATACACACAACGATAAGAAAATGAAATGAAATTAATCCGCTTAAATTAGTTCAGTAAGCTCATTATTTATTAAAAGAACATGGTCTGGGCGTGTTCTATAGGGAAAGTGATTTGGTGGTATAAATGATTTTCAGAGGGGGGCGCCCACTATATAATGGTAGGGGAAACACTTGGAAATCTCTCTCTCCAGATTTTGAAAATGCTTAGTCAGGCTGTGGGGTGAAAGGGTTTTATTTAAATAATCCTCTCATAAATGGTTATATAAGCTTTATAATACATTTTAGTCTGAACTTGAGCAGGTACTATTCACAGGATCAGGCGAACATACAGTTGCATGTAGGCCTGCCTCCATTCGGGTTGTTTGATTATTAAACCAGTGCATATTTAAGCATAATTATCCACATTATTGGCTTCAGCGTCCGCACTTGTTCACCTTCAACCAGCACAATGTTAAACTCACTGTAATGTTATCACATCTGGGCCGTGGCCTTTTCACCGGCTCTAAACCCTCTTTGTCTAAATCCCTCTGCCCATATCCCTTTGTTATAACAGGCACTAATGCGACAAACTGATTAAGCACTATTAACTTGCAAATTAGTTCTTTTGTTCTAACTTTATCCCCATCAGCTTGGTTCAATTTAAACAACCTTTGTCCAACTGCAAAAAAAAAAAAAAAAAAAAGAATAATTGCACTGTCAATGATGTTTCCAAATTGTCTACTTCACATTTCAAGCATGTCTGTACGAATTATACACAAAATCATTGAAAATTAAGTGCCATTTCTGGCATCTATCCATTCTAATGCAATTAAAAACACAAATTGGATTGAAAAGTCTGCACTGCATTAGCATAAAACAATAACAGAATATTGACAACAACAGAAGTGGACAGGATGTTCACTGATCGATCACGCATCTGCGGCAAGTGGATTTTTTAAGGACGTGAAACTGACTGAAATCCAGACATGAAAACAGATGAAACGCGTGCGCTTTGGAGTAAATAGGCTAAAACATGCAAAAACACTCTGATTTTTGAAGAAGTCTGAGGCGCAGAGAACTTTACCCAGTGGGGACTAATTTGAGAGAAAAAAAAAAAATCCACAAAATAATCTCTCAGTCAAGTCAGAAAAAATACTTTGATTATCCCAAGGAGCTGGTGCTTGGGAAGTAAAAATACACCGACACCTTTGATAGAATGCCTGCTAAATCCAAATCAATCTGAACACCTGACTATTCTGGCATGTGGAAGTGCAACAGATATTAACTTGTGGGTTTTAATAAGTCGGCATGACCTGCACATGATGGTGGAAATACAAAAATCTCTGTTCTGCATAAGGTATCAATTATTTCCCACTAGAGGAGGCAAAGTACATCGACAGAAACGATGCAGTGTATGCATGTGTCAGTATACACTGCTGTGCCATAATACAGACATGAGGAGGATCACAAGCAGCAAACACCTCCAGATAGAATCAGATTAACTGACCACGCACTAAAATAGTATGCATCTTTGATCGCAAGGGAATGCCAAGCTCTGTATTATTTATTGCGTTTGCAGGCTGGCTCAGACCGACCATATGTTGCAGTATAACTCCTCGGACTTTCTGTTGCTGTAGACGGTTCTTCGCGTATCTGGGTGTGTGTCTGGGGTCGCTGATGTGCAGCGCATTGACCTTTTGGATCAATCAGAAGTTTTTGTGCAGTGGATGTTTTCCTCGAAAAGAACAATGCCCCTGAAAAGATGTTGAGAACTGCATGTTCATTTTCAGTGACCTAGTAAGAGAAAGGTGCGAGTATACCGTGGTAATATCAAAAAGCATTAACTGCATATAATGTAATAATTATGTTGTAGTTGTTGCCTTACGTGGAACGTGCCATGGAAGTGTGGCACATGTTTCCAGGTTATTGATATCAAGTTCAATCTACAATGGAACCATGGTACTCGGAGCTCCAGGTCAATCTGAACTTCCAAATGTCACAAACTCAAGTGTTAGGCAGAATTCTTTTCCATGTCAAAAGTGGCTCGTAACAAATCAGATGTTGTTGAAAAGCCTGGGAGAGAGGTGCAATACTCTGTCGAACAAAAACCTGCATAATTAAAGCAGGAGAAAGCCACTGCACACTGCTAAGTAAAGGCCCAAACATGGTTGCTGTCACTTACAATCATCTAAATGGATGCAAATGTCACAACTGAGCTTGTAGTTGTGAAGGACATGGCTTTGTTTGTCTTAATCTAGGCCAATCCAGCCGAGGAAAAGTCCTGGACATGGCCTCTTACCTGGCGTGCACTTCATTTCAGTATGACTTCTGCCCCGTTAGCCTGAGTGGCTGCTCGCTAAGTGCAATCTGCGCAGCTATCTCCGGTTTGTTTGTTTGTTTGTTTGTGAGGGGGAAGATGTGACATGAACACGGCCGCATCAGACAATAAAGACCTATTTTTGCATGCTTGCTCAGATATCGGCACAGCTTTTGCGAGCTGTCTGCACCACATCTTTGGCAAGCCTTGACATAATTCAGATAAGAATGTTCTGCCCGAGAGGCTAATGTTGGTAAATAACGGCTCTACCTTTGTATGACGTATTACTCGCAAACAGACATACCACTCTGACGCTATTTCTGCTGCAAATACAGATGCCGTGTCAAAAGGCATTTAAAAAAATAAATACATACATTGCCGCACGGTGTAGAGTACAATGCCAAGTAGATGTTACGACAGGGAAAATTGATTGAACACCAGTTTTCACCATGCTGTGGCATTTATCATTTACTCCGAGGATTGTAATAACTACACACAGTCGTTAATGCAATGCACTGCTTGCTTGATTACATTTTCCAAAATCAATGACTATATTCCTGTCAAAGGTCAGTTTTTTTTTTTTGTTTCTTTTTTTAATTCAGCCCTGCAGACCACATATAGTGCTAAAGAGGTGCAGGCTGTAACAGAATCAAAGCTCAGCCCAACCCGGGGCGACCAGAACAACAGTGATATTAATGTCTATGTTATGACTGTTGTCAGTATTGATGAATATGAATATTACAGGAATTGGTCACAGATTTGCCTGCAGCGTACAGCAGCGCCGTCGCAATGAGACCCGGTTGCATACATGCAGACATGACTCATTTGTTGCTTCGGGTGATAGATCTGGCATTCGCGTTGAGCCGTGGCATGACAAGGCGGGCACGAGGAAGCAGAAGAGCTATATTCAGGTCTGCACCTTAACATTCAGCCGTGGCAGACTGAGGATTCTCCTGAGACTCTTTTGCAGCATATACACCCCGTTATAATTCTCCCTCTTCTGTATGCATCACACAAGTACAGTAAGCAGCACGTTTGACAGCTTAACGGACACTCATATTAACTCTCAAGAACTTATTCCATGCCGGAAAACATTAATTTACCATGGGGAGGAGATGAATAGAGAGAAGCGATTTTCTTTCGGAGAAACATTTCAAACGCGCCTCACCTCAGTTTTTCTGGAGCTGCCAGGAGCTCGAAGTGGCTTTAAAAGCGGATACATTTAAAAATGAAGTCATTCATTTTGATTGCGCTGTTACATTGCTTTGCAAGTCTGCTTAATTTGCAGACAATTATTGTCGGTCATCAACCAAGGCAAAACAACGGTGTCAATATTTTTGAGACCTTGTGTTACATCATACGTATAGTCTTGATAATTGAGACTTGGATAAATGATATAATGATTGAACATAAAGAGATAAGGATTTTGAGTCAAAAGAAAACTTTCAAAAACATGGACTGGGCAAACAACACCAAAAGCAATAGATAATGTGTGAATCTGTAGCAGGATACATAGCAATACATATAACAATTAACAAGTAGAGGGAAAGCCGGGGTCAAGAAAAGCCTCCCCAGAAATGAATCTACATGTTGCGGTGACGCAGACAGCAAGAGCTGTGATTGGTCGGCTTGGTAGTAGCATGTTTCCCCTTTAGTATTTCCGTCTGCTTCTCCATTTACGCAACTTTTGAATTGATTTCTTCGGGTCAATAAATGCAGAATACATCGAGGAAAGGTTAACTGAGGAAGTTCTGAGAAACAAACATTTGTATGACTCGTCTTCGGCCAAATGTCGGCAAAAGTTTCAGTCACACATGTTGAAAGTGAAGCAGGAAGTAGAAGCAAAAATTAACCGACTGACTAGCATTTGCAGCTGTCTAAGTGCGTAAATTACGGCTTTATGTCCAGCAGTACCCCAAAAGAGCCTTAAGAGCAATGTCACTCATCTTAATAAAACTAACTTGACCAATGTCATCTTGGGAAAGTGTTTGTGAATTGAATCTGTTAAAAAAGTGATAAAGGAACTTGAATCTCTGTTAAAATACATATAATGACAATCATGGTTTAGTGTGCGTATCTTCATTTTAGATCATCAACTAGATCATGAGACTAGTAGCGCAAGTGTTCAAAAACTGCCTATTCACACCATCCACACCAGGATTTTAGTCTTAATTCATTTGAACAGGTCATTTCCTTCACGTGCATCTACAGCCTTTGTCAAAGTTTATAGTGGCCAAAAGCCAAAACATAACTCTTAGTATGCAAGAGACTTCACTGTTTCAACATATACATGTAGCTCAAACTCGTTCCCCAGAAACCATAATAATCTGATCTGATAAAATGACAGGGACTTGTCTGACCAAGTTGCCAAAGGTCTGCAGATTGCTACATCTGTAAGCTGTGGCACTATGAATAATGTAAGGAGTGTCTCATGCTGCAGAGTTTGGTATGTGACATACACTATCTTGACTGACCTGTTCGGGACCTCTTGAGTGCAGATAACCTGCCTGTACAGCTACAAAATGAAATCTTTTATCAAGCCTAATGCTGAGAATAATAATACGACTTTCAAAGTTTCCCGTCTTGTGAGTAAGAGCATGCAAATAAACGAGACCAAAGAGGCCAAAATGTTGGATCATTTTCAGAGGTAATGCTCACTGAATTACGCTTCCTAAAACTGAGTTCAACTAATCAGATGAGAAAGACCACCAACCGGCCAAAGGAGAGATGATTTCAAAATCAAAGATAGTATTTCAATCACACGCACAAACATGGCCTTTTATTGCAAACGCTTACATAATTAAATCTGTCAGGAAAACCACGCTCTTTAAGGCAATCAGAGAGGGGTAATTAGGATTCTGCTGGAAGAACCAACCCCCTAACATAAACACACGAAGTGCAGTATGCATAATTTAGAAATTTCTGTAAACATACATGAACATCAGTGCTGGTGAAGGAGGCTGTCGCAGCGAGCATACTTCTGTCGATGTTTCTTTAATGCTGCAGTCGCAATAATGACAACTGTGTCACTCGGTTGTTAAGTTATGCGGGAACATTTGCATAAATGCGCCTGTCACCTGGGCTGCCCTTTAAAAAGCTAAACTTCTCTCAACTTTCCGCTGCAAACACATGCAAGCAAAGTGGAACAGGGTGAAACAACTGATCAACAATTCAGCGAACCAACCCCATCACCCCATTCAAAGTGAGAGTCCTGCCTTACTGTAGGTAAAACTATAGGTGAAATTGTCATGATTATGAGGGTCACCCAATCTGCATCTAGAAGCATATACGCATGACAAAATCTGGTAAAACAAAATGAACATGAAAGTAAGACATTCCTTTGTTTTTTATATAGGCTTAAGAGACAATTAAGTCAATTAGCAGAGGCAGTGATACGGTAAATTGAGTAGGTCAACCTTTTGGCAAAGCCTGGTCAAGGAGAGTTGTTATCCTTGTTGACAGGATCAGAGCTATTGATCTGCATTGATTTGCTTTTTTCAAAGAATAATACAAAAAAAACTAATTAAGGCCTTAATCTGACTTTAACTGGCACTCTCCGGCATGTATATGCTCAATCAGACTTTTAACTAGGCAACCCATGTGTGCATGCGCCACAACCGCGACACTGGCGTACGACAAAAACATCCAAGAAAGCTGGTCACAGAAGAAGAAGGTAAACAGAGCCAATAGAAGATCCACCTGAGGGATGAGGTGCATCATATCTGCACCATAAGTAGTGCATTACGTACGAGATTAAAAAAGCTGAACTATTATCCGTGGCACCGGTGTGCCACATGAAAGATTCTTGTTTATTATATGACTTAATATGTCAACCGGATGGGGGGCCGTATTAATCCGCTGACAAGACACATATCGGCACCTAGTGTGGAGGAGGAGGACATGTTCCCGTCAGTTATTCGATTTTCTCCGTTGCATGTAAACTGGGACAAGGACCACATTCAGAAAGTCGAATTTCAAGCACAGCTCGATTAAGTGTTACATGGACAAATGCTGAAAATCAAACAGATCATGGCTTCAAGGGTGAGTCTAGGGTCAGAGTGCAGGAGTGGGGGATATGGCGAAAAGACCTTATAAAGGAACTTTTTAGCAAGAATCCTAAGGATCCCATGGTTTGATCTGCACACTGTTGCCTGGAAGCAAAGCCCATCACTGCCCAACTTCAAACCCACAACTTATGTGATTTTCTTTGAAAATTATTTCACGATGTTGGACTTTTCCTCAAAATCCTTCACCCGCTTCAACAAGACGCCTTCAGATGTGCCTTGTGTCTGGTAAGTGCCATCCTAATAGTGTCACGATCGGTCGTGCTTCTGCATTATTCATGTGGAATAGGAAATTTTGGAGGCCACTATTATTTATTTACAGCATCTGTACGATTCCACTAAGATCGTTCTTGATTTAAGATGTCCACATAGCCCACTCCTACACGGAGGAAGCATTAGCGTTCAAGTGTATGCTTTTTGCAAGACTGCTGATCTCAATTTAAGCAATGTAGACACTGTAAATGTGACTTTACTGCTCTCACCTAGTTAAAGAATATTCGGTTCAGCAGGCATTTAACAGAAGTAATAGGAAATTAAAAATTTATATTGTTGATAACATAAACCAATGGATATTGTGATTCCTTTATCATTTGTACTCGAAAAACATGCATTCTCGGTTAACTGGTGATCTAAATTGAACAGGCGTTAATCTCCCACTGTGATATATTGACCTGTCATCCAATGTCAGCTGGGTTAGGCTCCACCTCCCCCATGATGCCCAACTGGATAAGCAGTAATAGATAATGAATGGATGGATGGATCATGTGTACTCTTCTGTCTAACCCAATTGTAAAACAAGCGTTCAACACAAACAAAACGTTTTGGCTGTGCAGTGAGTTGCTATATAATCGCAGCTTTAATTTAATTAAATCAACACTTTCGTTTCAGAGTTACAGTTGGTAATACATCAGCCGTGCCACAGAGGCTCATAAACCTTCCTATGAACTATCCTGCTGTGTAAATGTCCTGACACGCACATTTTCGACATTCCCAACTTTGGAAGGCGGCCCGGGGTTCTCACAATGAAAGAAAATAACGCCGTCGCAATGGGTTATTGTTAATAAATGTTTTATGTGCTCCTGTGATAACCTGCGCCTCTGTGCAGTGACCTACCTGCACGCCGCGCGTGTGAAAGTAAATCCTAATAATGGCCGCGTATCACAGGCATGATCATAAACATGGCATGAAGCGAAGGGGAAAATGTGAGTGATGGATGTTTTTCAAGGACATATCCATGATCATGTAACCGTAATGCACCTGGTACTTCAAATAATCTCTTCTATTAGTGTGATCATATGGCTGGAGCATGTACAGTCATGGATCTTTAACTTGGCTAGAATAGGTTTACCTTTCTCCCCATCATATATTGTATGTATTATTGCCTTGATCTTACCATGATCTCCGTCTCCATTTTTCTGTATCAGCAGTCATCAGCAAACAGAGGTTGAATGGGTCACCGATCTGAAGAGCGAGGCTGAAAACACCAAGGTCCTTCGTTTTCTGCGACGCTGTTTTTCGTTCCTCAGACCAAACAGATGTTTTATGAATAGGGAAAAAAGGGGGAATTAATTGATTCAAGCCAGAAGAAGTTTCCCAAATGCTGGCCTGATAATAGGGGACCCGTCATCATTAGGATTGATGGCACCAATTTATTATTAATGATTCGTAAAATGAGATCCAGTAGACCCCATTTTAAATACATTTTCCATTACCGAGGAGCTGACAAGTAACACTGCTGAATTCACCACCAAAGCCTTTCATTGTCTCTCTTTCTCCTTCGGAAATACGGCATCTCCTCATCACCTGGCGTAACGTCTCACTTTGGTGCTGCTTGGATTGCCCCAAATTGAAAGCATTTGTTTTAAAGACGAGATGTGAATGTCACGGTGCTGCGATGTTAAGGTGTTTTATTTTGTTTTAAACCACTGGATGTAATGTACATCCTAACAGATTTTTCCCTTTCCCTGAAATAACCTCCCCTCCCTCCCCCATTGGCCTCAGACTTTGCAGCCATCTGCTACAATATGATATTCTGTCAATCAACCTGCCATCATTATAGCCAGTCATACAGTATGAATCTAAATGCGAAGACATGCTGTCTGCCTGTTAAGTCATTTATGGAACTCATGAATGAATATCCCAAATTTCCTTTGGTTAAAATATAAAGTGACAAAAGTACTGATGAAATCGACGTGTAATAAACCAGATGGTGCAGATTAGCCCCTGCACTGCAGTGATACGGCAACATCGGGTTCAAATGTTTGTCTGATTGTATCAAGAAGCTAGCCGGCTCGAAAGTAATTGCAATCTGAATGGATACAAAATCCCCTAAACTTGCCGAGACATCGCAGTTGATTTAAATACAGACAGCAGTTAAACTGCCTGCGGGGCCACAATAAATTATTGCACAGACTCCCAAACCAGACATCTACCTTCTTACAGTAGATAAAGCTTCCACTCCAAAAATACCATTAGCAACGCCTAGAGTGTGCTTAATAATTGATGACTTGAGCATCCATGATAATTAAGAGTTAAGTGAGCTCGTGTGTAGGTGGGTGTTTGTGCACTTCCGAGGCCCTGTGAATTCGTGTGGCGATAATCTTTGTTTCTGTATCCACAGTTGGAGCTCGCATGTGGCTGCGCCCCTGTTGAAAAGGTGGAGATTCCTGTTGAGCTGTGAAAACAGCATTGTAACATCCTGGTGGCTTGCCACTCATCCTCCTTTACACTCATGCTGATGTAAGGGGAGTTCCAGGAAGCCATTACTCCAAATGACTCTCATTTTCCTGGCCATACTCGAGCGCAGCAGAGAGGCGGCCTTTCAGGGCCGAGACGTATAACTTTTTGAATGCCGTCATTCGCCGCAGCGGCACGACGTTTAAAGCGGCGAAATCCTTTTTAAATGCAAATTCAATCAGAGGGCCGCGTACGAATGAATATGTCACACAGTTAGTTGCACGGCTGTTGCCGCGCGATGACAGTGGCTTATTAACTGCCACGAATCAAAGCCCTCATCTTAACATGGCACCGAATTGTTAAGTTTGTTTTTCCTTAATTCTGCGTGTCACACATGGCTGGTAATGTGCTTGTTAAATATACAGCCTCTGCTTACAGACATCAGTCTCTGGCATCTCTCGTTTTACTGCAGGCAAATCCCCATTCTCTCAAGTTCAGCCATCTAAATAATGAACTTGTCAATCACGCTTTGCGCTTAATGGCAATTTGGTTCTAAATAGCTGGTGCTGCGAGAGTTTGTGGATGAAAATGAAACAATAATGTGAATGTTTACTGACCTTTTATCTTAATGACTGATTAATACACACGTTTCATCCGAGTATGTACTGTACAATATTCCATTTCCACGGAAGTTATTTTGACACGTCGAAAGGCAGAAACTCACAGGTAAAAATATTACATATAACGATGCCTGAGTTTAGCCGCTTCTCTTTTATTGTATTGTGCTCACTGACACACTGTCATGACTTACGGGGACACTTTGAGAAGAGGGAGGCATAATTACTTTAATACTAGCTTTTCTCACAATGAGAAAGGTTTTCTTATAAGCCAAAACATCTGGTGCGAGTATGAAACATAAATAAAGCACTCCGTCGACGTCGGCGAGTTATCACCTCAGCTCACCGTGTAGGCAGCCGGTTAAGAGAAGTTAGCGTCGTTAACACAGCCGGTTACACGTTCTTACCGTTGCTCCTGTAAATCCCGAGTAGGCCTGTTTTGTTGCAGCCTAATCGCACCTACCTCATGCGAGCACGGAGCAGCCATAACCCAACTCCCACCACAGCCAGGCAGAAATAAAACCAAATGCTCTGTGCCGTTCCGTGACATCCAGCAGTATTTAAAGCACGACGGGCAAGTAATAACCTGATGAGCAACACACCACAAAGTGGGCAGGGGTCGGCTCTGGTGGGCAGTTTAAGATTTTCTGCTTAGTTGGCTGAGTGCTCCAGAAACAAAGCGGGGTCGGGTGTAAGGACTTAATTACAGAGTTAACATGACGATCGTTTTAACGGAGGAAGTGAAGTATTTGCCAAAGACTATTGTTGCCGAGAGAACTTTACTGAATTATTAAATCTTTCCACACAGTTTTACGCAGCGCTGCGGAGGGGTTTGTCGTCTGATCGGCATTTATGAGTCACTCAAACCATCTCACCTGAAGTTTATATCATTTATTTTTATTTCGAAATGAAACTATACGCTTCATCCCGCCAATGCAATCCCATTATGTTTGTCTACACTTTTAACCCACAACACTTAATAAATCCTAAGCGACTCAGTAGCTACGCGTCTTTTTTTTTTTTTAGTATTCATATTGAAATCAGTCACGCGCTTTGGTAGCAGCTGTTTACAGTCTGTAAACGAGGTTTAATTTAGTACTGCCTGGTGTTGCCATGCGCAAACACATTTAACCCATATGCACAAAAGCGTTTAATAAGTTATGCCTTTATCTTTCTCAGCTCTTCGTATGCTCTCAGGCGCATTTTTGATCAGCTCCTCGAAGACGAACGTCTGTTCTGTGCAATAACTGCTGTTATGGCGATGCTCTTAATCAGCTTCACATGCGACATTTTATCTTCTTCTTCACGTTGCTTCCAAGTCTCCTTCTTAGTCATAAAAATAGAAAGTGTCCAGTGTGTCTTTGTAGCTTCTCTCTTCCAGAGGAACCTTTAATTTGAGAAACTGTAGCAACATGCTACATACTATTAGCATGTAAGACATCTAGCCAACGAGCAGTATTGCCACAGTTACTTTGAAAAAGTATTCTGATTACAGGTTACTGATTACTCCTTTAAAAAAGTAACTTAGTTACTTCACTGATTACTTGTATTTTAATGTAACTAAGTTAGATTACAAGTTAATTTAGTAATACCCCCTCCCTCTGCCGCCTCAACATAGAAATGACAACCGGTTTTGCCAATACTTACTTCATTGGAAGAGTATTTATAACAGTTTTAACTAAAAACTATTTCCTGACAAAAAAAAGTACATGTACACACAATGCATACAACAAAGGTGAGCCGACCAACTTCTTCAACTCTCCCCCACTTACTGGTTTTGCACCAAAGTTCAGCTCCTGTTGTTTGGTGGTGGGGGACCTCCCGCATTAGGTGCAGCTCTCTTCTTCTCACCACCTGGTGGGACTTGCTCCGTTAGCTTCACCGTGCCGCGACTCCAAATGTTCCTTTAAATTCGATGCTGAGTTTTTGAAGATAGACAGGACTTTGTCTCCAACGCAGAGTGTAAAGCGAGCCTCAATATTGTTTTCTTTACCTGACACAAATTCAGAATAGTGGAGGTATTTCCAGCTAGAAAATGCGCGTCTCTCTCCTCCCTCCATTGTTGTTTACGTTCATGTTGCTTCATGTTATACCATAACATGACGTCACTATACTAAAATATAATATTTTTACACGTACGTGACTTGGATAAGTCATTTTATTCCAATTACTGGTTTGGGAATAGTAACGCGTTAGATTACTCGTTACTGAAAAAAGTAGTTAGATTCGAGTAAAGCGTTGCTAAATAACACATTACCGGCATCACTGCTAACGAGTCTTTCAATGGGCTGGTTTGCCTGCTCCTAAATGTGCACCTTTCCCCTCAGGCGGGTCCATACTGATTAACACACAGGCTAATGTTTCAAATTATTTTATGTCCAACTGCCACTTGCTTCCTTTCTTTTTCCCCCTTTTGGATTTTCATTCAGTTGGCAGACTAGCTCCATTTGTATATGTATATGGCCTTAAAGCCGTATAGAGTTAGTAGTTTTTAGTTTTACGTTAGTTATTTTTCCGATCATTTGCAGTACGTAATTACGAGAGTTTTCACGCTTTGTGTCTTATGCAAAAAAATAACACAAGGAAATTTTTAAGAAAATGGAGAGTAAATATCTCCAACATAAACAATACTTCATTACCTGATTTTTCCTTTCCATTCATTCATTCTTTCCTAGTTTACCATTATTTTATTTATTTTTTGTTTGTTTTGATTGATAAAAAAAGGTGTAGACTGAAGCCAAGGCTTTTTTTTGTCTACCCTTTCAAAACAAATGTAATTACCTGAAACCTGTTGCTTTGTTCCTCGTGCTTTTTCAAGAAGAGGGAAAAAGGCATCGTAGATATATAGGTATTGGACACAATAATGGTAGCAGCTCCAATGTTTGATTTAGGGATCAAAAAACAGCAATTACCCAGCCTGCCGTCAATTCTTATCAGAATATGAGTCTGGAAACATTATGTTACCAGACTTAAGGGATTTCATCATGTTTTTAAAAAAATACCACTGCATATATTTGGATAGACAACTTTCCCCCGGTCCTTTCAGATGTGCCAGCAAACATTTTACTGATGTACCTTTAACTATAGCGGTTTCAGCATCACAGAGCCCCGCCACACAAACACACACTCGCGGACGGTGCTTATTTTAACCTGCTACGCATACCAAATGAGGAAGATTACCATATCAAGGCAATTAAACACCATAGTTCACTCAGAGGTGGATCACTAAAAAATCAAGTACCTTCGTCAATAAAACCCTATAGACAAACAATGTCCACCAGGTTTGCGTTTAAACAAGTGCCTGGAATTAATTAGCAAATGCTACTTGACCACGATCTAGCACACGAACTGGGCTTTCCCCGTGTGTATACGATACGCACACGCACAGATGGGCAAAGGGGCAGGAACAAAGGCATATGAAGGCCATAAATTTACACACGCCCACACACACGCACCCAAACATTTAGATGCACATACATACATACATTTATTCCCATTTTCCGCGCGTAAAATGAGCGAGCACCGAGATCCACTTTACATGTGCACAATAGTCATTTTCCATTATTCATTGTGTGTGTGTGTGTGATTCATTCCACGTTAGTCTGCCTGAAAAAAGAAATGCATGAATTCAAAACACACTCAGTACAGTACTGTGTAATTAGAGCGTATTATGCACTTAACTGCAATTTGAATAATACAATGCAAATCACTTTCCGTAGAGACTTTTAAAGGGTGGATACTTTTTCTTTTTTACTTAGGCCCATCCAGATCGAGGCAAAAAATAATAATAAAAAAAAAAAAACTCTAAAGCTCCCATTATGAGGGTCTGGCCTTCCACTTTTGACTCAGCTGTTAGCCTGGTAGCACTTTGTACACGCCACATGATGTGTTCAGCTAATCGCGGCGGAACAGCTGCAACTGTTCTGCGTTTGCAAAGCAGATGAAAATATATATATATACCCCCTGATGTTGACCTCAATTGGCTTTAAGTCTTCACAGCAAAGCATCAATTCTCCCAAAAAAAAATTATGCTCCCCTATTAGTTATCTTAACCCGTGTATTTCTAAAAGTGACTCATATTGACCGTCTGCGGGTTTCTTTCAGTCTCTGTGCTCATATCATGCCCAGCGGCAGGCGGTCTTTCATAATTCAAGCCTCATAAGTCCTAAATTGAATCTTTGAGATGCATTCCTCTTAATGTAATCCAGATTTATTGAATTAGATATCTGCTTTAGATTTATTATTCGCGCTAAGCATATAAATCTATCAGGAGTTTATATTTTATACAGTGTCTCAAATGGCAGAGGACTTTGAATGGGCTGGCCATTAAATTACAATGGCAAACTAACATGGGCTACATAAAATATCGTACTATCAAGTACTCAGCAAGTAAAGAGTAAAAGTAAATTATGTTCCAGGGCGAGTGCAGAACGTTTTCCTAATACAGAAGCTGATCTAAGTTCAGAGAGATGGAATATTGGCTTCACATAACTTAGACTGCGCAGCAGCCTTTTTACTGAGCCATGGAAAAATTGATTGCAATATAAACAGATTTTAATGAGTCTGATGATCACTGGAATTCAAAGCTAATTTGATGAGTATCACAACAAAATGTAGCTTTGGAAAATGTAGAGCAGAGGAGCCGGTGCCAGAAATTACATATTTATCAGCAGATGAGATTCAATTATTCACCGGAATTTTTAAATTTTTGACCGCACCGAGAACGTGTTCGCCCTCACACAGGCTTTATAAGCGGGCCCGCTGAATATCATTCATCTCTTCCTCCAGCTGATAAACACACCTTCTTTGAACTGGTCTGACTGCAATCCATCCAAACCCTAAGTAACAAAATTCATCCTTTTCACATCTAGATAACTCCGTCTGGGAATATTTTCACAAACAAGGTCTAGGCCGGAGCGCGATCAATGCGTCTCCCTATTTCCACACTACATCTATCAAATTGCAGATTTTAAGGAACGGGTTGTGCCTGCCTTGAATTTATGACGACTATTAGAGACACTGGCATGAGTGCAAAACCGAGACAGTGCGAGAGAGAAATGTTTTTGTAGGGACGTTGCTTCAATAAAAAGATTAAATTCAGCATGAGCCAAAAATGTTTCATTCTTATCAACCACAGAGAGCTGCATTCATGCCAGTCTCTAATCAGAGACCTAAAGGCTGAAGTCCAGGAGGGGAACTGGATGCTGCAGTAATGGTGACTAGGGATGGGCATTGATAATCGCTTCTTTTAAGGAACCGATTCCAACTGGTTCAATTAATGGATATCATTATCCTTAATGCTTATCGATTCCCCTTATTGATACTTTTCGTGCCGAATCTTTGCATCGCAGTCCAGACAGCGGCGGGAATTCACCTAAAAGTTGCCAACCGCCATAAAACGAAAGAAGAAGAAGAATCTTTACTCGAAGCCACTGACTGTTTATACTATGGGTAAACTCATCGTGACGTCACCCATTGGATTCTGAACCTCGAAAGTTATAATAAAGCCTGAAGTGGGGGGAGTCCGCAGTCGCCATGTTGGATGAGCTCCACCCACACGTGGATATTCCAAATATGGACGTGGGGGGTCATGTCAGATGTTGAGACCCGCCCACTCAACTCTCCCCTACCCGTTAGCTCAGGCTACCGACGGTCACTCAAAGTGGGAACACCATTTAATTATGCAGAATTTTAAACCTTAATAATAAACATACAAATGAGTTAGAAAAAAAATATGTTGTCATGAACAGTGAAATAAACCTGTGAGAGCGAAATCATCATCATTTTTTTTTTTTTTTGTACCAGGCTGTAAACACGTTTAATAATGCTGTAAAGAGTCTAGGGGGATTTGCTCCCTTTTGGAGACAGCCTCAAGGGGCCACTCGATGAAATGCAATTTTTTGTGCATGGGCTTCATCGCTCAGAGCCGGAGGTTGCCACCTACTCGAAGCACGTCGTTCACATCACGTGATGGGAAGGAAGACGCAGAGACAGAGAGGCTGAAGCGTTCCAAAGTGTGGCTTCACTTCACCAGAAGGGACTGTAACAGCGAAACGTGCAATTCATGCAGCACCATAATTTCAAGCAAGGGTGTTTTAATGAATAGTCTTATGCGTCAGCAACAAGCCGACGCATAAAACTATTCATTAAAACACCACAACCCCAACATACTGATGCATAATGAATACCCTATGTCACCTATACAATTTCCTTTTATGTTACAAAACTTTGTGAACCAATATGTGCAGACTTTAATGTCTTAAAACTGCACCAGTCAATATATTATTTTAAAGAACAGTGGAACAAATTACTACAGCGACTGTAAAAGGTTTTTCTAACAATGTACCCAAGGGGAATTATCAAAAAAAGGAATATCTAAAAGAAATCTTTCTGCCATAACTGCTCTGAGTAATATTAAATAGGCACAGCAGTCTGTTGCCGTTTTTGGATGCGTGTCTTTTATTTTGCGTATGTTTTTTCATGTCACGTGTGTGTGTTTGTTGAGCCCTGTCAAAGAGGAATTTCTGCCACCTGTTATTGATTACAAGGCGCTATTAGGCTTGCAAATACAAACGAACAATGGATGAATGTGAGGATATATACATGCTAATTTTGCTCCCTGTTACACAAATGAAGCCACCAACGCTAACTTTGATGTTTCCATTAAGATCTGAGTGTCTCCACTGTACAAACAAAACCTGTGTTCTACAATGACAATGAAGGATATTCAGTTCTACTCTAATCTACATCATTTGGAAACCGTGGCAGATCTGAATCAGTCATCGTGTTTTTGTTTTATTTTGTTCTTATATCAAACTTGCAAGTATATTTAATTCTTTCATTTCCAAAAGACGATACTCTTTGTTCCCCCACCCTCCCATCTTTATCACTCTGAAAGTGGAGCGCTTTCGTTGCAGCCATTCACTGCGTTTGTTTCGTCACTTGGCTGAAGCTGCCCCTGAGCAGGTAGTTGTAAGTGCTGTAACAAGATCTTCGGCTTCATTCAAAATACTCCACCAAGCATAACGGTGTCTCTGCTGTGATAAGGGCTTATCTGAGCAGAAATGTTGTTTTGATGTGCTGTTTACATGCACTCCTTTTTTTTCCCCCCTCGTCCCAAAATAGAGCGGCCTTGTGCAAAGACAAACAAACAACAACAGAAAAAAATAATTAATAAACCAAGGTTGCAATCTCTCACGCTTTTGCTGACATTCACATACTTTCAGTTCCCGTCTGTCCGAACCAATCTCACACCAAATAATAGAAAGCCTCTCCTTCATGAACATAATATAGTTTAAACCTTCTTTTTTTTTCTCCCCTGCACCCAGGACTGAACAACAGGCATCCTCAGACAAATGAACAAGGCTCAGATTGTGAGGTGGGTTGGATTTTGTCAGAACACCGAAGGGTGAACACAGACTTCTCCAATATCACGAAACAACCTTTGCGATTACTCATATATTACAGATTAAAATGTCATGTCAATACCTAAATAAAGTCTGATCTGATAACTAAGGTCACGTCAAGATTTTCATTATTGAAAATAAACGAATGCCTGAACTGGCAACAGGTAGCCATGGTAACAATGAAATCCCATTCTGCGGTACTATACATAGCTGTGGCTGGATTTAAATCCTTGTCGATTCATAGGTGTGAATCGCCATTATTAATTTTCCCAAGTCTGCAGGTTTGCTCAAATGCATGCAAATTTAATTTTATTTAAGGGCTGTTATGGGCCAATCTTCTTCCGTTGAGTTATTTAAAATTAAATGAAATCGGTTTACCATTAAATCAATTATGCTAGCTGCGGAGTAGCAAACAGCAGATTAAATCACCACCAGCATCCGGCTGATGAACATGGTGGAGACCAGTAAAGGCTAAAAGAGAGCAAAGTTTCATTCATAGGAGTTTTGATATGGCATGTGTAATATCGTATGTGCACCATCAACTTTATACAAATAAAGTGTTAACAGTTTAATTCTGCCAAAGGTACTGGTTTCTGTCCTGGCACAGGAACCAATACAACTACATGAAACATTAGGAACAGCCTGTGCAAGACAAGGCAGTTTGAGGTGAATACGCAGTTGGTTTAATACTTTTTGTGTCGATAAAAGGAGGATTAGAGGATGGCCTGAAAGAGCTGCCATTTCTTAAGCTGATGTATTGCCATGGCTGTTGTGAATGCTTTGGGGAAGAGGTCTGAATGAGGAGAACGCTTTATTGTAAGGCTTGCTTCCTGGGTGAGGTGCTGGGAGCCTGCTTTAAAGAGCTCGGCTAGAATAGGGTCAAGAGCACAAGTGGATGACTTTATCCCGCTAATTGCAACACTGATTGCATCTTCTGTCATCGTATTGTACGAAGTCATGGGGGTCATGGACACAGAGATCTCCTGAAGTTGTTTTTAGCATCTATGACTCCTGTGGTGACCATTTGTCATTCCAGACTGAATGAATCGTTACAATTATCAATCAATGTTAGGGGGGGTGGGGGTGGGGGGAATCCTTTGTAGAGAGAAGACAGGATTGTTTTCATTGTGTGAAGCCGGCTCTTACACTGCCGTCTAATCTGAGGAGAACTGTGTCTGCGGGAAGCTTTTATCGTTCATTGTTAAAATCTACAAGGTCAACCACTGAGTCAGTGTCGCGAGGAGGAGCAGGAAACTGTAGCTTCATAAAGATGGTCATTTCGTAGACGCAGAAGTGCCCAAAAATCACATAACACAAACAGAGAAAGGCAGTCACATATGGCAGGCAGCTCTAATGACCACAGTGAGTATTCAAAAGGGTAAAATGTCAGAAAAAGAAACAGTTGGAGGAGAAAATAGTGTTTCTCCCTCTTTCTTTATCTGTGGTGTACGAACTATCATTTGTGTGATGGAGGCAGTTCAAGAAAGCCAATACCGAGTCTGAAATACAAATTCAGGGCACACGGGGAGATAAAATCGCTAATGAACATGTCAAGTTCTGGTCTTGGTTGTGTCTGACTGAGTCAACCACTTTATTTTGTTCTGACATCTGCCATATTATTGAATTTGAATATATCAATTCCAATTTTTGCTCGTGCACAAAGTGAGAAACTGGAGATATATGCGCTTCTCCAAACGACACCGGGCCTGGAGACACATTAACTTGAGCTGCTGTTGCTGCAGACGAAAACACATTTAAATAACGACAGCCGCAGCCGCCAGAATGAGACGGAAGAAGTCATTTCAAGTAGGAAGCAGTTGACAGGATGAGCTCAATGCGCCACATCGGGAACAGGAGGTTGAAGCCTCCGACTGCTTTTATTGTCGGACTGCTTCCTGTGCTGCACAACCTTTGAGGAGGGGTCACTGCAAACGCCACGTCATTGCGTGGCCTTGTGTTAAATGAGGAGCACATAAATGTGACTTCACTCCTCAAAGCCTGTAGAGAGCAGCATATACAGTGTTTACCTCCATGTCTCCAAAGCTGTAATAATAATAATAATAATAATAATCCATCCATGCATTATCTATATTCACTTCTATCCTTAGAGCATAAGGCTTCAACAGGAGGTCTGCGACCCCTACAGGGTCTGCAGAGGTACTGCAGGGGGAGGGGTCACAAAATCTTTGGTTGATTAGACATTTTTTTATGTATTTTTTTTAAATTTCCTCTAGAATTTTAGGTTGCTTTAAATACACATTAACATGAATCCAACATATTTTAGTAAAGGCATAAATGGAGGTTGAAATATTATTATTATATATTATATATATATATATATATATATATATATATATATATATATATATATATATATTATATGAACTTGTATATTATTTGAATAGCTTAATACTGGATGCAAAATTAAGATGATCATCTATATTTATAAATAGCATTAGTTTCAGTCGCCGTTGTTGTGAAGCAGGAAGTAGAAACAAACATGAACCCGACTGGCAAAAAAGACAGCGTCGATTAGCGTTTGGATGGTGTTTTTACAGAATGAGCCTATTGACGAGCGCACAAGTATTAATGCTCGCACAGGCGTAGTCTACGTGCGTTGGTTACGGCGTCTATGTCCTGCAGTACCTTAGATGAACCTTTACACCTGAAGTAATTGGTGTAAAGTAGCAATTTAGTACATTTACACACACGTAGGTAGGTAGGTAGGTAGGTATACACATATAAAATGTGGCTTGCACTTTATTGCATTAGTAATATTAAATATTTGGTAACAGGATGCTTACTTGTGTCTTCGCGAATACTTTGGACTTGTAAGGGTGCATTTTTAAATCTTACATCTCCCTACAACCACTGCAGCAAATAAAAGATTGCGGTGGAAAATAAAAAATAAAAAAAACTCAGTCAGAAAACATGGATCAGCTCCAGGACGACATTTTCTAAGAGGTTTGGCAAACAGTTGAGTGAATTGCACTTCTGTCTTGTTTCCCTTTATAACCCAACTGTTAGCTCAATGGCAATTGAACATATGTCATGTGGAATTGACAGAAACCGCGTGCTGAAACGCTACCGGGCCTTCAGATCACAAGTAAAATGTTCTACAGCAGTATTTGTGGTTGTGTACACATGAAGCTTTGCAGATGAGATTTCTTTTTTTTTTTTTCCACTGCAGACTTTCTGACAAGCAAACGTTGTACTACTAACGCCGTTCTACTCAAACGCCCCATATGCCATGACAGCGAGCAAGCTTGAGAAGGAAGTCGGCAAACATTCATAAATAAATTATAATATTTACACGTGTGTTTTTGCCGTGACATTAAAACGCCCCCCCCTGGGAAAAAGTACTGAAAGTCTTATGGTAGACGTGTGCAACTGATGGAGATCTGTTCATGTGCTGCAGTTGGTATTGCACTTAAAGCAAAGTAATGGGGTCATTTGAGAGACATGTAGAGAACCCACTTTTTTTTTCAGTGGGGTCATAAATATTTTAAAGACACACACGTAAGATGAGGAAAATGTTTGAGGAAACGTACATGTCACGTTATTTTAAGCTTTAAATTGCAATGATTTATATACATTACATCCCACCTGAGGGTCATGGTAAATGTGCAGGTCCACCTTTACCTACTGTACATGTTTGTCTATGAGGGGAACATGTAGGTCTTTATGCATGAGCTGGCCTAGCAAATCACATTTAGGCTGCTGAATAAATAATAAGCACATGGAAAAAAAAAGTTCGAAATGTAATAAGGAAGATCATTGAAACATGTGTGAAGCCATCTCTTTGAATCCTACTCTTAAAAATACTTAACATGGCCGTCTAAGTTAGTTACACTAGTCTGTTCTCATCCTTCAGCGACTTGTGACTCGTCTAAATCACTTTTCAGTGTGACTTGTCTAATCTAAAACTAAATTAGACCTTAAAAGGACCCCAGTGAGCTTTAAAACAACATCACACTGAGCACAAAGTAATAATACAAGATTAATCACTTGTCCCGTGTCAGTTATTATTTGAAGGCAATAGCTGAATCCCCAGACTTATGGCATTCAAATTAAAATTCACAAAATGAGCAAAATGTTTTGGAATTAAAATCTATAAACTGCAGCAGACCATTCAGTATGAAATGAATAGTCAAGTAAAGCGTTATTTATTTATTTTGGGCTCTCAAGTCTATGAGTAGGATATTAGCAAACGTGCTTCACTATCATTACATTTTCTGGGAAGAGAACAAGCAGATAACATGCAAACTGTAGAATTAAATATTAGCCCATGGGTGACGTGATATATAGGTCAGAAAATGAGAGGAGAGAGGGAAGGAAAGCAGCTGACTTTTTGCTGCTGGTTAGGGGACAATAAAACATCCAATCTTCCAAAACAGCAATGTCATGGTCCCTAGAGCCAAAACTACTTAACACCAATGTGACCAAAATGGCTTAAACAGACCAGCCAGTATTCACATCATTAGAGCCCCAAGATATCGCTGCCAGGGTTAAAAGGTTATTGGACACAAACCAAAGAGACCAAGATGACATAATGATATTCCCGCTACAGTGGAGGGACATTCTCCAACCCCACAGACATAAATTCATGCACAAACTGGCATCAAGCGAGCTGGGAATTCACTGGCCAGTCCCAGAAGTGGGTGGCGCAGGTGGAAGTGTGACTTTTAGGTAAAAAGGCTTCCTACCTTTCAAGCCGGGGCCAAGAAGCTTACACCTGCAGCCCCGGCATACATCAAGCAGGCGAAGCACTTCTGGGACAAATCCTGCAGACAGCAGGTATTCATCAAAGTCAGTCGGGAGTCAGTCATCTTTCATGTCCTTCTCAGTTTCAATTAATCATAATGGATCTTTAACTTTGAGATGCAGCAGTGTATAAAGTCTGTTTCTAACTTTAACAACATAGTTATTGATTAATATGTACACGCATGTAGTTCAGCTGGATTTACTTTTTCTTCATATATGTAATCCATAAACTAGAATAAGTACCTTGCGGTTGTATGCCTCCACCATCCAGTCAGGTTAATCTCTATATCCAGACTTGTGTATGTAGCAAAGACTTTAATTTAATTAAAGTGTTTTTGCAGAACATTATGGAATCACATTGGAGTTGACCATATGGACAACACGCTTCCTTGCATTCGTCAAACTGACGCCATTATTCCCGGGGACATGGGCGGCACCATGGTGCGAGTTTGGAGCAGTACGGTCTGAGAGTGGAGTCGGGCCAAGCCGCATTAACGATGACGCGCCCACACTTGTGCCAGATTCACTAGCGTTTTTGTTTAATTAATACTACAGCACTCTGCTCTACGGGGTCACATCCTTCAATTAACTAACTAAAACAAAACCCGTCAGAAACATTGACACTTGAACATGCATTATATTAACTACCTTAAATGAAAGTAACTATCCTTAAAAAAAATTATTTGATGGATGTATTTTAGTGTTTTAGCTTGGCCCGTCCACTAAGGAGGAGGAGGTGGAGCTTATGACCTATACGGGCAGCCAGTCACCAGGGGGAGCTCTACTTGCTTTGGATAAACTTTTGAGAAGCTGTCCCGTTGTCCATCTTTATGTACAGTGTATGCCATTGACCATTTGAATATTTAATGTCCCCACTTCATCATTCAACTGTATAAGACCTATTGTGTGAATTTTATTGTGTATTATGGTGACAGACACGATGCAATGAAGGATTTTTTTTACTACAGCAGCACAACAGCTGTGCACAACCACTTCAACAGCAAAAATCCACCAGCTTTCTGGCATCAACACAAGAGGACAGTGTCTGTATGAAGTTGATTGTCGGGTCCTTATTTTTTCATTTTAAACAAGGACTCAGTAGAAACTCTCCAGCATAGACGCTAAAGGCTAGTATGGCAACATTGCTTTTCTTTGATAATTCAAGACAAAACATAATAAACACTCTTCCTAATTCAGTTAACATTAAATAAAGCTTTAATTGTTGGGATAAATTAGCATCATTAGGAAAAATGAACTTTGCTAAACAAATTAAAATAGATTTTTGAGTCCAAGTGAAGATTTGTGTCAAATTTTAAAGACGTTCCCTCACGGCATTTCTGAGATATCACTTTCACAAGAATGGGAGTACCTGGAGGGAACCCACGCAGACACAGGGAGAACATGCGAACTCCACACACAAAGGCCCCAGTCGGCCAACGGATTCAGAGCTGGAAGCTTCTTGCTGTGAAGCATCAGTGCCAACCACCATATCACTGTGAAGCCCGATTAAGAAAAAAAGTGCCGATTAAAACTATCTAGATAACGTGTCTTACTAAAGGCTACGCTGCTGAAAAGGAGATGGAAACGCATTAACCCATTTATGAAAGGAGCACAATGTCCCTCATTCTCCTTACTGTGTCACATTATCCTAATCCTGAGAATCTGAACGCATTCCTGCTAATGCTCTGCATAATGGACGCCACGGGATGAGCTCTCGTATAGGTGGCTGCATTCACCGACTTTGTCCTGCGAACCTCTCACCACTCGCTGGCCCTAAATGAGGTGTCTGAAGACATTAAATAAACATGGCTTCGGCAGTTAGTTATTTTAAACAGAATGTTTTGAAGCAAGCTCCTTATTGCGTGCAGTGAAACATGTCTGCTGAATCTGAATTTCAAATTAGTATCCTTTGAAGTTGGAGAAAAAAAAAAAAACCTCTTACTTTTGAAAGGAGTGGATACGCCCCAGTGGGGACTGCGCGGTGCTGTAGCGTGATTTCTCGTGGTCAGGCAGCTGCACTCGGTCAAATAGGTACAACGCTGAATATTTTCTGGGAGTGGGTGATAATTAGCTGAAGGAGCGCGCGTTACAATGCAGGCCAATTGAACTGATGAACGCCGGAATGAAGATGTCGCTTCAGAGGCGGGCAGAGTTATCGCGCGACAGGGAGGTTGAAGACTTCTCCGTCTGATTGAAGCTCTTGTCTAATGGAGCCGCTTCCTGAATGAAACGTATAATAGAAACATTTTTTTTTACAGCTGGTAGCACAGAAACGCTTCCGGAGGTAAAAGGGGAATGAGGGCCATCTCCGCGCGCGCCTCCCTCCTCGTGTTTTCTTTGTTTGCAACATGAGAAGCATCAACGTGAGAGGCGCAACGGGGCGGTTTGCTTTGTCACGGCAATATCTGAAATTCCCTCACAAGTTTTATTCAGCTGCGGGCTCGAGCGCTGTCAGGTAGAAAGATAAAGAAAACTTAATTTCCGGTGTAAAATTGCTATCTCTAAATTAAAAGGTAACACTTTTAGACCCAAACGAAAAAAGCAGAGTCTAAAGTGAAAATTAAAGATCCGAGTTTCTAAATCACACGTCTGATGATACAATGGGCCTGTAATAACATGCTCTGGGTTTCTAGATTCATAATAGGCTCCTGTTTTGATTATTACCTTTTCTTTCTTTTTTTTCCTGAACCGGAGATGTTCAAGGAACGATTTAAAGCCAGTACAGGCACAGAGCACGAGAGAACATGATAATTAGCAGCTCGAGTGCCACCGTCGCCAAGGAGCGACCAATTTAGAAAGCAGCCATCTTGTCCCATTCTATTTGGGACACAGGCGGCGAGAGACGACGTCCAAGAATCATCCTCGGAAAAGCGGGCAGAAACAATCGCGAGCAAAAAAAAAAAAAAACAATGTTGGCGGGGGGGGGGTGTGACCGCCTGTACGTCCCCTCCCCTGAGAGCTTCCCCAGCCTCTCTGCCTCCCAGAGGGCTGCGGTCTGCAGGCATGGTTAAGCTTTGCCTTTCCTCTGAGGATACGAGGACCCCCTGCCGCTGTACCGACACTCATCCACTGAAGAACCTCTGCTGTGTGAGGCAGCAATCAGCCCGTAGCCTATTTACGGTCCGGGCCACACAAGCGGTGATTCGATTACAAAAAAAAAAAAAGAAAAAAAGTTTGACAATACGATGTTATCTGCACGTCTGCTGGAGCGTCTTGTGTTCTCCATTTGATGTGCATCATCTGCTTGAAGTAAGGACTTAATGTCGACATGTGGCCTGCGTGGGGAGGAGTGTTGTGGAGTGCTATCTAACAGCAGCGCTCAGAGGAATAAACTGCACTCAGGTTTGCACACAGGGCTCTCGTGATTAGATTCACTATGGGCTTCAGTAAAGATAACACTTGTGACGATAAGCCTTTGCATGGTGAGATATGTACTTTGTGTGTGCGCATGTGTGTGTGTTCGGGCGAGGAAAAATAAAGCAGGGGTGGGCTCGGGAGGGGGGGGCGGTCATACACCTTGCCTGGTGAGCATGTAATGTTGTTGTCAAGGCCACAGACACCTCCACGGAGCTGGGGAGAATAAGGCTGACGCTTCTCTCCTGCCACTTCTAAACAGATTATTGCTCCTCTGTACTGAGCTCCTCCTGTGCAATTGTTGAACCAGCAACACACACGCGCAGATGGAAAGTAACGTTTGTGCGGAATATTCAGCCAAGGTTAAAATGTCACGGTCAATATTAAATGGAAACCGAATCCTCCAGAGGCACTTTGTGACATTAAGCCCGGTGTTTGGACGTCGGATCCAGGCGGTCGGCCTCGCCGTCCCGCAGTGTCCGTCTTCGCCGAGCAAATCAGCCACGGCCAAGAAGAGCAGCGTCCTCCATTCACTCGGCAAATGAAGCGATGGGAACAGAAGACGCAAAGATGGACATCCGTTTGCGTTTTTACCAGGCGAACGGAGTAGATTTTCCACCGAGACGCCTTGTGTAACCGTGCTATCAAATGCTACTGCCTCTTTAACAAGAGGGGAGAAAAAAAAATCCTTTTCCGAAAGACTTTCCTTTCAGAGATGCTCCCTGCGCTGTTCAACCATTGTCAACTTCTCATTTTCAAACTGCAGGCACTACGTCCACATCCTTTGTGAATAACACTGCGGAAGAATAGCATCTATCAGCAACGCATTCAAAAAGATATGCAAATTTAGTGAGAGTACTAACATCTCTGAGGTTTATTGCATTTTGTCAGTTTTAGTATGAACACACGGCATACTACGCTACAGCCAGCACAGGGAGAAAGGCGGTTAAAAAAAAAAATGAAGCCATGAAAAACTGCAATTCATTGACTGGCCAAAAAGTGAGTCAATTTTAACTTGAAATAATAAATTGTATAGAAAAAACGGACAGACCCTTTGTGACATCCCTCATAGGATTACTGAAAAGCAGCTTCAAAGCTTTCAAGCTGTTAACGTCTCGGCCAAAAACTGTAACTCCAGCCTAATTCAAAAAGCAACTAAAGATGGTTAAAACAGTTATCATCAATCAGTCATTTTCTTTGCACCCCCAGCTGTTTATTTCTGTTGCACAGTTCGCCATTTGGCCATAAAGTGGAGGTCTAGAGGGTATGATTCGATTTGGAGCCGACGTCTAGTGGCCGTACGTTGAACTGCATTTAAATTTTGTTTAATTTTGTATTATTCATTCTGTTTCTTTTGCCGTTCATATCGCCATTTTATGCATAAACAAAATGACAGGGGAGGTTTAACTGAAGATGGAAAAATAGAAGAAAAATGGGCGGATACTGAGACAAATACTGCAAAGATGCCAGAGACAGGTATTTGGCCGAGATGGTCACTATAAATAATATCGATCCGTGCGACCTGAGGGCAAAAAGCTGGAGCTCCGACGCAGAACTGCTGCCTCCAACTCATATGGAATAAGTGCTTATACTTTTGAGGATTTTAGAAATCATAAATCCTTTGAAGCTCATGGACACTTACGCAATGACTGGGTGCAGGATCTGTTCTCAATTCGACTGGAGGTGAAAACAGGAGAACCCACTGACATAGCACCAAAGTGCAGGGAAAAGACAAATATAACAATTCACAAAAGTTGATGCTGTTCATCGTCATGTAATGATCCCGGCATTTGCAACATAGTTTGTTCTGTATTCATATCCATTGTTGGCTTGGTCAATTTATTGTTAAAGGAGGTTCAAATGCATTAAAAACTTTACCATACAAAACCAAACAATTCACTTCATGTGTTAATGAGTGTGAAGTATTGAGTGTGAAGTATTTTTTTTTTCTGTGTGAGAAACAAACTTTTAAACTTGACTCAGCTGCCATATCTTTAAAAAATAACTAGGCACTAGTTTGTGAGCTATTCTTTCTAGTTCCCTCAACATCTCTTGCAGCTATCCAACACCAAGAGTAACTTTGTTTTACCGTTTAAATTACTATTACTGCCGCCCATGACCCACGCTGCGAGTGTGACGTCACCTGGCAAAGACCCTCGTCAAGCTTTTGTTCAATTGCCATTTTATTAGGGCCATGTGTTCTCCGTATTTGCAAGCTTTGTTAAAAAAAAAATAGTTTTTGTTCAGTTTTTTTGTAACTTATTCTGCCTCGCCACTGCATCTCTATCTGTATCTGGATCCTAAGCCTAGCCTGAAACACAACAGGTTGGAGGAATTAAGGGTTTTACAGTATTGGGCACAATTTCTCATCTATGACATCTGCACACTGGGTGATATATATAAAGCTTAAAATTCTACATAAATAAGCGCGTTGCTGCCTTGAGGCTGTTGGCCGTTTGTCTAGATGCCGCCTGCCCGTCTCAGCTCCAGTCAGGCCCCGCCCTTTCGCCCGTTTTTCGAATTGAATCAGACATTGCTAGGATAGCAATAGCGCGGCCAACGCACCGAGCTTCAAAACCCTTTGGTCGACATCCATCTTTATATAGAGTCAATGGCTTTTATTTGTTTGTTACCTGGCAACAGCTTCAGTGTCAGGAAAACAGTAGTAATATGTCAAGTGATTCAGCTTATTCAGCAAAGGGCAGCCTGGAAAACACAATACGTTCCTTCTTCTGCAAGTGCCAGCTGCGCACTTGTCCCTGGGTGAACAACCGCAACGGGAAGACACTGTGCTATTCCTCTTCATGGCAAAAAGAATAACACTTCACTTTGAGAAGATTTTCATTTATTTATTGGTTAAAAGCCAGTTCAACTAAGTTCATAAGTCACGCACGACTAAAGAGAAGCGATCCTACGTTGTGCTAACAGTATATTATAAAAGACATAAAGTAGAGTCTTGCCTGCTCAAGCGGTTGAGGCAACCCGAGCTGGTGCAGCTACACTCCGCATCTCCATGCCCAGGCCCCAAGGCTTCGTGTGTTAGCACCAAATTGACAAAGCAAGTAGATGTGACAGGGGGAGTCATAAAATTGCATTTTGTAGGATCAGTGTTTTCCCCTCCTCTTTTGTCCTTCAGCACTTCAAAAATTAGATCATTGCTCAATTTGACCCGATATGATTTATCTATGACTGGATCCACGTTACCCACTCATTGAGATAAGATGGAAGAGGATGAACCCTGCAGCCTCCGGGGACAGAGCATGTAGATTCGATGCGGACGTAGTCACTGCGCAGCAATGCAATTTCTGTCTTGTCTTTGACAAATACCCATCATCTTTATGACTCTGTTGCTGCAAGACATATCATCAGAGTTGATATTTTTATCATTCCAGGAAAATGGCTGCTTTCAGGTACGACTTTTTCCCCCTCCCTTTTCTTTTTTTTTTTTCTCTCCAAGCCATTACATAGCAAGGAGATGAATGCAGCAGACCCATACCGACAGCAGGGTGCACAATCATTTGTGGAAAGATTGAAATGTTTGCCATCGGCATCAGATGTGTTCATAATCTGGAAGACGGTCATGTGGTATGCCGCACCACAGTTGTCCACGCATTCATTACAATGGAATAATTGTTGCTTCCCAGGGAATAGCCTATAAAACCCCCAATGGCTGTGCAGGGATTCATTGCTCTTCTTTTTTTTTTTTTTTTTTTTTTTTTTTTGCAGGACACTCTGTCTCCTAGGTCCAGGCTTTTTGATTGCATATGAGAGAAGCAGCCCTCTAAGCAAAGATGAAATGTATCAATGCTACTGTAGCCCGCTCCCATCCCTAATTCCTTGGGTGCTACACTGAAATATAGATTGCAGAGAGGTTCTGTGAAGCATGAAGCCCTGGCTGAATACTAGGTCAGCTAACAATCTCAGACCACGCAGATACACTGGCCCGAGTTTCATATTGGTCCACAACTCCTGCCCAGCACACTGCGATGAGATATAATTGAAAATACTGGATTGAAGCTTTTGTGAGCCCAAACTGCCCCCGCAACCTGACCTCCGAGGTGACTTTCTCATTGGTTCTTCCCCGTGTGCCACTTAAAGAGGTTCTGCAGCACGTGTCTTTGCATTGCTTAAACACCTCAGGATATTAAAGGGCAAGGACCTCCTGCCTTCGGTGATTAACTGCGGCATAGTCTGATCATGTAAATAATATTTTCTTTATGCAAATCCACATCGAGTTAATAGCTGCTGATTGCTGTGCCATTACTGATTGTTGGTGTTTAACATGATCACGGTAAAATACTGCAGGGTGCCAGTTATTTTCTACCACCTCCGAACAATCACACGCAGGGAGAGCGCGCTTCGCAGCGTTAATACGACGTGTCCTAATAAAAGAGAAAAATGTAATGAATATGATGTCCAAACGTTCTCCTGGCTCGGAGACAAAGAGCAAAACACATTTCCTTTTGCAGAAGGATTCTCCGTCGCTGCAAGCATGCATGGGAAGGATGAAGTAACATTTGGCTGCTCAATTAATTTTAACGGTTTTTACACTATTAAGCACAATCCATCCAGCGGCTATTACATCCTCCCCTTTCTCTTTCTTGTTTCTCTTTGATATTTTTGTGGACCATAGCAAAATTCCTGTATTTTTAATCTCGCGTTTTAAAAATGCCTGTTGTCAGAGGGGTCGGTTTGGTATCAGAGCCAACTTTCATTTTTCTGCAATTCTTCATGTTGTGGCTGGAAGCACAAACACAGAAACCCCTCACGATCGTGATACTCATTGGAATGAGAATAATCAGGAAATGTTTCAGCGACGTAACAACTTTTATGGCCGCTAACATGTCAGCATTTCTTTAAAGCAATAAAAAAAATGGCCTGTTTTATTCCTGCTTTGCAAGTAAAACAAATTTTATGTGATTACAAACACTCACACAAAAGCGAATTTGAGAGATTTAATAAAAAAATAATAAAAGAAAGGGTCAAATGGCTGAATCTGAAAACGACCTTCGATTGAAGCTGTTCAAACTCTGTTAAATTATTAAGTATACTGAATGTGCTATGGAGATAAAAATGTGTTTCACTCAAGGACAAATCAAGTAGCTTTAGAAAAGATCATTTCTTATTTCCAGTTGGTTTATACGATTTTTTTTCCAATAACACAACTTAACAATCATAATAGAAGGAGAAGCTCTGTGTGGATCTTCTAACTTCACTCAGTGCCAAAGATGAATGGACACCACGCAGAAAGTAGTGATGGGGAGCCTCCGTTTCAATAAATGCCTCATCCAACTTTTCACTCTCTACCACTACAGGCCGATGAGGACATCAAATGCTTGCCCTGACAACATCATTGCTCTAGTCTGTGACACTTCAGGCTCTGTTACATGTAGCGGCGCAAAAGCAAGTTACAGGTCTTGTCCATGTACACGGCTACACTATGTGCTTTGACCGTAGTCCACAATTTTAAGGTTAATGATAAGTAACCTGGAAAAGCTCCAGCATTCAGAAAGGTTTGCAGTGTTGAGGAGCGGACCAGGAGACCAGGGTTTTCATCCGCGTGTCCACACATGTATACATAAGGCAATTTTGTGCAGTGGTGGACATGGCCAAGATACTGCTAATGTACAAATAAACATACAATTACCCTTCTATTGAGGAACACAAGCTAAGAAAATAAGAATATGTCATGTACAGTACGTCGCTGGTACGCAAGTATATGCCCATAGAAAAGCTGTTTACTTCATTTGCATTGAATTGTGATTCTTCAGTCATAAAGTGTGGGTATAGCGAAGGAAATAATCATACATTAAAACTAAAAACTGGTGACAAGACCAGTAATATGTCCAAGATGATCAGATGCTTAATAGTGTTACATATTCTCTTATATTTGTTCTTGCAGCTTGTTCTTGACACATCAATTGAGCAGAACTTTTTCTTGTGTCCGGCAACTACTCGATAGCCTGTTTCACACTGCACAAAAAAAAAAAAAAAAAAAAAAAAACGCAGATCGACCCGGGATTTTATCGGCTCGGCTCGGCTCAGCTTCAATGTGAATACATCAACCCGATAATGTCAGACTGTGTCATTGTACAAACTCCAGGGCTGCGAGCAGCTAAAAAACAGAGCAAAGTTTTGGTCTACTCCCCCGAGACAGATCTCTATAGGGGAGAGATTTTTATTCATTTTTTCCCTCAAACAAATCAAATGTGTTGTAACATGATCGTTAATGGAAGGGCATAGATGAATAAGCCCTTCGCCATGATCGAGAAATTGCACCGAACCGGTATATCCCACACTTTTTTTTAAATCATGGAAGCACACCGGAAAGACCGTAAGACCCGTGAGCTCCTCTGCATCTGAGGAGAAGAGGAGATTCGGTGGCAGATATTGGGCACTGAATATCAGCAGTATTTTGAAAGAGCAGGGGTTTGACTGGTCCATTCTTCAGGTCAACAACAAACTGAAAGTGTTAAAAAAAAAAAAAACACACCACGCCGTCCATTGTTTACCTCGCAGTGTAGTATACTTAAATGTGTAATGATGACATTATCAATGCGATGACGCACACCACAGCCGTGTCAACACGGGTCTGAAAATGCCGTGTCAACATTGTCAACACTGAATGGTGTATGAGAAATTGGAGTTGATGTGGTTAATGCGGAAATACCAGCAGTCACTCTGTGAGCTCTCGCAGATGCTAATATTCGCAGTGGGAATGCTAGTCTCTCCTGAGTAGAGACGTTGTGTGTAGATGCACGCTGAATGTACGACATGACCCAACAGAAGCGGTTGTCAAAACGACTACCCATCATCAAATAGTATTAAGAGGCGTGCCTCTAGGCTCCCACGTCTCCCGTGGGACCTATGTTATAGTGGGAGGGCACTATGAGGACTTCCCTGGAGTTCGTGACTTGAGTTTCTTGTGACGTATAGATGACCTGGCCAGATGGAAATTTCACGCTTCTCACAGGGTATGTAACAAGCTTTAAACAACCACTGTCTGTTAACGGCTAAATACTTGATGTTAAGGGGGACTGTTTGTCCCTGTCCTTTTTCGCCAAAGAATGGTGCTCCAACGACCCATTATCAGTTAGAGGCTCCAGTCTCAAGGTGTGGATAGGGGTGAAACTTCTTGGGGACAGAAGATAAGACAGTATTGTAAAGTGATGGCAGATTATATATCAGTCCACCTCTTCTCCTCAGAGATGGATTTCTCCAAACTTCATTTATTCCTCTTTCAAACCGTCTGTCTTCTCTGGCTAAAATTTGGACGTTGTTGTCTCCAAAGGAGTGTCCTTTGTCACCCCTATTCACACCTTGAGACTGGAGTGTCTGACTGATAATGGGTCGTTCGAGCATCATTCTTTAGAGAAAGAGGACAGGGACAAACAGTCCCCCTTAACGTCAGGTAAGTATTTAACCGTTAATAGACACCGATTGTGTTTCCTGATGGGCTACAACCACAGATGTTCCCATTTAAACCTCACCTTCCACCCAGTCTCTTAGAACTGAATAACTGAACTACTCTGATTGAGAGGACAGGATTTTTTTTTTCTAAGTATAAAGAACAAAAAAAATGGTTCTAAAAACACTGAAATATGAAATATCCAGGAAATGGCAAATTGTTTTGTAGTATTTGCAAAACATCAGTGATCTAATCAACTGATATTCACTGAAAGGAAATGTAGCCACGAAATTGAATTAATTTTGCTTCAGCTTCTGCAGCACAGCTCCCCAGTGAGGAGCAAACAGCATTTTCCCTCAAAGCAAAAGGAAAAACGAGTCAGGACAGAGTTAATGAATGTCACAGAGCAGTGATAAAACATGTGGTGAAAGCCCTACAATCCTCAGCGCAGTAGCATGTCCATGGTTCAGGTTAATTACCTTACTTTCTATTAGTGTAAGTGTCATACTTGTCTGCTAATTGGTGCCTGAATTCCAATTAAAATTACCAATTGTGTTATTAACCTCAATAGAGGACTATTAAATTTTTAACTTTTTCTATTATGTCTTTTGTTTCAATAAGCAGTGATTGTACAAACGTAATTTTCTTACCAAGTGAAATATGTAAAATATATCTTTTGACTAATTTTGATTCAATGAGAGATGAGAAAACTGACTCATATTTTGTATGATGGTGCATCCTCAATAAACTCTTTTTTTGTTTACTGGGGGGAAAAAAAATTAAAAGTACAAATTGATCCAAATTCAAACTGAAGAACCCCCTTGCACAGCCCAGTAGTTAACACAAATAAGATGAAAGTGATATTTCTGAAATAGAAATGTACATCATCTCATTTACCCTAAATTATTTAGAGCATAGGTCCTCAACAGGGGTCTTTGGTTGATTGGACATTTTTATATATACACACACACACACATATATATATATTTTCTTCCCACAAATTTAAATTTCTTTAAATACACATTAAGATGAATCCAGACACATGCTACAATATCAGCAGATGAAAAACTGTGCAGCTTGCTCACATCAGCCACCTACTGAGACCAAAATGGCTTGGTGATTCATCTGAGATGGAAAAGAATATCTGAACCTGTGTATTACTTGAATAGCTTGAATATTGAATGCAACGTGATAATAATAATAATGTATATTTATACATAACACTAGGCAGTTTAATTTAGAACACATATAGTAGGTAGGGGGTCCCTACTTAATCTCTCCATCAGTTTGTGGGTCCTTGGCCTGAAAATCGCTGAAGACCCCTGATCTAGATTAATTATAATTAAGCAGCTTCATGGTTATACTAATCCCGTTTGTTTTTCTTCATGGAGTGAATGACTAGGGTGCCTTTTGCATCCATGTAGTTTAATTTAACTCGCCACATTTACAGCATCATACTGGTAACATTTGGAATTCATTACGGGGCATGTTTCAACCAACAGAAAATCAATATAGATCGAGAAAATAAATCTGCACACACACAAACAAATAACATAATCGCTGCTGTCTATATCTCTTACAACAGACCGTTAACACATTTCCACGGTGTTCAGATGGCTGGTGTAACTATGTCGCTGCTACTCTTCTGTCCATCAGTGTAAAAAGCTGTACCAAATGATTTAATGGTTTTTCTCTGGCTTCCAGGCTAGGATTTTAGATTTTTCTGCAAAACCAACACAGATGCCGTGGAAAATCAAATGTTAGCTTTCACATTATGCTGGTTTCACTTCTGCTGCTGAAGTCCTTCCTTTGGACACTTATTTTGGTGCCATCTCGAATTCTTGGGCACAGGCCAGAGTATTTAAACTTGGCACAACACGCGTCCCTGTGTGAGAGCAGGTCTTGATAGGGAACAGAGTGTTGTATATCTGGATTTGACTTATTTTTGTCCTTTACCAGAAATTTAACAGCATTTTGCCCAATGTGCCCTTGTGGTGCTGAACACTGTTGGCCAGTCCACTGCTGCAAACCACTCTGTGTTTGAGCTTTTCTTATTAAATCATCTTATGCCATATCTTTTCTTAAATGTGTGACTGTAAAGTTTCAGTGTTTCAGTCTCCAGGACCCCGCTTGCTTCAAATTGCAGCTGCAGGGACATAATAAAAAAAAAGTACAAAAAACATTTTGAATGGAAATGAGCCTCAAATATCAAAGCCACATAAAACCCCAAACTATCTGCAAGGTCAGATAGCACCTGTGGGGGTGAACTGACACTTTGATTAAACCACTTTAGATACAAAATACTGCAAATGAGCCCATTTGAAAGGTTAGGTGCTGTGCCTCTGCAGCCGCGTCGAAATTTAATGCCGCAACCACCAAAGCGGGAGGCAAACGTGTAACAGTCGCATCGAAACAATAAAGAAAAGCGTTATCTGTCGCCGGCGCACATGGGCATGTCAAAATAGGATATATATTATTTATCAGCTCTCGTGTTTTGTGTGGAAGGGAATGAAAACCAACATAAAGCCACTTCTAAGCATAAAATGTTCCAACAGCGCTCGCCACGTTTCATCCGCAGCTTTTGTTGTTAGAAGGCAGCCCCAGGATTTGACACCGTTCCCTCTTACTAGTTTCTTTTTCTATTCAAGTCCGCAGGGAAGCAAATGCAACACTGATTCGTACTGTAGCTACCTGTCTTCAAGCACTGTGACAGCAGCAGGATGATTGCAAGGGTGATTTGGTTCCAGAGAGTCTTGTTTATTGGCAGCCACGTAGCCGAGCGTGTCTTCAAAACCCTCTACAGAATAATTTATCAGTTTATGCAGCAGTAGTCTCACAGAGATACGCTGCGGAACAAAGAGGCTGCAGCACTGGTGGGAGAAATGTCATAAGATTAGAGATATCCAGCCCCGGTCATACTGTGCGCAGCAGCGGGGTTTCAGCCTTATTCGGTTTTTGTGAGAAAATATTCTAATCTGAGTTAAACAGAATCGATCCACACACGCTGCTGCGAACACTCATGGCTATTCTTTCCATGACTTCGTTCATTAATTCTTTTATTCTTTCCTTACTTAAGATATCACATTTCATTTAAAGGGACCCTGCCCCTAATCCTAACAACAAAGCCACATAATGGGGAAATGGCTAATGTCAAGTGATGCGGCAACAAAGGGGAAGATTAAAGGATGAGTCCCACTTTTTAGTGCGATATTCACACAGTTCTTTTGGTGAACCGTCTAAGAACCAGATTTAACTGGAACGTGAGAGGCAGCCCTCAGAAGGAACTTAACTAGCTGTGCTATTCCAGCCTCAGCAGATGCTTTGAAAAAAAAAGACGCAACAAAGCCTGTATGGCAGAGAAAAGCAACAACATCTTTGTGGATCCACGTCAGCTCTGCAATTCCTGCATCATACTTGACATATGTGAACTGGTGCCAGCGTGTGAAGATGAAGAAGAAGAAGAAGAAGAAGAAACAGGGAACCCGAGAAAAACGAACGGCGTTTACATCCGGCTCGAACCGCCAGCGTTTCTACTTGCAGTTATTAACAACGCGCTCCGAGGTGACAAACGGAACGTGCTGGACGTGACTGAATGGATTTTATCTAGCAGAAAACAATAAGTGAAAAAGAAAAAAAAAAACAGGAGCTTGAATTTGACTTAATCTGTTCACAACGCCTGGGGCTTGGTGTCCAACCTCAGGGGAGCCCCGGCAATCCCCTTGCCGGTCTCTGGAGACCAGCAGGGAGAAATGTGCAACAGAACGGAAATGTCAACACTCTCAACCCTCCAAGATTGCTATTGAAAGCATTTACAGTACACTGGGTACGGCAAGCAACCGAGCATTGATAATGAGGGAAAGGGTGAGAGAAAGAAAGTGTTACTCGGGCAAAATGTGCAGGAAGGCAAGAGATTTTTTATTTACCCCTTGAGTCAAGTTGGGTACTAACCATCCCTCGGATGCAGCTGTAGCGACTCCATGAAGGACTGTCATGTGGTAGGTGCGAGGGGCTTTTAGACGTGGGAGGACAAGGAGGACGAAACCCCTTAACAAAAGCTGAAATGTGCAATCATCTGCCACAGAAAAAGGAATTAAACAGGGAAGGAGAGGACAAGAGAGCGGCATCCATAAAACAATTATCACAGACAGGCATGACATGCCTAGCAGGGCCGATTGCCTCCCCGGTGCTGGCAACAGGGGGGGTTTCAGAGGGAGTACGCTCTACAGATGACTACATTATTTATAGATGAAAGAGGATCCAAAACAGAGCGATCAATGCGCAGATGAGGCCGGCCACCAAATGACTCAACCTGGGCGTTCGAGTGCAAGGCAGAATGAGATGTGAGCACCGCAGAACGGGCAGGTGCACAGCTATTTTAATGGATCCCTTCCCCCCCCTCCAACTGCCCTTTTTCCCCTAAAACAAACCAGCTATTAAATGGCCACTTGTATAACCCTGATTGTCAGGGAGAAAAAAAAAAAACTCCAGCCATGCCCTCATCTCATTTGGGAGAAAGGCTAAATGAGCCAGCGTGACCGCCGGGGACTAACGAGCGTTCGGTCAGATCCATCAGAGCGGTCCGTGGCCACGATTCGGCGTTGGACCACATTCCCGCACACAAGCACCCTCACAAATCTTTTGTTATCACCGATGCGCCCGCTCAAAAGCCGGTACGGACCGCTCGTGCTAGCCAGAGAGGCCGCCGAGGGATCGGAGGCGGGACCTCGGAGAGTACATTAACCGGCGCCGATCTGCCAAATACAGCGGCAATTTCACACCTGAGCAGATAAAAAACACGACCATTCATTTTTCCCCGGTGACGGGAGACACCTCACGGCTCGAATTCACCCATTTGGTTTGAGACACATGTTCGCCATCATTCAAGAGAGTGTTTGCAGCAGCCGGGCAAGATGTTACATTTATTTCATTGTAGTTACCTAATCTATTTCTTCATTATTCCCTTTAATGGCTTGTCATCTTACAAAGCACCTCAGCGCTCCTGCTGTCATGTCACAGTTTAGGCTGTAATATATATATATATTATTTTCATGACTAGCTCTAATTAACAATGTCTACTGTGTAGGCAGGTAATGATCAGCAGCCTTCTGTAGGGGTTTCCCGACACAGCTTTTTTTCTCTTCCGATATGAAGCCGATATTGCAGCCTTGAGTATTGGCCAATACCGATATCACCATACTTTTACTTTTGTAGTGTGGAATGTTAGAAAGGGCTTGATCAAGTGATATTACTCAGAGAACAATAGTCAGCAACAGTAGATGTGAGAAACACAGACCCATTTATTAATAGCCATTGGGTTACATAAATTTTAACCTTTGACACAAGAATATTGAACAAAATAAATAAAAACAAAAAATAAATGAAAGACCCTGAAAAATAACCTCAATGAAATCCGATGAAACAAGTTATACTTTTAAAGTGCAAAATACTGTCAGTATATGGTGGGAACAACTAAGGGCAGGGACAAAGAACCTCACTCGGCTGGAACGTCTTTTTCGGACTTTAACGACATCACTCCTGCTCCTTGCTACTTTGTTAGCACCTTAGCACACGCTGTTGTTGCTGAATCCGGCTTAGGTAACAGATCGGCTCAGGCTGCATGATTGGCTCGTGTTTTTTTTTTTTGTTTTAAACTTTATTAACATATTAAAGATATTCAAACAAACATGACATTGGTTCTTGGTTAGACAACATGAGTTTAATTTATTTTTCACAATATATTTGGAAGAGATAGCTCGATTAATTTTTTTATTTGTAATTTTTAAATTCCCACAAAAGATGAAAAATACAGTGAGAACGCAAAGTCATAAAATGACAAAATAATTCAAGTTCATTCCATTCATTCGTATAGCGGGCGCGAAAAGAACTTACAACTCAGACGTTTTATCCTTAAAAGCTGTATCATTATTTAATCTTCTTATTAATTCATCCAGGGAATAAAAGGACAAAACAAAAAGCACAGCCTTTCTTCTGCTTCTGCTCCTTCCTGTTGTCCAACCAATGACAAAACGCGACGTCACCATCCTTAACGACTAGGTGACGTCATCTGGAAATGCTGGATACTACCCGAGTCTTGCATCCAGAGCAGATCTGGTACCTACACCAGGCGCTGCTGGACCGAAGTGCTGGAGCTTGTATCGGAGATTATAGACGCAGGCCGATATAAATTTTTTTGCTGACCAACACCCCTGACCTTCCGTGTGAAAATCCATTCAGTATTCTTCATGCGTCTTTGTATTTGGATAAAAAATAGATAAGAACTCTTGAACAGTTTTTGAGAAAACCATTATTAACGATCAAGGTTTCCTGGAGCCGTCACAAAGACTTTAACACGAGCTGCCGTGCCAACAACATTCGCTCTAAGTGGTGCAAGGAAACCTTGGAAAGGGCATGTGTCAGGTCACATTGGAGTAATAGACGACGCCGCTGCTTAGTTACACAGCCCCTATAACGCGTCAAGGCTCCATTTAAACTTGGAATCTGTTCTTCTATACATTAATACCGACGTGCAACTGGTTCCTTCAAGTGACTATTCTCCTGCTGCAACGGCAGCAGTTGTGTTTAATGCGACGTGTTTTTAGTGACGATCACACCGCGCAGGGTCGACATATAACGATGGATGGCTGCAATTTGTTGTTGTTGTCCCTGGTTCCCTTCCTCGAGTGTTTCTTTTTTTTTTTTATGCATTTTGTGTTTCTTATCAGGACCTCAGCAGCGCGAACTTCCAGTTGACACCACAGGAGGAGTTTTTAGACCCTTTGATGTGGGATTTCTAGCGAACAAGGGCGAGTGTGATGTACATGCGAGAAAAGGCACCAATTAAAGAAGGGCCCACACTCCCAAGGAAGTCACACCATTATTTCTTTGAGACCCACTCAAACTCTGACAAAGGGCATGAATCAAACCAAACCCTTAGGCGAGGGCAGGAAAGGAAAATTGTGTGTGTGTGCGTGCGTGTCTTTGTGTGTGCACGTGTAGACTTGTATCCGGCTCTGGCTCTGGCTCAGCTCTGAGACAGGGCAGCAACAAACAAGATAAGACAGTCAGTGAAGGAAGAGAGTGGAAATTTTCAGGGATCTTCAACAAGAGGAAGCTCTTCAGACAGACAAGGTGATACTGTAAGCCATACGGCACACGGGCATGTTCACACCGAGCACTTCTGAGCCCATTTATTTGAATTCTGAAGAGTTTATTCTTGTTAATTGGCTGTTTGAGAGATTGTCAACAACGCCATCATTTGCTGTGTGCACCAAATAACTGCGCCAGGTTTGCTGAGAGATCTCTCTTTCCTGTGCTGCCTCCATTGACTGTGCTGACTGTGTTGCAGTCAGAATATAAAGTGAACCAAAGCACAAAAACAACCACTTAATGCCAGGAGTATACAGATCCTGACACCCCGTTTTTAAACGGTGGAAACCAAAATATACAGAAATCCACAAAGCCTGCGGTGATGTAAACAAGGTGAACTGAAGCCCAGGCGTACCATTAACACCGGCTGAAAACACAGCAGTTCAATAACGCTGTAACCTTTTCTGGCATTGTTTAACAATCTCTAATGTTGTGCTGGGCAGGTCCGCATCAGTAAAACGAAGGAGCAAATGCAAATGGAAAATACATTCTGATGTAAAATGGGGGAAGCCAGTCAAAATGGCCGAGCCTTGCTATGCTGATGTTGTCTGATGTGGTTTTTCAAAATAAGACTTTTCAGACTAGGTGTGGACAGAGCAAACATTTGACAGTCATCTCACCAGAAGCATAGCCCACGTCCATCCTCTCTGCATGTGCCATGAGGCATGAAGTTGTTGCATTTATATCTCTAAATAGCACGAAAAAATACCAAGCTAGCCAACCCACAAATGTTTTGTGTGGCAAAGTTGGTCTGGAGTCACTACGTTGGGAACGGATTATACCCAAGCGAAGAATTACTGGGCTAATCATATATACATAGTCTGAGCACCGTGGAGTTGAATTTGTTTACAACAAAATGGCTCAGATTGGTTGGAGGACTATCCAATTGCAGGCAAAGGTATTATATTGTTTAAAACACACCCCATAATGACATCACAATGGCTACCAGTCTCCGCCTGTTATGACTAGAATTTAATCAGACTACTACGGGCTAGCTGACATTTGCAATAAAATGTTTCTTAGGTTTTGTTTTCTGTAGTAGTTTTGGTATATTTTGCATTGGTCTATTTGAGATTCACTTCCCCCTGCTTCCTCTATTTAGCTTGTTACAGCCATGGGTAACAACCGCCACTTTTCGCGGAGGTTACCACTTACTGTATTTAAAGATGAACCAAGGCTATTACACAACGTCACCCATAGGATTCATGAAGAGTGGATTTTAAGGCTCCGGCTGCTGCCGTCTATACAGAGTGTCTATGCCTAACTCCTGGCTTATTCACAGAGGCACTGAGGTACAGTGTGAGTAGAGCTGAGGTGATAGACAGACAGTAATGGTTAACTGTAACTCTAAGCAGCCATGCCCTTAATCATACATAACTCATATATGGGTTGGTTATATAACGATTATATAACAATTTAATTCAGAATTTAGATACAGCAACCACAAAAAAAAACAAAAAAAACACATGGTGTCTATGGGGATTGAATCTGCCCAACTTCTGGCTAATTCCCTCAAGTGGACAAGGAACTAAAACATTTAAAGCATTTCAAGTGTTCCCTTCAATTGACTTTGATAATTATACAGACAGCTTGTGTAGCTTTGCTCTCTTTTGCTTTATTTAGCACAGGGTACATCCGCTTTCAATAGTACTCTCTCTGCACTACATGGTGTAACATTACGATGCATTAGTTCCGCATCAACGGCCAAGGACCCCCAAACCGATGGACTCCCTATCTACTATATGTGTTCTATATCTAACTCAGCCTAGTGCCACTTATAAATATACATTATCATCATTTTGCATTCAGTATTAAACTATCCATCACCCCTGTACTAAAATAAGTTGGATTCATGTTAATGTGTATTTATAGAACTAAATTTGTGGGGGAAATGAAAAGAAATATATGTATAAAAAATGTCTAATCAACCAAAGATTTTGTGACCCTCATGCAGTGCCTCTGCAGACCCCAAAGGGGTCGCGGACCCCCTGTTGAACACCTATGCAGTAAGGTACGCACAGTTTGGCCCATTTTGCATATATTATTAGCCCATCACTGGGCACCAACATGAAGCTTCCAGCAGAAAGTGTTTGATGTCACGTCATGACATCTATATACACACATAGAACCGTGCCGATACACATGCCACCACCGATGGTTTCTTAAAGCCGAACCATTGTTTCCTGATATACAGGAAACCCTCACCTATTAGCCGCCTTCTGCACAAATCGCAAGATACCTCTGGGAATTCCTGATGAAAGCACGATGGCAGGTTACAATAGCAATCGTGGTTTCATAAATTAAAAATGGGAACTTCCTGCGAGAGCCCGGTTTATAATAAATAATATATAACAGAATGAATCTACCTGCTGTACACTAAGGCAACTAAACTCTGACTGACATTAATACAAACCAGCACAATATACACTATATACACAACTGTGTGGTGTTCCGGTGAAAAGTTCAAACAGTGATTTTGGTATTTACCAACTATCACAATTCAGGGATAAACGGTCACAACAAATGTGTGTAATACGTCGTATTAATTCATAGTTTTGTGTCACCAGCTGAGAGAGAGTCAGCTTTCCTCCGGGCGGTGCTGCATGGTTGTGCAGACAGAAATCACTTGCTACATTTTAATAGCTTAAACTCTCATGAAACAATGTACCCTCTGCATTTTGCATGACGTTACAAGTCACTCAAGTCAATTTTAATAACTTAACTTCTTCTCTGAAGACCTTAAATCAGCATATCACAAGGAGGGGGGGATTCTAAGAGGCAGGGCTGCATAGAAATCCACAACAATGCCGCAACGGCTCATTTTACTTCATACTTTTCTGAGTTTAAAAAGGATAAATGGAGAAAAATAATGACATTTTTCTAAACCTCTCAAACGGAAGAGGTTTAGCAATTGCTAAGTTACGGTTGCTATGGTACAGAATAATTAGAGAGTGTGTGCTCGAGGGTGTGACTCAGCACTATCAGTGTACGAATGGGAGCCAGTGAATAAACATTAAGAGGATGTGAAATAAAGCATTGTTTATGCAGCTGCCTCCGTCGAGTAAGTAGCCTAAGCCGGCATCTCAATTCTATTCCCGTTTCTTCAAGACTGTCCAAGGAAGAGGGAAGCGAAAAGGAGCAGAAGCCAGCTTTTATGGACGCTTATATAAATGCAGATGATGATGAAGTCCAGAGCCCTTAAATGTGCTAAAAAAAGTGTGAGTATACTACGCGCGTGAGATAAGACGCAGGGGTTTGTGCTTTGAGCTGCGTGAATGCAGTGATCTGCTCACGGTGTTGTTATATTTAGCAGAGATTAAAAACCATGTGATGCAACAGCAACACAAACGCTTGAAAGATGTACTTTCCGTTTAGTGATTTTGTGAGGTGCTGTGTGTAATTCACTGAAAAGAGGACAAGCCGATTCTACACAGTGGCAGGTATCGGTAAAAGATGACTCATTCACTTGTTTCACTACAGAGTTGGCTCATGCCTCCCCCTGATGCGTTTCTGTTTGAGTGACTATTCCAGTCCAGATACATGTCATTTATATGAAGACAGACTTTAATTTCCCGAGCTACATCCTCTTTAGCGGACCCTGTTCATTTTCGGATGAATATCCTCTATAGCATTACATTTCATTTAATGGTATGTGAGAATTTATGCCCCTGAGGATTTTCGCGCCGGAGCTGTGTAATAAGCGCACAGTGAAAAAGCGACTCAAGCATCCATCACTCCCCATCGTCCCCAACGCTGCAATAAAAGCAACTTGACATTGTGCACGGTCACGTGACTCCATGTCTAAAATACTCTCCATGTGAGGGCTTGCGTCAAAGAGGGATAAATCTGCGTAAGCGTCAAAAATGTATAGACAAAGACGGAGTTTCTTAACAAGGTTTTGGCCACATCTGCTCAGGGTCATCCTCGAGAAGAGCACCGTGTAGTTTCGTGGAGCCAAATGGAGATCTACCAGTGCATGACCGGATCAATAAGCGAGACACGGACTCTGGGTTGGGGTGTAAGAGATTTCTTTGTATTTATCTATCTAATTCTACCAGCAGCAACCAATGCGTCAATGTCACTCTGCTACTGGAAGGCTCACAAAAGAGTCAGACTCAGCCAGTTCCAGGTCACATGGGGTGAGGCGCTGGACTGCGAAACTCTGCGAGCGGGACGAGAGAGAGAACTGCCAGAGGCAGCGCGTTGCAAATCCTCGGATTACAGCCTGGGTGGAGAAGCTAATTGGCCAGCGGTGTGTTTAAATCCATCCTGCTGATGATTTAACTCCTTCGTTAATTGGCACCGAGGATGCATGTACGCGTCCTCTGCTGTGGCAAGCAGCTGAAACTGGAGCGTCCGTGGAACGCGGCGCACTTATCCACAGCGGAGCTCATTTCACAGAGTCTCAGGGAGAAGACCGCGCCGTCTTAAACTTAACCGCTGTCCTCTGAGCTTCACGTTCGGTGTCGGTACAATAGACTACAAAAACAGGCAAGCACCGGTTAAACTGTGAACGACGAGTCTAGTGGGAAATTTGGATCCTCATATCTGAGGTTTTAATATGCAGGTTTGGTTGCAGTGATGGAACAACTAACCGTCAGCATAGTGAGACATTTTAACAAGGAGCTCAGGTCCAATTATTAACAGAACAGATGTTTCGTTTTTTATTTCAGGGCACGGTTGTCATGTCAACCAACAGAACTCAAAGGAACTCATCCGTTTCATTTTTCAGGCCGACACTTAGTGAGGGACAAACTAATAAGCTTTTGGGATGTGCCGCATTACAGTTCCCCCGGAGATGCCTATTTTGAGGCGTGTTTTTTTTTTTTTTGTTTTGTTTTGTTTTATTTTTTTTTTCGATGGAAACAGTAGACGTCTGATTAAAAGAGAAGAAACAGAGACAATGAGCGCGTGCCTGCGCATAAGTGAAACCAATGTAGGCGTTTCGGAATACATTTGGAGTCGCTCGAAACATACAGGAGGCAGAGGCGGGCCGCTGGCCGGAGTTACTGCAGGTCAATTAACCCGAGATTTTTTTGCAGTCATGAGCGCCGAGTTCAGCACAACATCACTTATGATGCGCGGTGACGGCTGCCAGTGCAGCTGTCACGCCGAACACCAGCGCAGTTCAGGTGGCCGCTGGCTGTCCATGGCCGACTGCGTCAAAACGTTACGAAAAAACACCACCACACCTCTCTAAAGGGTCATTTAAAACAGATAAAACCAGATGGCATTAAAGTAAATGTATTCCAAGATGAAGCCAGCCGTTTGCTGGTATATACACACACCCACCGTCATAAGGCTCTGACTTTATGTCAGAAATAAAGCATGCATTTATGCAAATGGTTGCTTCGTGTAACGTTTAATTCAAACCGGTGCCTGGATCCTTATCACGTATTCATAGGGCCACTCAGCATGCTATGAAGTATTTACGTTAAGGCCCTTTGTAAACCATCCTACATACCGGAGCACTCCGGGTTTGCTGCACAGCCCGAGGCGAGAGCAAAAAGCAGGAGGGCCGCTGCAGATGTCACAGCCTCATTCATTACCATAGTCCCAAAAAATCACGGCAAAACAGCACGCGCTTTTCACTTTGCTGCACGCCTATTACTTTACACACTTCCTGTCGGGGGGCAAAAATCTATAGGGCAACAAAAATTACCCGCACGCAGATGTTTGAGTGTTTCTCCGAAGCGTTTAAGGCTTGATGTATGCTATTATAAAAGCAGTGTGACGGCGGCTGCATCGTCAGCATTTTGCTGTTCAGCCGACTGACGGTGGGCTGGGGGGGGCGGGGGAGAAGGGGGGGCTGATTGAGCACTGGGTGAAGGAGGATATGACAAGATAGAGAATATTGAATTGCACACTCCCAACAATGATTACATTTTAAATTACGCACGTATGCGTTAAGAAAGGATGGGTTAGTGTTAATGATTCTCTAGAGATAACTTCTATTTGTCATACTAGCGTCTCTAAATATTAAATTTCTTTTCATGTGTCTTTTTTTTTTTTTTTAATGGTTGCTACAAGGTTAAGCCTCCCATATGCACATCCTTTGGCATGACAGGGCAGCATGATCTACACCAATCAGGCATAACATTATGACCGCCTTCCTAATATTGTCTTGGCCTCCTTCGTGTCTTCAAAACAGTTGGTCTACTCTTTCAGTTTCACTCCGAGCTTTCCATTTCATCCTGACTTATTACGAATGATTTGTGTGTTGGTGAGAATTTTTTTATTTGCTCTTCAGTCTCACTTTCATGCATTTATTTTTTCATCACAGTTAATATTTTTTAACATTTTCATCGAAGCTTTAAGTGAACAGCAAACAAATTAAATCAAGTCTTAGCACTGTGACACTTTAGATAAAAGTCTTCAGTGCAGGTCGGCATTCAGAAATAAATACGCGATGCCTCAGCTTAGCAGGATGAACACGCTCCACGCGGTTTCCCAGCGGAGCACCGTATTGTCACAGGATGATCAATGTTAATTACTTTTCCTGTCTGTGTTTTTAATGTTGTGGCCGATCGGTGTAATTAGCTGAATCTCATCATGCTGAACAAAGATCTCGCTCTTAAATACAGTACACCGCGAGTTCTGCAGCATTATCCACAAGTGTGAAGATGTTCTAATGAGGCTGAATCAGGCTGTAACGTATGACTTCATCCTAAGCTTCACGTCTGCGGCGCGGCGTCGCTCTCTGACAGGATTGGACCGCCTGTGTCTGCATGATGCCGTGACAAGTTCACTCAACCCTTAGACAAATTTAATAGCGCTCCCTCCCTCCATTCTCACACTGAACCGGCTGAACGCGGCAATCAGGGCTAGGAGGCAGACACTCCTGAGGCGCTGTTCCAAAACAGAGCCTCGTCTTTGCATTGTTCTGCGCTTTGCTTCGCCAGGCATACATAGAGAAAATCACTGCGATCACTCTGGGGTTGGCCTTTCAAATTCAAGTTTAATAATAAACGTTCCCTTCCTGATAAGTACGGCCTCTCGAGTGTGCATGATGACTGAAATCAGGCGTGGAGGAGAGTAGCAGGTCGCGTTGTAAGGCTGAGTCGGGTTCGTGGCACAGTGGCCACGGAGAAATTATTTAACATCACTTTTAATTAAGTCAGCGTACACAGCAGCTCATTACAATGGAAGGTTGATTTACTCCGTGCACCTCGAGCTCGGTTCAGTTCAGCGGCGTTTATGCCCGTGTCCATTCAGGCTCGCCCCCGCGCTCACTGGTGTCACTGCGGGCCGGCTAACAGCGCAACACACAGTGACAGCAGTAATATGGGAAGTGACAGCGGAATAAAAAAATAAGAAAGGCACCGCTCTTTGCGGCGCATTATTCGAAATGACCTCCTTAGAGATAAAGGCAGGCGTACGCATGTTGTGCATGTATTGTTTTTTTTCTTTTTTCGTGAAGGTTAAACCTGCCCTTCATGGAATTAATTCGTTCTTAATGCAGCAGAACTGCGCCTTTGATTACGTGGTCAAATGAGGACGGTGCACACAACGCCCAGCAAGTGAGAAACTCTATCCCGGCATGAGAGGATTAGTGGTGTGGACAGAAAACAAAGAGGTTGTGGTCGGAGATGTGGATCAACGTACGCCATCGTGCTCGGTTCTCCTCACCTGGTAGGTAAGAAAGGTAAGGTGCTCCATTTAACAAATTAGCGTCGACTGCGATTCAACGTCCGTGGCTCGTAATTGGAACGACAGCGGTATTATTTATCTGCTAAAGGTAGCTTACACACTCTTACAGAGTTTAACATTAACGGAAATCCATGTCGTTTAGTTTCACTGGTACGTATAACTTGCTAATACGCTGGATAACAGCGTTGCCATGGTAGCCATTAGCATCTGCTCCAGAGGGTCTTTAGTGAGTTCCTGCTCGAAACAACTCCCAACCTAGAAACAGACAAAACTCACAGTAATGTAATCCAAAGAGGCTGCAAATACGTTCTTCCTTGCGCTGCCGTGGTTGGCCGTTTTATTTGGGCTCTGTCGAAAGATTTCCCAAACTCTGACGATCAGGTTTGGCACGTCATTTGTAGCATGCTAAGAGGCGGGAGCTGCCATGATTTGGGATTTTACAGGCATACTCTGAACACCGAGTTTCTTTCACATTTGGAGAGTCTGAAACTTTCCTTGGATGTTTCCAAGAGAACTTCTGCCAGATGGTGAATTTACAGAACCTTGCGGGCTGCTCCCGTCACAACAGTCGCTCTCCTCTTCAGCTCCGGCCAATCAATGATTGCAGGTAGGCTGATGATAAACACATCTCTATTTATGCGCCCTCCCATGAACGTCCAGATTTGCAGCCATTCAAACTCTGATTGAAAGCTTCGGTATACTGCAAAACACAGAGAGACTTATCTGTTGCTGATTAGCCTTATCAGCATTGTGGGGCGCTCGTTTGGCAAGGGCCCGGACGCGCAGACGTTATATGCAACTGCCTCGCTTTAATTATTCATTCATCAGGCACAAACCAAACTGTCACCATAGGCACCGTCGTCCTGGCTGCCGGTGCCCACTAGCTAACGCAGCTGGAAATGGCTTGTCCAATTTGTGCTGCTGCTGCCGCAGTCCAATTTACGCTAGAGGAACTTCATCCGCACATGACTCACGTCCACGCAGCGCCGACTTTGTGCTTATTTCACTGAAGCGTTGGCATTTTGTTCATTAAATGTTGAAACACACATAATGCAGCAACTCTTCACCTGAGGGCTGCCTTGGCCCCTCGCGTTCGGATGCAGATAATTTAGGCCAGCGCAGCAAAATAGCTGTTTGCATGCAGCGGTTGGCAGCCAAGGCGCTCGTCAGCGTGAAGAGCAGAGAACGCACAATTCCACCAGTGTCGAGAGGGAAGAGATACAGTGGAGAAGTGGAGGGGATTAATAAGTGAAAAATAAGCGGCGCGCTTTGCGGCTGGAGACGCCGTCGCAGGTCTGGCTTATGATAATTAAGACGCGACGCCAGAGACGCAACTGCATCACAGAACAATTAGCGATCTTTATCTTGACCACACCACTCCATCACTCCCGACTCTGGCTCCCTCAAACTAATACTACACTAATGGAGTGGACGGCGTGCATATTCCTGGCTGAATGTCACAACTTTCGCAGGTAACCATGGCGACAGAGGCAACTGCCCGATTGGTAAATCATCTCTTTCCGAGAGAGATCACAATGCTGCTCTCCCCTCTGGTATAGTAATAACCACGCGGCATGGCTGCCTTTTCATCTGCACTCTGTAGTATATTAGCTGGACCCTGCTGCCCGTCTGCGCAGGCGATCTAGTCCCGCTGTGAGCTGACCCCGCCACGCACCCACCCCTCCACAACCCCACCACACAAGCAAAAAAAAAAAAATACATTCTTTTGTGGTTCGACGGACTCTCGATCTAATTAGCCGCAAATCACGGAGTGCATTTGAAAATCATCACTAACCTCACCTATAAAGAACACCAATAAAAATGAGCAGGTCTTCGATTAAAGCATTTAAAGCCCATATGTAGAGTGGGGAAGCAGGGTACATTAAGTGATTGTAGTGGATTTCCATTGACATGGTGCTATGAGGAGAGAAAGGAACACACGCACACCCACCCACACAACGCTGCAACTATGAACTATGAGGTCTATGGTGCCTCTGCTAAATGACTCCATCAAGCAGAGCTGCCCTATTTTTTACCACTCAAAAACAACCATCAAACTTTTCTTTTTTTGCTTGTTTGTTTTGCCTTCTTTTCAACTTTTCAAGGTCCAAAATTCTGTGTTGCTCTCCAAACTAATATTCCTGCGTTTGTTTTTGAGCTGCGTCAGAATAGCATTTCCACGCTCGAAGCACACGGCAGCAGGATTACACAATATCGTACAATCAACAGGTCGGGAGCCACGTTGATTGTACCAACGCGATATCCCTGAATGACGTTTCAGGGATCTCTGGAATCCTCTTGACCTCTCCGCACGCCATATGTGCGAGGCCGCCGCTAAACAAATAACTGTGCCGCTTCACAGCCTGTTAGCACAGAGGAGGACGCGTGGGACACATTCTCTCAATCTCCAAATGCGGAGAATATGTCTTGGCTATTTGATTAATGCTGCAGCTCGGAGCCAGATCTAATTGTAAAAGCAGGATAAACACTTACTCAGAGAAAGGAAACCGTGCAAATCAGACCACTCCCCAGAGTATTGAGGAAGGAAATTGGTTTAAGGATGAGACACGGGCTTGCGTACCAATGCGGAGCCCGTCGCCCCGTCTCCGGCTCCCTCCGCGTAACCCCTCTCCACCCCTGCTGCCGCGGCACCTTTGATTCGAATTTTCACTAACAATTGGGAATGTGACACAGCTCTTTTCCTTCCTCCCTCATCTTTGTATTAGCTATGCTTGTCCGGCGAGCACAAAGTCAGATCCTTGGAGCTGATTGTAACTGATGACTTGAGAAGATATAAATCACACTTGAATTGCAGCCCTGAGATGTCAGCCATTAAAATACAGTGCCGGCTAAAGTGGGTACCCGGAATACATATGAGATGATTGGTAGTCAGCAATGCTGTATGACACTGCTGGATTACCTTATGCAAAGGTGTTCGATGGAATATTTTAAACCTGGGTCTGTGTAAATAGCTGTCGAGGTGTATTTCAAGCAAGGGTATCTCAGCACCTGGACTGAGGAGTATAAGTGTATACATATATTTTAAGCAAGGTGAGGTTATAGAACACGCTTCCACGCGGCAGAGAGAGCGGATCGAACAAGTTTGGCCCGAGACGCCGGATTTAGGTGTTTGCAAATAATCCGCTGGCCTTGACTGAAGACAACACCGTGCCACGAGGGGAAACCTGATAGCCACAAATCACTCGAGCCAAAAGTCAATTAAAGAGCCAGCTAAAAAGCATTTTACATCTAATTACATCCCACAAATCGTCCCGGACAGCACACACATGTTCGCCACGGCCATTTATTTGCAATACGGTGACAGCGCAGCCCTCGCTGCAAGGCTTACAGTATTAGGCTTTTTTTCTTTTCCCTCCACCCAACCCAAAGCTTTCCTTCTAAGAGGAGTTTTTAACATAATTACTTATGTCTGTGCCGCTGCTGATTCTATTACTTTTTACTGCCTTTTTTTGTGATTCCATGGGAGCTGATTATAAAAGTGACTTTAAATGAAAAGATAGTGCTCTTCTTAATGCTGGCACCGGCTCACTGGATTACATAGCCTCAGACTCTACAGCGTTTTCATACCCGCAACTGCGGGAATAAATACCCAGGGCCCTACACTCTCATTAGAAAAGGGTTATTTTAGGATATAGATACTATGTCTGAAGAGCCCTGAAAAGATGAAGGCATAAAATTGTGTTCAGTCACGGGCTTGCCTTTATATCCACTCCTCACAGGCATTAGTTGCAGTGCCGTCTGCAGAGCTAAACTCAGTCTGGTCTTTGGCTACCGTGGCTCACCACTGGCAGCCTCGAGCCCATAAAAACACTGGCCCATAAGACTCAGCAGTCACAGTAAAAAAAAAAAAACTCCGACCAGCCAACGGGGGGAGGAATTTGAAAGTTTACGAGATGAACGCTGCAGAGATTGAAAGCCCCATGCCACATCGCTAATTACACCTCGACAAAGAGAAGCAAAATGAAATCCCCCCAAAGGAGAATGCTTACATTAAGCACGGTAAGTGGGTTACTGTGCTACTATAAACCTGACACGGCCGGCCCATATATACAGTACAGCGCAGTGACTTACGTTGGCTACCATTTTCTAGTGTTGATAATTAATGTTTTCACAAATTCACAGCTCTCCGCCTGTAGCTGCGGCTTCAGGAGACGTCTGAAAGCCTTTTTCTGCTTCCAGACGGCCGCTGGCAAAAAAAAGAAATATTGTTATTAATGTGAAGATGTCATTATTAATGGCACTCCACAGAGGTTAAACTCATAAGGTCAAGGAAGCCGATGGAAGACCTTGAATCGGGATTAAAATCAGCCCCATTTACTTCTAAGTTTTGACTTTGCTCAGTAACCTCTATCGTTTGTCAGAAGAGTGATATTTCATTGTCTGTGCTCTCACTGTTAAGTGACTCATTTGAATAAACAGACTATGATAAAAAAAAAGAAGAAAAACCTTGTGAGGTTTGATATGGTTTGCACATCTGAAACCTTCACCTGTGTTGCTAGCTAAGAACCAGATAAAAGAGCCACAGTATAAATGCGTTACTTTGAAGGGCTGGCAAAACACTTTCACCCGATTAAACTAATCAGCGGCAGATAAATTTCTTTATATTTTGCAGTCTGGAGTGCAGATTAACATTTCAAAATTGTGTTTGCCCAAACCCCGCAGAGAGACAATGTACTATCGCAGAGGATGAATAAAAACAGAAAATCAGAACGAGTTCATTAATGGATTGGGGTAAAAAAAAAAAAAGAAAAAAAGAAAAACGAAAAAAAAAGAAGGGTCATTCATTACCACTGTAGTCAATGAATGGACTGATAGTGACAAGACGACTCGGTTGGAGGTTGGAAAACAAGCTGCTCTGCTCACGTAGTAATCAGCACCACGTCGGGGCGGACAGCTCCACCTGAGGCTAACGAAGGTTTAATACTAACAGACCAGGAAAAGGACATGCGTGCTCAAGAGTATTGATAAAACCGACAATTTAGTGTGCTAGCTCCAAGGGGCTGGTCCTGTGGATCATGACTGACTGACTGAGACATTAAATGGAACCTAGGCATTGTTACGTTTCCCGCTTGACTTCATGCAGAAAAGGCTATTTTATCGTCCTTTTAAGTTATTCAAACGTTTGTTGTGGTCTTCATGTGCAATTTTCAACTAATAGTCACGTGTCCAGCTAGCTAGATATCAAATTGTAGTGCCAGAGCCAGGTAAATATATTTGGATTTTTTAAAAATTTCCGTGCTGGCGTTTTACAACAGTCATTGGTCACAGCTGAAGATCCACAGGAGTGACGAGGACTACAGGAACAAGGACGTGGCGGAAAGAGTTACGAACGTAACCGAGGTTCTACGAGTTCCCGTTTCTTGTGATCAGGAAAAAAGAAAATGCTTTCAGAGGATGGATTCCAATCTATAGCTGGGACAAACACGGATTTACATCCCTGTATGAATGGAATGAAGGACTGTGGGCGTTCGTGTTATCCAAACGCCAACAGTGTTTGTGTAATTACGCCCACTGCCAGAAGAGGGGGATGACATTTCCTCATTGTAGCTTTAAAAGTCAAAAATAATGTCCTGGATGCTGTGTAAAGCTACTGACATTTTAGTTAGGACTACCTTATTTGGCATTATTGCGTTCTGGCATCTGTATGGGATGGTTTACTGGCCCTTTCAACCAGTCATATTTAACATTTATACTCCAGATAACGGAGCCAAATCTGAGACATCCCCTGACAGATTGACAGTCCTGCAGCCTGTGTTTACTGCCAATTCTCTCCCACTTGGTTCAGGGCTAATACTTCACAAGCCCCTCTATTCCTGTGTTTATGTACAGCATCGCTCGACAGCTATAAGTTCAGCCCTTCCCCAACAATCTGCTCTCCCTCTTCTCCCCTCACTTGCCCACCCCCTGAGCCTCGAGCCCCGCCCCCGCCCAGCTTTTACAGTTTAAAAAATAAAAAAAGGATGTGGATCTCTGAGAAAACTTACCCTATTGATTAAACTGTCATACTTGAGCAGGGTGATTGATAAAACTTCATTCAAACATGTCATGCGATGACAGCAGCTTGAGTGATACGGCAAAACCCAAATGGTAGGGGGGAGAGTCTAGCGGCGCAGAATCCGACATGGGGAGCCGTTCTGTGTTGTCACCTATGCATCATATCTGCATTCAAATGCCTCGCACGCGCACGCCGTGTTGTTTCACTTTACAAGGCTTCCTGCAGATGCAGGTCTCCCGTTTCACATCAAAGGAGAATCCATCCTCTTATTAGCTGTCAACCCTCAAGTACTCTCTTGGGGCCAGACGCATTTACTGACACGAATGTGCCTGGAGACAACTGCGCCGGGTAACATGTATAATGGAAGCCTAGCCTCGTAGCTATGGGCATAATATTTTGAAATGCTGCAAAAAAAAAAAAAAAAAAAAACTTTAAAGCCATGTTTTTGTGAGACTGCTAAGCGGATAAAAATCACATCAAATACATTTCGTAGAAAAGTGAAATCATTCTGAGCCAGTGTACCGCTAATGAGTCCTGTTTCAACAAACTGATGCGAGTAATGGTTGTTCCATGTCCAATTTACTACTAGACGACATGCATTTACAGTTTCACGGTTTACATGGTGGCACTGATTGGGCATTTATACACAGATCAGGTAAAACATTATGACCACCTTCCTAATATTGTGTAGGTCTTTAATGTGCCTCCAAAACAGTTGTGACTCATCAGAAGATAAAGGACATGCGCTTTCTGAGGGTGTCCTGTGGTGTCTGTGGGACTCTGTGGATCATCCCACAGATACTTGATCAGTTCGGGATCTAGTGAATTTGGAGGCCAGCATTTTTGCGTGTGTGCCTCCTGCTGGGGAAAACTGCTGCCATCGAGGAGCGTCATTCCTATGGGATGGGAGCGTCTGGTCTGGTCTAGGTGGGTGGTTCATGCATAAGTAACAACGACATGAATGCGAGGTCCAAATATTTCCCAGCAGAACGTTGAATTGACACAAGAAGGTCAATGGTATTTACCACCTGTCAGTGGTCATAATGTTATGCTGCTGTATATAAATGGGATCATCGTTCCATGTAAATCCAACCATATAGAAAGCAATATAGTAAAAACGATAAAATATGACAGAAATGAATGGATAACAGCCTCTGTCTGATTATGATCCAACATTTACATCCCCTTGTGATGTTAATGTTCATTGAACCTTTTTTTTTTTTAAACTTGGAAGTAGGTTAAGTTGTTATGACGAACCCAAGCGGAAGAGATCTGGGCAAAAATTCCTAATTAGCAGTGAGCTAATGCATATTTTTTCCAAGTTTCTGTTGAACTAATATTATACATAAGCCACTAATAAGATGAACAAGTGATGTTAACTATGAGCAAAACAGCTGCTTTCAGTAGCGTGAACTGAATATAAAGTCAGACTCAATAACATAATTGGAGAATCTTTTTTTATTTAATAAATTAATTGCCTAAAATAGCTGAAAATTAACATTTATATTTTACTATAAAGTAGTACTTTTCTTTTTTTAATGCATTCATCAATGCATTACCTATTGGCTCTTATCCTTAGAGGGTCAGGGGGGAACTGGAGCCTAACCCCAGAAATTAATGGGCAAGAGACAGAGTAATCCCACACCTAGAGCCAATTTAGATCGACCAATTACCTAACAAGCATGTCTTTGGACTGTGGGGGGAACCTGGAGCACCTGAAGAACCAACTAACGCACGCAGGGAGAGAACACCCAAACGCCACACGGAAAGGTCACAGTTGGTCAGTGTGTTCAAATCTGCCCATAGTGATTATTTTTAGTCATAAATTCCTTATTTATTAAATCTGCAGGAACCGTTTAATTGACAGAGACTAGAAAACCGAGCTGGAGGACATAAAACTTGAACAAACTTGAACAGGGAAAGCATGTGTGCACTTGATAGCATTAAAAATAACCGTATTCCATTTGATGCGCTAGCTCCAAGGTCCTGCTCGACAAAAGCATTGTTAATCTTTGTGCTAGACTTTATGGAGAGAACCACAGGGGAAAGGCTGGTGGAGAAGATGGCAGCGGCAATTCTGCTTTGTTCTATCAGGTCGCTCGAATGTTTACGTTGTTATTCTTGTCTTTGCGCATAACTTTTGCACTGTTTAGTTTTATTTGCGGATCTAAAACCTTCGCGCGTTCAGCGAGCCCAGATAAACGTGACTTAAAGTGTGTTTGGAGCCATCGGAGAGTATTAAAGCTACAGTTTAGTGCAGGTTGAGTTGACACGATTCTGATTGAGCATTATTGAGCTTCTTCTTGACTTTATGGAGAAATGCATTGTGGGAAACGCCTGATGGAGCTATAGTGTTCTTTTTATTGCCCTATTAAATTACCTGAATGTTTTTTTGGCTGCTTTATGGCCTTCGTGAACTCCGATACTCACCAGGCTACGACAAAATGCTCACGCAGGACCCACACGATGCATGTCAGATTTATTCATACAACCAAATGATGTGTGAGACATTACTAGTTTCAAAGTTTACCGCTTCTTCTCGCAGGCATTCAGACCACCCTGGATGTGGTAACATCACAGGAAGGAGATTTACTAACATGGCCACTAATAGTCAGTGAGGGCCCACTTAGAGATGAAGTGGAAATTAAGGTTCTGTTGGTGGGATTGAATATGGGTGATCCTGAAAATGAATTCAGGGTGCAAGCCTGTATACCCGAGAGAAATGTAAGACTGACCAGATCTGCAGAGGTAGTTTTCTTACCTTTCTTTTTCTTTCTGCAGTCCGCATTGTGTGCATCCCACCACACACATTATGAGTTCTCTAAAGATGTCAGGGACACTTCTGGAGTTAGTCGGATAGTTTAGACTGAGTTTGGTGGTGGTGCAAAGCACTTTTTTTTTTTTTTTTTTTTTCCAGATCCCAGACTTGCAACACAACAGCGGTGCATTCAAGGTAGCACTAAAAGGTTGCACCTGGAGAACAACCACTGGCTTCTTAAATGGATGCCGTGTCTCTCTCTGTGCGGCCTCGCAGAGACGAAGCATCCGCGTGGAGCTGGCTAAAAGGCGTCATGTTTGCTTTATTAGGGAACACACCTGAGTAGAGCTGGCCAAGATTTATAAACAGGCCTCAAAGGCTGCTAAACAAAGAGGAACGACCAGGCTCCTCCAAGGCCATCAGAGATATTTATAACAAACCAGAGAGAGGCAGACGGGAGCATGTGCGCCAAACAGTCTACACGCGACACAAGGAGAAATAAATATATAAAGCTCCACTTACCACTTGGATGGCAGTAAGTTGTCCAGACAGAGTTACTGAGGCATCCGAGGATAATATCCATCCAGTCATTAGTGCTCTTGCAGGTAATGTTTCTCTCAAAGGTCAGCTGGACACCACGCCAGATAACTGGCTGCTCCTTCCGTCTGTAAAGCATGACTTGTTGATGCTCGGTTGCGGAAATTTAAAACGACTTTTCAGTCTGTAAAATGAACCGGGAGCGTGGAAAGAATCCCCGGGGTGGTTTTGTTTGGGCGCATTGGAGGCTGCCAGATTTCCGGGCTGTAAACTACAACAATGACACATCTACACCTATGGCACCTGTCCGTATCTGTCCTTTGCGCACTTTTAACCGGTTTAACCGCAGTTTGATTTTGCAGTCTGTCTGAAGAGGAGCGCATTACGACTGAAAGGCCGAAGAAGTCAGCCTCCACTGTTGGCCTGTTTTATGTGTTCAGTTTTATAACGTCACCAAAAATGGAAAAATGACAACAATAATAATAGATAAACTGATAAATGGATGTAGTTTTTAATCACTATTTTTTTTACATTTACCTAGGCAAAAAATATAATGGGCAAAATATAAATGACAAATTTAAGCCCCCGCTCTGATTGGCCAGTGAAGCACCTGACTTCCGGGTCCTGACTGTCATGGCCGCCATGTCATTTTTTTAGACAACTTTTAGAAATCGACATTCACGTATAAAGTATTTTGCCAAAATAATTAAACTGTTGTTCCCACATTCTTTTTTTATTATTATTTATTTATTTATTTATTGAAAACCAAACTTTATGTTTTCATATGTGAAATGGTTATCCAATCTTTAAAAATGTTCCAATAGGTTCAAGTAAATGTTTGGGAGAAAATCAAAAACACGGTTTTCTGTGGTTTCACTGTCAGAATTACAGAAAGTTCAACTATTCAGACCCACGTTAAACCTTAGATGTAGAAAATCGTTTGACGGATAAACCTCATTCATAATCTTAAAATGAACTTTTCACCTTTAATGGTATTGGAAAAGAAAGGTGGGCCACATAAATAGCAGTTGAGGTGTAAACTAGATATAGCTAGCGGGGGTTTTTATTTTATTTATTTTCAGTCCTTCAGCTAAAATCCTAGAGGACCTTGAAGTTAAATTTCAAATGTGTGTGTGTGTGTGTGTGTGTGTACAGCATCAGATAAAACTACAAAATTAAGTATTAGGATTAAGAGTATTAAGAGATTAACAGTTGTAAACCTATTTCGAAAGCGTCTTTTTTTTTTTTTACATACTAAAGAAGATTAGACAGACTGACGATAAATTAAATGAACATTTGAGTTGTCACATGCCTTTAAAACGTATATAAAACTATTTAAGGATTCAATTGAAAATGGACGTGATGTTGAAAAAATGCCGTTATCTCTTCTTTTTTTTCCAGTTCACTTTTCAATCTAGAACTGTGAGCAGAATGTGTCACCTTAAACATTCATGTAATTATTTCCCAATATTGCTAGCAGGCATTAGGAATAATAATAATAATTACAGTTTCTGTCAAAATTGCATTGCAAACCGTTCGTTGATTCAAAATAAAATAAACTGGAAAAAAAGAGATTTGGATCCAAATGTTACGCACTTTATTAGACGGGAAGTACAAAATCTTCCATTAGCCAGTGGAATGATACGCATAGTATGTAATTAATACTAAATTCAATAATCTGAACTGGCGGTTGCTTCTGTTATTATTCTTGTGCCAATGGCTGCACCTCCAAGTGTTTATTAGGTATGCACGATGTAGGCATCCCGACCGTGCCAAAAAAACAGGCTTTGCAATGCCAATGCTCTTAGCTAATACGTGAAAAGCACCATATATGGCTATCAAGCCAGATCAGATTTTGTCACATGCACATTTATACACAGTACAATGCACAGTGGAATGTATTACGTGCTATTTGTCTGAATTAGATGAGCACACTCTCATGAGTTGGCCTACATGTTGGTTACTCAATGTTGGCAGCCTGTGTCTCCTCGATAGAACATTTTTCAGCCACAGTGTAACGTTAGAGGTGGCTGCGTTTAATGTCGGTGAGTCAGTTTGAGAGCTGTGTATGGCTTTGTACACACTCACTTGCATGGCCTACTGGGAAACTTAATGGAATGGAGCTATCATAAATGCTGCTCACCTGTGCCTATCCCATTTTGACAAGATATATTCTCTGAGAAGGCTCTCGGATAAAACTGCTTTAACGCCAGTTGTTCCGGGAACTCTCGTTTCTCAAAAATTAATGTCCAGGAACTTTGGGTAAAAAAAAAAAAAAATGTCTGTGGCAATTTCTGCTTGAGTTTCCGGTGGAAGATGACAATTTCTGAACCGTCACAAGGTATCTGACACATTTGGGTGTTCGATTACAATCCAACACCCAATGGGTAGGCGAGTGCCTTTCAAGCTTCCTATCGACAAAAAAACCTTAAGATTCACTGCATTTAAAGAAAATGACGTGTAAATAGTCAGCTACTAACTCCCTGCCAGCCAGCATGCACAAGGCTCAGAACTGGAAGAGCAGGAAAAACATCCGTTAATCAGACTCTGGACTGCTCGTGTCTTATTCCACGGTGGCTAGCTCCAGTGCTAAAACCACACCAGATTAACAGCCTAAATTAGCCGCTATTATTAAGTGTTTGCAGCAGCTCAATACGAAGTGTGACAGATACAGAGTGGAGCTGAATGCCAGCGGTGGTGCATTTGTGGACGTCTTTGTTCCACGAAGCGGTTGCTCTTGTTGCGTTGGACGTACTGAGCAATGGCCCACTTCAGCGCTCTCTGGTGAAACCACATATATATAGATGTATTGAAGTTAAATGAAAAAAAAATAAAAATAAAAAACTAATCGTAGTTGTGACACAACAATGGCTCAAGAGGGATGTTATGACCTATAATCCTGCTCAGGGATTTACTAACATTTTTTCCCAAAAGACCTTTTAATGTTGAGTAATCCCCCAAACCATCCGGGAACATGTGCCAACGAAGATCAGCGGTCCCTCTTTTTATAGACATCTGACATGCTTTTGGCTGACCTACTGTGATATTCATCAAGTTATGTAAGTCCAAAGCATGCTTACAATTTTCATTTTCAAGTGAGCCTACCAGCAATACATGCACTGATCAGGCATAACATTATGCCCAGCTTCCAAATATTGTGTAGATCTCTCTTGAGCCTCCAAAACAGTTGTGACTCGTCAGAGAATGGACATGGGCCTTCTGAGGGCGTCCTGTGGTGTCTGTTGTTAGTGGGGAGGGCTCTGTGGATCATCCTAGAGATAATTGATGAGTTTGGGATCTAGTGAATTTGGAGGCCTGTGTGCTGTTTTTCATGTTTTCTGAGTTGTTCTTAAATATTTTGTGTGTGTGTACCTGCTGGGGAAGACTGCTGCCATCAAGGAGTGTCTTCACTATGGGGGGGGGGCTCCTGGTCAGGTCTATGTGGGTGGTGCATGTCTGAATAACATCCACACAAATGCTGAATTGTCAGAAGATGGTCAATGGTTTTAATGTTGTGGCTGATCAGTGTAAATATTCCAGTTTCCACCTCATCAAGTCATCCTTACTTTTTTAGAGTGAGTGTATTTAAACATAATCTGATGAAACAATCTGCAAGTGTGTCCTGAACTAATGATGCAGCTTTTCAGAACGGTTTAATTAACTCTGGTGGTGTGGAAACTTCGCTCCTCGCATGTTTTTCAAACTCATTTAAGGGAGACTATCCAGGTCTATCGAACATGCTCTACTAAATAATCAGCACGAAATTGATGCCATGTGTAAGACTATGAAAACGTGGATTTTTCTCAACAGAGGCGATTACTGCAGCACTTTGGGGAGTAACAGAGTATTCGGTGGAAATACTTTGTTTCTTTGTTTTGTAGTGCACCTCAGCACAGAAGTACCACCGTGAGGATTAAGAATGTGTCTGATGTAAAAACCTGGAGTTAACCCAATTAAACACGTAACAGAAGCAGCTTTCAAGTAGCCCTCAATTAGGACGACCACATGGAGACACATTTACAGCAGCATAACATACTAGAAGACTGGTGTAATTGTGAAACGATGCATATATGTGAAACATTTCTTCCTCTGCAGACAAAAATAAACTGGATCAGATTCACTTTAATTGTTTATTAAGATATAAAGCGAGCACATTAATATAAGAAACGTGTGCACTAATAAGTCAGCTCTCAATAACAAAAAAAAAAATAATAATAATCCACAGCAAAGTAGTTTGATATCACTCGAGATTCAAATCCAACCAATACAGCACATAGATGCACAGGGAGGGCAGAAACAATAACACTCAAAATGATTGGTTAAAAAAAAATATATATCCACCTGTCAAATAACCTTACATACGCATCCTGCTACAGTTCACAGATGTCAAATGAACAGAACTAGTTCTCATCCTCTAGACAAAAGCAGCAGGGTCCCAAAGCCGTCTCATAGAACAACGCAGCTGAACAAAACAGCACAGAGGTTTTCCTTTTAGTAAATAAAAACAAACAAAAAAAACATTTTCATTTTAGTTTTAAAGCTCCCATATCTGACAAGTCGTTTTTTTTTCTAATCAAGATTGTGCATGACATAAAATCCTGATTATTTTTTTGTTCAAGCTTAATAATCTAAACTAAAGGAGGTTTTTAAAGGAAGTGGAATCGCCTCAAGTTTCTTGCTGAACTCTGAGGCGCGAGGAGGAAATGTATCGATCCCTCCGTTTGGACACATTCTGAATGTGGACGTGTTTGGTCTCATTGACAGTTAATGAAGCTCGTCGGCCTCAGAGAGCAACGACACGCGCTCTCTTCTGGGTCCTTCCAGACACCGAGGAGTTTGACTGAACCGGGTGAATGAGTGTGCCTTAAATTATGCAGCGAGACAAAACTGAGACGACAAATCTGTGACTTTTGGTTTTGAGAACATAAAAACAAAAGATATCATTTGAGATGGTTAAGTTATAAAGAATTAAAGTGGTACAAATTATCCATACAGCACTGAAAATCACCTTTGAAGTCAGTTTGAACTTGTTTGATCCGTTTATAGTGTCGTAGCAAAATATGTATAAAGTTATAAAAATGAAGGCGCACATGGAAATATCTGGACTTTGGTTCCAAACCAAACCGTGTTTAAGTCTTACCAGTTAACCCAGCACATTTAAATTCACTAAAGTTATTGCTTAAGGTAAAATAAGGCAGGTGAAATTTTGCATAGTTTGCAGTACAGAAGGTATTTTGCCATAATCGAAAAAAATAGTGGAAAACACCAAAGACCCTATAGTTTTACTGTAAAACTGGTTAGAATACAAAATACTCAAAAGCCTCATGGAATTAGCTTCTATATCTATTAAACCTCTTCTATTTCCTCCCATGGACATGAAGAAGAAACGGGAAATATATTTATATATATATTTAAAATGCCTTTATCCAGTTGATTTCCCTCTAACTGCATCTTCCAGAAAAGACGCAATCAAGCTACAGACTAGAGCACATCCAACTAATGGAACGGACGTGACTCAGTGTAGGAATATAATGGGTCAAACAGACAAGCTGTCTATAGGAAGAAAGAAGAAATATATTTAAATCTTTTCTCTTTGACAGAACAACAAGCTCAATCTACTTAGAAACTTATTGGTCAGAATCTTGTGTGGTGCTGAATCAGAAGTTGTGCGTCTAGATGCTATCCATGGCTTTGAATTCGCTCAGAGCCTGCACGGGGTTGATGTGCTTCTTGTGAGAGGACCTCTTGACTCTGTTGGTCTGACCATCGTCCTGCTTCTCTCTCTTCACCAGAGGCTTCTTCTCGGGAGCTTTCATCCTCCAGGAGATGGCGGGCATGTTCAGGGACTCCATGCCTTTGCTCTTTTGGTATTTAGTGGACGCGACGTACGAAGCCTTGACGGTGGACACCACCGTGTTCATCAGGTTCTTTGCGGCCTGGATGAGGGACATGGCGCTGTCCAACTGATTGCACAGAAGAGACGAGAGAAAGCAGGAAAGGTTAGCCTCGTAAACGCTGGAAACAAACGAGCACTGAGATCGGGTGTTGGGCTCGACCCATATTGGCAGATCTATTCGGTCTAAGTCTATGCTGTGTGGAGGCTCTGGACGCTCAGACTGTTTTCAGAAATTCAAAACACAAAAGGATCAGCCATCTGGAACTATTTCATTTCCATTGTAAAGAGCTGATTGCTGGTTATTTTGAATGTCTACCAACCTTGCTGGTTAAGCTATTGTTTTCTTTTCCAATTTCAGCTCCTTTATTATTTATTTTACATTGGGTGTTATACTCCTAATTGCACTGAATAAACCAGGAGAAGTTTTTTTTTTTTTACATGTTCGACCAAGCTTGTGAAGCTATTGATTTATTTAAGATTGCTGTACTGGTGCACGGTCATTAAATAAATAAATAAATGTGCCTTGCACAAAAGAATGATTCCAGGTTGTTGTGTAATTCAGTGCCGTTTTTTTTTTATATCGGTATCAGAAGTGAAAAAAGTGGATCGGTGAAGATGATTTCTCTTATCGTCATTATTATTTTTTCTGAATTCATACATAGTCATGTGAAAAGCAAACAGCACCAATCCCTGTGATGTCTTTCAGTTTTATACTGCAGGTTTTCTGGGGGAAAATCAAGAGTGGAGTGTTTGTACGGGAGAATTAACGACTCCTTCCTTGTCTGGCGCACAAACATATGTGACAAATCAGAGAATATGTAAAAAGGTCAGACTAATTTAATCTCCACACTTTAATAGCCCCAGAGACACTAGTGACACTTGACTGGAAGTGTTGAGGCAGACTCGTATATCAGCCCTATAGAACGGAGGGTGGAATTCATTATTTCCTGCACAAGGAGGAAATCTCTTTTAATTATTTAACTGGAAAGTAAGTGGTTAATTAATGCTTTAAAGGGTTTGTAAGCAGTGGCCTTTTACGGTGTCATCATGGGCAGGAAAGAGCAAGAAAGATTTGGACCACATCAGACACCATTAATTGTCTTATCTGTCTGTTTGATGTAAAATATAAGCTGCAAATTACAGTTCAGACAATGAATCATCACCTAATCACAAGCAGCAGCCAGTGTCATTAAGTCTTAGCATTTTTAATTTATTTTGGCAACAACAGATAATAAAACATTCTATCGATTTCATAATAGATGTAGCCATAAATTAAAAGCATCCTGTGGCCATGTCATCATAAAGTAACAGTTCTATCCACCATTTCCTATCAAAACGCAGCATAAGTTAACGTGAGGCCGTCGTACGGACGGAATGTGTGGTTAAAATGAAGCTGAACTCACCCCAGAGACGACCAGCTCTCCCCCCAGGTTCTGGACCTCAGCCTTGACTTTGCTGCAGATGTTGAGCTGGTGGCAATACAAGGCGATACGCTGCAGGTAGGCGAGCAGGTCCTGCTTACAGGAAGAGTCGGGGCACTGCGAGAGAGGGAGACGACACGCGCACATGAAACCAACAATACGACTGATTGATGTGATTTACAATTGATTTATTGTATTTAACATAATAATAACAAATCAGAGCAGTCACTGTAATCGCTTAATGGCGCGTATTTATGTACGTGCAAAGAGGCAGTGATCTCACACTTTATCAAGGTAAGATAGTAGCGGTGTGACATGTAAGGTGGACGCCCACATCGGGAACGTGCTGAGAGGAACAATGACAAACACACGCCCACACAACCCGGTAGACTGATAACTCATCTTCACAGGGTTAAGCATGATCAAGTCACACAGGATGCAAATTTTAATAGCACACAAATAATGCTGTCAATCAGCCGGTGGTGATGATAATAATATGTGAAGTGTTTTTTGGAAACCAAAACCAATTCATTTTAAGTGTCAACAGAGGCGCTGCTCATCAATAACACATGTCAGTAATGTGTTCTTAGGTCAAACGGTTTGAAAATCCTCCACCCCAACTACTTAAAACATTGGCCTTTGGTGTCATGGTACAAATAAAATCCTTAGTGCTAAAAAAAACATGCAATTAATAAACTATTTTCAGACCACAGATTCAGCAGCAAATTGAAAGAGCCTCTTATTTTTTGCCCCCTAACAGCAAAGGCATAACGATATTGTTAAAAGTGAGCTAGGAACACAAAACACAATACACACGGGAGCTATAAAAATTCCATCAACTTCAAGAAACCCAATAAATTATCATAAAACCCACTTGAAAGTGGCAGTATGTGAAGAGCTCCACAAATGCATCTCATTTAGCATTGGCAATCTCTTTGAATTATTTCATCTCATCATAATTAGACTTGGGCTCTACCTTGGAACACCATTTCCAATCCTTTCCCCGCTTTCCTAAACAAGCCCCCTGCCAGCATAGTAATTAGGCCACAGTACTCTTCTTAGGTGCTCATCAAGTGAAGGATGTAAACACTTGGATGAGGTTCTGACACTTCGCAACAGATCATCGCGGTGACCCGAGTCACAAAGTCCTGAGTCGTCGGCAATGATTAGCAGACTGGCTCTTGTTACGGGAAATCAGAGGGTGCTCGCATCAACCCGCTAATCTAACGATACTCGTTAAAACAAAGGCCGACCATGTGACCGAGCGTGCCGAGATAAAACAGTAATTAAATCACCAGTATTTGCGAGTGCTTGGCCGCTCTGAAGGAGGAGTCCTTGAGCAGCTGTTAATTCTGAGTGCAGGGAAAAGGTGAAAGGGAGGTAATAGCAGCCAATCTTTTAATTGATGGCATCTCTGCAGGACGGTGCCTGTGAGGTCAGTGCTGTAGAACCGTAGAAGTGGGAGAGAGCCTTTAACGTGATAAAATGAAGAGGCGTCTTGTCCGGCCGTAAGAGAGCCAATGACACAAAGTGGGGAAATCGTGGTATTTTCCACTTATCAGTAATGGCCTTTCCCTCTAGTTAAGCCTGCTAACCTCACGGAAAGTGACAAAAATCCTTCTTTTCTTGCCCCGATGCAAAGGACGGGAAACATCACCGGGATCATGATTTTTGGACACTTCAAACAGACCGGGAGTTACGATGCGTCTAATCCTGCTGAGCGCATCAGTATCCCTGGTGGGAGTACAGAGTGCTCCGCTGAATATAGTGCACTCACTTCCAGACATACGACCATGCATGCAGACGTGCATTTACACACCACCGCGGCCAGCGCAACTGTGCTCATTCAAACACAGCGTGCGTCAGAGCGGCGCACAAAAAAACACACATCCTTTCACCAAACATCCAGTCTGCATAAATAAACCCATCACAATTACACCTTTGGCTCCCTCTCTCTCTCTCTCTCCATGTATATACATATATATGTCTCATGGCAATTTTAATAAGTCTCCTCTGCCGCTACCATGCACAGCTGATTAATGGAAAGAGGGGCTCAGAAGAGGGGACCGAGATGTAAGAGTTGACATTCTATTAAAGAAAGGTATGCAAGAGGAGATGAGAGGAAGAGAGCTGGAGGGGATTGTCATCATCATCATCATCATCATATAGGAAAGGACTAATATGTGACTGTTAGACCGGAGAAGATGGGAGGAAGGTTAAAAGAAGAGGAAAGAAAAAAGATAAGGGGGAGAAAAGACAAGGATGAAGAGCGAGCCAGAGGGGGAACAGCGTGGAGGAGTAAATAAGGGGAGAAATCCAACTGGGGAAAAAGAACCAGACAAGAGGATTCAACTGTAGTTGGGAGGGGCGTTAACGTCGGAGAGAGAGGGAGTGTGTGTGTGTGTGTGTGTGTGTGTGTGTACAGATGCACACATGCAATAGCAAAGACCTGGGATGAGGCTGAATGCAGCAGCCATGCTAATGAAGGCTTGGGGAAGTATTCAGATGGCTGGGAGCAGGGCACTGTGAAAGCATCACTTGTGCTCATACTCAGCTCAGCTGCTGGCTTCACTCAGCACTCAGGAAACTCAGCAAGGCTGCTCTGACTGTGACATGTGAATACATAAGTTGCACAGAGAAGAGACAAGAACACCTTGGATTGTTTCCGTTCCTGTGAGTGATTAGCATGGGTGGCCTTTATATTCGATCTCTGCGTTTCCACGAAGCAAAAGCATCAATAAGTAATTCACATTTCACCTCAAAATCTTTTAGGTTTATACAAAAGAGAGATAGGACATAAAATTCTGGCGTACACAACTTGTCAAACTTTTGAATATGCAGCCTCTGCGAAATCTGCTCTTGTGTGAAAATGACTTGGGGACTTCAACTCTTCAAGCACATCAGTGAATTCTTTCCTCCTTTCCGAGTGCTGCTGTAAAACGTCCCTGAAGCCTGCTCATATCGCCTCTTGTTCTTCCTACATGCTGTGTGGCCAGTTACGGACTGGGGCAGTTAACCTTGCTTGGTCAGCTAGTATTGAGATATGGCAAAGGAGGAAGAGACGCGCCAGAGGCTTCATCACACAACTGGAGGTCTTTTCAAGGAAAACTAATAGAAAAGGCCAGTCGCCATCTTTCAAAAAGGAGCCAGCAGTACAGGCAGAAATGTCAATGATTTTTGTGTAGTTGTTTTTGCCCCATTACTGCTCGGCTTTTCAGAAAGAGAAAGGTGAACCGAAAGGTGAAGCTCAGTCAAAGTAGCAGGTCATTATTCTGATTCGCTAATTGAATCTCTTAAGTACCGACGCCTTACACGACTTAGTGTATTCCATATTTATGAGTGTCTCACCGTATAAGCGAGAGGGTAGGTATCCCTTTACTTTGCATTCCTTAGCATTTAAGGTGTTGCTCGAGAGGAGGTTCAGGGCACAGTGCAAACAAAAAAGCAGAAATCTGTTTTTCCCTTAACAATCCACAGCTCACCAAAAGAAAAGGACATGAGGCAATAAGGATGACAGTGCAGAATATTGAGTAACAATCCCTGATATAAATGATGATCAGGGTGGTCAGGTCCCATCATTGCAAATGCCATGCAGTTCCACTGAATTCCATTATGGACCAGAGACAGAAAGCAGAGCCACTGTGCTGCTTCTCCCCCAGCCCTGACCTTTCTGGACGCATCACCCAGAGGAAATGCCAATTTCCAATATTTACCGAGGGGGCTGCATTCTAATGCGCCACTGCCAGCAACCTGTTGGGAGAGCGCCATGGGAGCGATGACCCAAGATGTCTTTTTAAAACGTTTGTTTTTTCAGTCACTTGCAGCCATAATCCCACTGTCCTCTTATCTGTTTACTGTATGTGTTTATAGGAACTCAACGTAAGATATCTAAAACTTATGACCAGCCTGTTAGCTTTGGGCAAATTACTGTTTTGGAAAAATAATAAATACTGTCCCCTGCAGCATATATACAAAAATGTTAATATACCGTCACTGTGAACTTCTTCAAGTATCAAACATCTACCAGGATAAAGAGCCTTCGGGAGAACCAGCTACTGGGTAACTTTATCTGTCATTACAGCTCAAAACAGACATAGGATTTAGGGGAATGTAGCCCAATATAACAGCAACACTCAGTGTGACTGTTATCCATAGCACATTTATGGAGATGCAGGAAACAAAGCACTGGAAAGACCAAATCCTCTGGTGCCGACTCTGTTACCATGGACTACCCACATCCATCAAAATTAATTTCAAACTCAGTTAAGATAGTCAGTTCTGCTCACTGCGTCTGCTAAAAACATCCTCCGTATTAGGATGGAGCCTTTTCAATCACAGTGGTACTTTGGGAACGTTAATGTGACATTGAAGCAGACAGAGAGTCTCGGTATGACAGGAGACAATCAGGCTGGGAGCAAGCCAAAAAAATAAAAAAAAACTTTAGAGGTAACCACGGGGACCAATTAAATTGGCCTCATCTATTTTTTATGGTCTTGCTGCACCTGTCAGATGTTTTACTGTAAGCAAGTAAAAAGAGGCACGGAAAAGCATATATACTTTCAACTCTGACATTTAGATGGTTCAGGTTCAGGATCGGGTTCCTTTATTTGTATCCATAGGTAGATTTGTTTTGCAGTCATGTGATGACATCCTTTGACAGTGACATGAAAAACGTACGTGCTGACTATAAAAAAGAGTTAAAGTACACAGGCTCCACCAATGAGTGTATAAAAGGTCAATAAAATACGTCAAGGACCGACTGTGGTAAAAGAAGTTTAAAACACAAGTAAAAAGAAATTACAATCCCAATCAATACCTTCATAAAAGGGATAAAGCTGTGTTTGTATCGCTGAGTTTTACACCTTGGAATAAAAAGGGAAGATACTGGAAGGGGCTGTGCAGGGGGTGTGAGTGATCGTTTAAAATGGAGGTAGCTATCCTCGGTATCTGCTGGGGCTGCCTGGGACTCCCCAAGCAGACGACTAGACCATTTAACTATCTGCTCTAAGGACTTCCTCCTTTTAAAGTTGTGTAACCGAACCATGACACTAAAGGAAAAGATGAAAGCATGATAAAACATGGTCATAATGGTTCGATCAGTGAGAAAATGTGCCAAATTCTGTCGGCATTGTAGACGTTGCCGACCATTTTTATACTTCACAATTCTCCCCAAAGTTCAACTTGCTGTCAATGGCAAGATATCCCAAGATATTTATACGACTGCACATAATCGATTGTCTGACCTTTCATTAAAGTGATGTCGTGCCTTTGAGGTTTCCTCCTGAAATCAATCAGCATGTCTTTGGTTTTTGTTGTGTTTAGCAGCAGAGAGGATTCATCACACAGTGAACAGAATCCTTCATAACTGGGCCGTGGCTGCTCTCACCATCCTGGAGGAGACTAACAATGACTGGATCATCTGCATACTTTATAATAGCACACTGACACGTGTGTGTGTGTGTGTGTGTGTAGAAGATGAAGAGCAGTGGTGACAACACACACTCTTGAGGAAAGCCAGCAGGGCAACACTTTTGGTCAGACAGTATCCCGCTGACCCTTACTCTGTGTCTTGTTGATTAAAAAAATCCAGAATCCAACCCAACAAATTATTACTCAGGTCAAAATGTTGTAGGGGTGTTTTTCCCCTATAATAATTAAACAGAACTCAACCAGCTCACAAGACACTGAGGAACAAACAACTTCAGAGAATGCTCTTAGTCCTCGTTTCCACAAATAGGATTTTTGGGTAAAACCACAAATGTTTCTGCCAACTGGAACGACGCCTTTTTGAATCCAGGGACCAGGGTGAAAGAGACAAATACGGAGTCATTACAGTTTCTTTTTTCCTCATTTTTGTGTATACCTGAATTCAGGCACAGTGATGTCACGGCCTCGACCCTCTAGCCCTCGACGTCTCACAACAACAACATCAATGGCGGACTACAGGCTTGCGTTGCCTTTCTACAACTAGATGCATTTTTGCAATAGTTTGACCTTCATGGAGAAATTCTCAAAACAACGCCATGGAAAACCGGAGAAAAAAGGATCATTTTGGTTTGTGTGGACGTGGCCCTATAATATGGAGCTATCCGCTTCTGGTCTTACCAAGACCCTGCTCTCCTCAATGGGCATTCAGGGTTAACAAAAATCATGACAAAGATCAACTGCCATGAATAAATGCCTTTGAAGACAATCGACTGGGAGTTGATAAAACTCAACTAGCAGAGGTTGGCTTTGCTTGGTTGGCCTGAACTGCAGTTTGCTGAGGGCTGACCCTTGAACTGCTGAGCTGAGAATTTGTGGGCTCTCTGGGTGATTTTACTTCTCCGCTGCAGTAGGTAATTTACAACCCTGTCTGCTGTAAAGCGTCTAGGGCCAGAGTCGGGATTAGACTGTGACCAGCAACAGAGCCCATGGATCACCATAAATCTCTACTGATTGAATGCAAATTGGAAAAGTACACTATGTATGTCAGTATACATCATGAGAATAAAGCTTGCACAACAAACACACACGCGGCGCAACTGCATGCCCATTCTCTAGATATGCAAGCCTTATTTTATGTGCACGTGTTCGTATGTACGCATGCGAGTGTTTATGTGGTGAGGAGTAAAGCGGCAGAAATTTATGGGCTACACAGTGGCTAACACATTTGCATTATAAATCTCAATTACATAGCATTATTTGTTTACCAGCCCACTCAGATGGAATTCTCATACGGTGCCCTGCAGAGGAGGGTCATAAATTCTTAATAAACTGCAGTGCAGACCTTTGTACGGCAATGACCTAAATCCTGCAGCTTATCTCTGCACTACACTCATTTCTTTAAATTTTAATAAGGCTCTATTACACATATTTAGCTGTTTTTCAGAAACCCCAAACCAGACCACATCCACCTGCACATCTCTGTAAAATTGAATATTCGCCTACCTAAACACACGATGACACAGTCTTGTAAAAAGAGAATGTGGGGTGAGATGCTGTGCTATCAGTCTGGGACCATCTGCCAATGTGTTTTATATGAGGAGCAAACCCTCACAGGCCCTGCAGGCCAGAAGCACAGAGCGCAAGTGATTAATATGCCTAGGTTAATGAGCAGTCCCAGCATTGCCTTTGCTCCTCTGACTCTTTCAGTACGTGTGTACCCTGGTAGTGATTCACTTAACTACTGCTGTGGAGTATGTAGAACATCCCAACGCACCATGCCTTTGCTGCATGTGGGCCTGTGGCATCTCCTGCTGCGTTAGAGATACAGTCCTAAATATAAATAGTCTGCGTAAATAAATTTAAACAAACTGCCACCTGGCAATTATGCTGCTAATTAAAAAGCGAGAGACTCATAATGGATTCATCTCTCAGGAGGAATGCACCTCTCTTCACACTCTATCACTCCATCGCTTCCCTCCCCTCTACCCCACGTCCGTCCCTGGGAGGACTGGCTGATGTTTTATGGGCGAGTGTCGCCCGGTCTGCTAGTGTTTTGGTCTTCGCGGAGAGAGAAAGGCTACGAGGGACAGCTGGATGGGTTCAGAGGCTGAAGGGGGTCCTCACTCCTGGCAACAACTCGCATTTCATCAGCCAAAGCTCTTCATTTATTCATACTTTGAGTGCTTCAAACCCCCAAATCCTCTAATAGTGTGTACATACACAAACCACGGACAGACAAAAAAAGATAAACATGAGTACCTACGAATAGTTGAGTATAGAAGTGTACAATGGTCACCTGAATCTAACACTTCAGTACATATGTGCCCGCAGAGAGGCACGCCAGTAAACAGACGCGCTTCAACGCAATGCACACACAGATACGCACGCTCACACACCTGCACAGATGCCCATCTGTTTTCTTTAGGGGATAACAGTGTTTTCATTAAAGTGAATAAGCATCTTCAAAAGCAGCGGCGAGGCATATAAATGTCACTTTCTAGAGCAGCTTATTGCCTATTCAGATGATTCAAATGCAATTAGGTCAGTACAGGTACGACGGTTACTTTTTGACAGGCACGGGTCTGTAATATTAAAGATCTGAGAGCATCTTAAATAAAATATAAGACGTGAGGGCTCCAGGAGGCCAGCAGCTCATTATGTTAGACTATGGGGGAGAGAACTCTAAATGCAGATGTTTCTAAAATGTGATGAAATAAGTGAAACCCCTGCTTGTGCAGCACATTTGAAAGGGTAAATGATGTTGCTCTTGCCCTTTAAATCTAAGAAAAAAAATGACGAAAGAATATATAATGGGAGTAATTCCAGTTAATAACAATTGGCTTGGTTCTTCCAGTGTTTGTACAAAGATGCCAGATTTAACTGTTTAAAGATAAATAATAATTATTGCTCTGAGTGATAATTATGGATTTGATAATACCAAGGTATTATAGTCTGAATTGATTTATTAATTACACAAGATTTATGTTCTTACCATGTTTTTCTAACATGTTATCCATGTCAACAACACCAGGATAATACATGAATTGGCAAAGACAACTAATGTTGGACTGGAATTTAAAGCAACCACTGAAAGTCAGTGTGCGCTATGGATGGTATACTACGGTACCGATTACGCAAAAAAATGATGTAGGTCGCAACTTACTCGCGCATAGTCACTGAGACAAACGAGCCCTCATCAATATATGAATTTTGGATATCGGAAGGTGGATGTGGAACAAACTTGTCCCATACACAAAGATAACGGCTACGGATAGAAACACAACAAATTCATTTCACCACCTGAAGTACGACCACAAGCAGAGTGCGACGAGGCAAATGAGTCAGGGGAAAGCAGCCATATCCTCCGGTAAATTAGGGTGAATTAGAGATGTCCCTGATATCTGGGGACGGTCACAGCTTTGGATGACCTGTCGTTCGGCTAAAGCCGTCCTCGAAAATGTCCCCAATTTTATCGTTTTATTAATGAGAAAAAAAATGTTGCACGCAGATTACAACATTTATTACGGTAGCTAGTTGCACTGCTAATGACATTACAGACAGAGAAGCTTAAATGTGAATAAGTATGTCATCTTGATGACACTTCATTCTTTTTTTTTCCTTTTTTAAAAAATTATCTCTGAGCTGTAAATGTCACTGGATTTTATTTCAGAAATATGGTCACCTTACAGTAAATTAGAAAAAAAGGATTCAGTGGAAAATTCAGTCAGTCCATTCTGTTTGGGAAGTAAAGCAAGTGATGGAAAGATAGAACTGAACCGAAGGCGGTTGCTCAGACTCGTTTGACTTGTCACTACATTTTTCTCCACAACTTCCTACTTAAACCTGTAGTTAAGCAGCTTATTTGTATAATCTGAGATCTCTCAAGACAGAATATGGTGACGTATTGAGTCAAAAACATGGACTGGAATTATAATATTTTTTTATCATGATTTTTATCGTTATCGCCAGAATGGCAAAATTTATCGAGATCCCATATCGCCCATCCCTAGTGTGGACCTTCCTGAGTGACTGTGTGTTCTTAGACACAAGTGGTAGAAATCCACAAAGATCCAGCCAGATCTCCTTCATGTAGTTTTTAAATCTACTCACACATTTAATAACAAATATAATGGATAGCAAGACGTAATGAGAAATTTTGGGTGTGAGCACGAGCGAATTAATTGACATTTGAGTAATGAAAAACCTGGCAGATCACCGACGTCATGGTGTAAACCTGTGAAAACTAGTCAGAGAATTCACGACTTAGTAGACAGCTAAGCAACTTCTACGGAAAACAAGTCATCGTCTCAATGATGACATGCACAATTTATAGATAAGTAACCTTAAGTTGAAGGAGTAGGGTTAGCGGTGTACATTTGTGCCTCACAAAACTCCCTGGGCACATTCTGGAAACTTGCCAAAGGGAAGTAAAATAAAACAGTGGAGCATAATTACAAAAGAAATGATTTGTGGTTAAGTAGCCCCCCTGTGCATTTGCAGCAGACATGACGTTGGCGCTAAATCTTCTCCACTACAAAACCGACGTATTTTTTTTTCTCTCACTTGTCCTTTGTGTTAGGGCCCTTGTTTCTAATTTATCCGACATCAACGGTGTCAATGCGGTGACACGCTATGACGGTAATTATACATTGTGGTCAGTAGCACAAAGGTGTAGTCTGCATCAAAGCCCTGGGGGTGGAGGTTCATTATGACTTACATTGTCAGCGATGGTGCGGCCCAGCTTGTCCATTCTTGATCCTGCCTCTGCAATTTTCTTGGCTGCGCTGATGACATCAGACGTATTCTTCAGCGGCCCTTTGCCCCTGTGCAGAAAATGTGGAAAGATCAGTGGCTGGTTTTGATCATGTGCAGACTCATTCAAAATGCAAGAGCAGCATCCCCGGTCATGAAGCGACTGTTTCGTCTTGGAGGGCTGTTTACGGTCGGAGGCAGGAACGAATCGCAAACGATGGGACTAATTGAGATACACAACACGGCAATTAATGGATATGCTGCTACTGCGATTCTCTCACACATAAAACACTAGCACACTGGGGCAACATATTGTGTTGGAGATGAGGACATTTTACAATCCATCAATTGCAGAGAGGAAGACTACACTCAAATCTGCCCTTGAAGAATTGGACCAAAAAGGACCATCACAGTCTTCTGTAGCACCATCATCCCTCTTGTAGAACAGGGTGCTGAACTAATTTCCCTGGAATTTTAGCATGACAAAACATATACCGGCAAATATATAAAAGTAATTTGCTTGACACGTCGAGCACTGCAGGACTTCAATGCTTAGGCGTTATAGGGAAACTGATTCAATCATCAGTCAACAGGACCATGTGCTTTCAATCACAACACATATTCTCAGCACAATCTGTTTGGCTCATTTCATTCAAGCAGCTTTGAGGGGTTTGTTAGAAAGCTAAAATGTAAGCTGGACAGGTTGAATGTCTGTTAGAGAAAAAATTGGATGCTACACAGCTACACACATACCAGGTTTTCATTTATGTGGTTTTCATTTTTGTCCTGGTTTGGGACAAAGGATGACAATTGAAAGTCTAGAAGTTAAGAGTCCAATTCAATTACTACGCTCTGCTCTGTGCTCCAACATTACACGTCCATCTCTGACCCTTCTTCAGCCAAACAGCGCCGGCCCAAACACAGGTCAGACCAGGGCTGACCTGACCCACTGTAAAGCTTGTCAAGCATTTGCCATTTTCTGTCCTCTCTAGGGACTCTGAGACACAGTTGGCAAAAGGCACAAATTGGATTCAAAGCTGGTCTCTCCAGGCTAAAAAATGAGCCATCCAACCCAGAACAGATGGAATTTTGTGTTCTGTTCTCTTCCCTTCCTCGCTTCCTCTTCCCTCCCCTCCCATTTCACCCTTCCCCTCTCCTGCTTTTTCTCTGCAGCTCTGATGTAAAGCAAGCCCGAGTCCTGGTGGAAAAAGGCCATGCATCAGAGCACATACTGGAAGCTCTCTGGGGACGACTCAACCCCTGGAGATAGAGCCAGCGGCATTGTGATGGTTCTGGGTTGAGGTGGGGTTGGGTGGGCGAGCATAATACAAGGAAAAATAGTGTTTATGGTATAATACTGCAGTTTGTCCAAATAAAACAAAAAAACAAAAAAAAACTACAGCATCCACTGATTTATACCTTACCAGTCACGTCCTTTCTAAAAATATCCCTTGCTGTAGGGTTAAGAGATAAGGAACCATTGCCAGCTCTACCTCCGTGGCCAAGTAACAACTGGGCAAATTAGAGGCCACAGAGATAAGACAAGAGAACTCCTGACAAGGCGTAACACTCATAAGATTTTTTTCTGGTGGATTTAAACAGGAAGAGGAGGCTGAGGACTCTGGTGCCAGTGACAGCTGTAGACCTCCAGATGTATGTTGGCCAAGTACTCCACAGCACCGAATCGTGACAGGTGGCTCCCAAATATGTCGCATGTACCCGAGCCGCACATGCCTTATTCATGAGAGCTGCCATACAGCCATAAGCGATGCAGAAATCAACAAGGCGCTCTCTCACTCTCGGCAGATTTGTCAGGAGAGAGGTTCGGATCAATTACCTCATACGGCATTAGCTTTGGCAGGGCTTTGTGCCAGCTCAAGGTTGAGAGGGCAATAATTTGGGCCCGAGCTGAATTACCCGGCTTCTGACCTTCCACGTGCTACCAAGGCATGCGAGAGTGAAGGCGTAATGGGAAGATATATATTCAGCCTGACAAATGTCCATGTATGGACCCCGACACATGCACATGCACGCACACGAACACAATCGCCAAATAAGAAAGTCAAGGATATTAAGTTAAAAGAAGAAATAACCCAAATACTTTCACATAATTTCTACCTGTAGCAGCAGCATTGAAGAAACACAGAATAGCATAAGTAGAAACATTCTGTGTGTACGACATATTCAGTTTTGGACACACTGACATTACTAGTTACAAACAATACCTCAGCAACTCTCAGATAAATATTATTCCATTTGCATTCATTTAATGAACCCTAAAATGTGGCAAACTATTAAACATAAGCACACTATCTCTTTGCTGCAGGTGTTTCATGTGGTATATAACAGAACATGGTATTTCTCTTCTTGTATTACTCACACAAACTAGTTTAATCTGTAAGTAAGGTCTTAAGGTGAACTGACAAATGAGCAAAAAATGTGATTTAAGTTGAAAAGCTGCATCTGATTACATGTTCATTCAGTATTTTATAGCTCGGCAATTTCCCATTGTCATCTCGGTACTCATCAGGTGTTGAGGACTTGCGCAGTAATTGGTAAAAATGTAATCATAGTGTTGCTCAAATTCAGTCTTTGTTTGCTGGCCCCTTTCCTGCCTGTTCCGATTTGTTGTTTTTGAAGGGAAACATCTGGCGAAGATTATGTTGAAGGGAAAACATTTACTTGATGTAAAATGACATTCAGCTAGTGATGGCAGACCTGTAATTGTGTTCAAGGAGAAAATGCTTTGCAGTAAATGCCGTATTGTTGTTTTTCGTATCACAGTGATTGTTTGTTTGTTTTTTCATTTGAATTCCTTGGGTTTGCTTTGCGTTGTAAAAACTGGAGAGAAGCAGTTTTTATGGTAATATAAAGATGTCACCACAATCAATAAACTCTTAAAAGATATATGCACATCTGATGTCACCCAATAAAGAAACATGAAAGATGGTCTAAGATGGAGGGAGTATCATTTGCATTTCATTTTTATGTGTATCTATGTTGGATGTAATATAAAAGGAAGCAATTATTTTTTTCATTGGTCTTGGGATGAATAAGAAGCAAATAAAAAGGCTGGGATCTGTGCAGCCTCACTCAGCTCTCTGCATTACATTAGTATTTCAAACTCTGATGGAGCTTTCCAGTATTTTACTTCTTTGGCCGAGGACACGGGATCTTTGACCCATTCAGAAGATGAAGATAGAAAGACAGCATTTAGTCGCCATTAAGGATGTGACTCAGAGTTGGGCACAAAATGTCCTCTGAGTAACTCACTAGAAATTTTAAGAAGGCACAGTCATACAAATACAGTCAGGCAAAAAACAGGCAGCCAGACGAAATGTCCCCTTGCATTCAGCAACATAAAAAGTGCTGTCACCACAATGCCAGCTAGTAGGTGTTGATTTCAGATACTCATGTATCCAGTGCACTGCCTTATAGGCAAGTTCTTCCAGATTTTCTATAATTCAAAGGTCATGGTTGTTTTGTCTTGTTTTTGTTTTGTTGTTTTTTAAAATAAGCCAGAGGTAGTGCTATATTATTCATCATAAAACTTATCAAGAAAATTAAGATGTACAACGTTGTTTTGGAAAGAGTATCAATACATTTGGGACTAATGGAGAGGTTCCAACACTGGTGCATTTTGTGACATTATAATGCGATATAACACATGTAAGGTTGATAAAATCCTTTCTCTGTAGTAGATGGTTACACTGGCAAGAGTTGCCACAGCTTTCCTGAAGAAATCAATACTTGTGATGTGTGAAGCCAGTTTGTAAGTTAAGCAAATACCCATAGACTCTAATGACCTTTCAAGCAAGATTACAGTTTTTAGTGAAAGCATTTTTTGAGCCGATTTACCTTTATTGGCGTAACCATGATGGCTGAAATTTTTTTGTTTGTTGCAACTATCCACCATCTGCACTGTCCCAACAATCCGATGACGGGGGAGAGTCTGGCTACCCTGTAGTAGCTCTGCTGAGGCAGACTGTCCATTTAAGATTTTCCACTGCCCACACGGCAATTCATGTACCGGGAGGGACGGAGGGAGATTTGATGCACTGCTTATGGTTGTGCATATTAAAATTAGGGGAGGATGGAAAAATAATCAAGAAGCAAATCCTATCTACAGTGCTGCTTAAGGAAAATGAAGAGCATTGATGCATGAACAATAGCGCTAAACTGGGTGTGTAGCATTGTGCAGATAGGAATGAATGTTGGGAAAGAAATGTAGGCTTATTGGGTGATTGTATATGACGTAGGGTTAACTTAAACATGCATCGTGTCTCGGAGGCATTTTGCTCTAAGAGCACAAGTGTTGGAATATTAATGTGAGGGAAAGGTAAGATGACATGCAGTATGTATATCAGCCCTGTGAATGAAGGCAACGCTACAAAGACACAAAGACAAACACGCAGCCAAACTCTGACATTAATCATAGATCAAAGAGATTATTTAAAAAGTGCAGCAACACTTTGGTGAATCTATTCGACTGATTTGTGATGCCGGGGGAAAAAATATATATATATTATAAAAAGGGGCTATCGATTGCTAAGACGGAAAAAATAGCTGTGGATGTGAGCCAAGCTGTTTGTCCGCATTTACCTGGTGAAGTCCGTCATCTCCATCATGATCATGCACATCTGTTTGGCCAACACGATGATGTCATTGCCGCTGTCATCCCACTTGGAGACCTCCGCATCCAGCTTGCTCTTCTCCTCCTGGAAGCTGGCCACCTGTTCTGCAATCTTCGCCTTCTGCTCCTGGGGCAACTGGGCCATGATAGCCTGAAGGAGGAATTATGGAAAGCATGGAGGGTGAGCGAACAAGACCTCAACATACTGTTGTTGAGGCAATGCACACGAATTTTCTTAACGACGAGTTGCTGTTGTTGTGAAGCTGAAAACACAAAATAAGGTACTGCGGTATTATTCTTCTAAAAACAGGTGGACTGTAACTTACTTAACATTAATGACTCAAATATTAAGTCTGAGTCACTAAAATGGAGAAATTCCTAAATGCTGAAAAATAATTGCACGAACAACAACATATTCTGTATAAATTAATGTTATTGCTTTACGATTGATATATTCATAAGTAATTTATTTCCTTTAATACAGAAGCCTTCGGTGCAACAGAGTAATTTGTGAAATGGACGAATAGACATTCACTGAACTTGCTGCCTGTGGTTGCTGAGGATCAATATACAAGCATTTGTTTAGTAGTATTTGATACCATGTGCAAATGTGTTTAACGCCATTTTTACACGTCCTCTTTGGCTGGGTGGTTAAAGGGTAGTTTCCAAACCAGCAATCAGACATTCAGTGAATGAGCTTGTCAGGCCAAAGTAGGCAGACACTTAAGAGCAGGAAATCGAATATCATCGCAAGAGTGTTCATTCCATTACCGGTAAATAGGACTCTGTCTCTAGAGTCACCTAAGCTTGAATAAAGCTGTTTAGGCAGTGGAAAGATGAAAAACCCCACCTTACAAAACAGTCAGATAATCTATTGTGATCAAAACAAATTGCTTGGAAGTGTACTGATGGAACCCTCTGCCATGAGGGATTTTTGAGATTAAGTTATTACTCAAAATTCTTTCAATTATTAATGCAGGTAGCTTCTAAAGTTACCATTAGGTCTGAGATTAAGATGGACTAAAGTGGTTTGCACTACATCCACAGACACAATGGCAACACTGGTCTCTGTAGTTGACTATTGTGTAGCATAATGACTCAAGACAAAGAGACGCTTTTTCAATGACACTCAGAGCAGCTATGCAAGACAAGCTTGGATTCACACTTTATTTAACCTCCTCTATTAACAGGGCAAGACAAAGCAGACCTATTATCTCCACGGAGTCTTTCCAGGACATTACACATATTAAGCACTAACACAAAATCACTGGTTCAGACTAGGAAATGATATCTTAAAATAAAAAAAGAGCTCCATGAGTAAAGACTTTTTTTCCAAAGACTTAAGTCACATGAGCTATTGTGGCGGTAAGTCACCTATTCATAACCCATAAACATTTACTAGCAATTGCTCTTTGGAGCACACTGTATTCTAGGAAACATTGCCAAGTATCAGGCTTGCGATCATTTTTTTCCCCCTAATGCACTGTCCAAGATAAATTTACTCATGCTGAATAGCAATATTCATTTCAGGAACTGAACATGTAAGTCAATATTTAACCATCTTCAAGCCCACTTCTGTTCCGAGGGCACTGGCGAATTTAATTTCCGATGTGGAAAATAAATGTGTTTACTTTCAATATGCATATGTGTTTACCCTTTGACATTTTCCCATTTATCACAGATAATATTACTGCCAGCTGACAGCTGAAGATTTTTAGAAGCGGGAGGTGAGACTCGGGAACGTGTGCAAATACTATCAGATGTAATGTGCTACTTACACGTGCACTTTGACCGGCAATAAGCTGGTCGTCCTCGGTCTGCACGCTGGTCCTGCTGCGAACATCAAAGTCTTCGGTCTCAAAGTCAGAGTCGTCCAATTCCTCTGGAGTCTGTAATGGGACAACAGAGCGTGAGAAAGTGGCAAATCAAAAAAAACTACAAGGCTGGACGGGTGGTAGATAAAGCAAAGTGAGGTAAGAAAAAGTTGTTTGTAAGTAAGTGGAGAACATAAAATAATATTGGCATACTACAGCATTGTGAGCACTATTAAATAACAAACCTGCTTACTATCTATGAGGAATGTCTTGCTGCTGCCAGCCAGGGCAGCAGCAGATAAATGTCTGCTTCCCCATAGCTTGATGCAGAAACTGTAAACTCTAAATGAATTTGTAAATCAAGTGTAATGTGCTGCCTGTGCATTTTGAGAGCGAAAATGAAGGAATGAACTAGTATGAAACATATTGGGAGCAAAACACTTCAGAGTCCCATCTGTCGCTGCTATCTGTGGAGAGGCGGGTGAGGCATAAATTGTGTTCCTCTGGAATTTTGCTACTTCATCTCTGATCCTTTACCTCATCCCGCACCCTGAATACTAAACAATGAGCAACAATGTTTGCCACAAACATTAATATTCAAACTTCAATCTCAACAGGTCATGCTAAAGGCAAAATACAATACTGACAGACAGGAAAATGTATTTGGCGGCGATATAGGCACAGGGAAGATGATTCGGGCAGATAAAGGTGCATTATCATGCCTGTGCCCCTACTTGTGCTTATCCAGCTGTCTCAATACCTCCCTTCTGTAATGGATTTGGAGCCCTCACATCTAAAAATAGCTAAAGGTCTCTGAACAACCTTACAGTGCTTTATGGAATGTAAAGATGCTCTTGTTCTCTGGGGAATATGTGTACGATTTCAGATACAAAGTTGCAGTGACTCACAGGCATCTCTTTCGACCTAGACAATGCTGTTCAGTGGGGCAGCTATCACCCGCTGTGGCCTGTGAAACAGATAACCTGTGAATGTGGGAGGCTCAGACATGACAGCTCACGGTGGGCACCCAATGGGGAAACTACTGAAGAGAACCGACTACTGTAGTCTCCAGGTTAATGGAAAAAAAAAACATCCAATTGTATTGGCTGCTCTCATAATAATTAAATTTTAATGCTATTTTTCACGCTGTGGTAAAGTATACTAATCAATATTTAATTTAATAACGTGCAGCATCTCCGCTGTGTGTCTGAAAGCTGATATATTCCATTTCACCTGTTTCACCTCTATGAGGGACATATGAGCAGATGGTATCTGAAGTGTAATAATTAAGAGGAGACAGGGAGAGAGGTGAAATTATAAGACAAAGCTAGAAAGCAGGCACAGTACTATAGTGTAGCTCAACAGCAAAATACCTCACTATTATTCTTTTTGAGACATTCTGGTCAAGGCCTCTGTGGACAGTTTGTTTTTTTTCCTTCTTCTAGGGCAGAGCCAGCAAAATCACCTTGGGCTGGGAAGCACTGCACAAATCTTAAGGTAACGACAGCTGCCCCCTGTATCTAACAGTCAGCAGCCCCCTGACTTTGAGAGAGTTTCATGTCTAGGAGGCATATTCTCTCATGTCGCTGCAGGTGGGGAGAGGGCTCTGTTCCTCTGTAAAATATCCGAGGGATGTCCAACACGGACTATCAGAACATCACTTGCGAAGGTTAAAGACGTGTCTCACTTTAGGAGCCCTAACCACACACTTGTCTGTTTTGATTTAAGACTAGGCCACAGTGTTGAACACGCACGTGAGGGTTTACGGATAGCCGGAGGGTGTGCTCGAGCATGTATGCGAACATGCCTCCTAGACGAATTGTCTCGTAGCCACTTTAACTCGGCTTCTTCTCATTTTTCTCCGGAATCAGAGCCGAGCACGTATTGTTTCACATATAAACAGCCTCTAAAGGACAGCTCAGGCAGTGAGATGTCATTTTAAATAGAAATGAATGCTTGTGATATAGCTCTAATCTCATTGCTAACAACAGCTATTAAAGGTAACTTAAGAGACAGCTCTAGAGGCACTTCAGGAAATATAACTGCAAGGCTGAGAGGCTAAGCCAGTACCTGCTTAATAATCGCCACAAAACCTGAGATGATTACCTCTCACACCTGATTAAGAAATCCTGACAAACCCGTGGGAATCGCACATTTTTTTCCTCTTAGATAATAGATTATGTTTGAGCTGAGCCTCATCATTCTCTCCATTTGTCATTTGATTGCAGAATGAATCTGATGCATAAATAATCAGTAAAGAACGTTTTTTCATAAATCCTCTGTCGGTTTTAACACACGTGCACCCTGATACACACCCACTCATCCACCAGGTAGTGTTCAGGGCAACCCCATAGGCCCCGTGTTAACAGCTCAATCAATCTGGATAACAAGAGCAGAGCTGGGGCGGATGGAAATTAAACATAGTTCTCAGGCTTGTAGTCCAGGAAAAGAATGCTAATTAAAACCTCCTAGATCTCCAATCAGCTGCTGATTTCCATGCAAATACTGCACAATGGTCCATATTTAATTTGGTTTTTGTCTATGGCTGAGCATAATTATTAATGAAAGAAAGGAACAGTTTTGCACCACTGTCAAGCTAAAATGTGCTGCCAGGACTAGTAAATCTGATTCAAAAGAATAAAGTGTTGAAAATAATGAAGGACTGCAAAAAAAACAACAAACCAGTACATTGTACTAAATATATAATTAAGTTCAGCTATTCAAGGGAAGAGGTTTAAAAAACAATCCCTAAGCTTATTTCCTATATGATATTAAACATGGCAGTTTCAAGCACTTTAGCACTATGTATACTACCAAGTCTTACAAGCTATCTGTTTCACTCTTTTATAGCTCCAATGGGTTTTGTTGTCAGCTCATTGTCATTCAGTTTGGTAACGCTTCAATGGAACCCTACTACCATCTGTCTCAGTTATGGTTCTACTCAAGCAAAAGCCATTAACCCACAGACAACTAAGGCTGTTGTTACACTAGATTGCGAGTCTGGTCAATTAGGTCGACTCTTGCCTTAGACAAGATAATCACAGGCTTCGAGGGCCGTACGTATACACGTTCTCACATACCGTTAAAACAAAGCATCTGCTGCAGAGACACTGGATAAATGTTTTACTACGAGAACCAAAGACGTTTGTTTGAATGTTTTTTTTTTATCAACAGCAAATTAATATTAATTTTTACACAGGATTTGAGTTGCTTTAACGGGTATGCATTTTTTTTTTTAATTTGATTAATGGCGAAAAGCACTTTATGTACATATATAAAAAAAAACAATCCTAAAGGGAAGCACCATCATTTACACCAGACAGGCTGGAACTACCACTGCCCAGATTTAAGACAGAATAGGAAAGACAATAAATATTGTTTTCATGCTGCTGGCAGGGTGAAAATCCAGCCTTACACTGCAGAAGTGAAAGAAAAAAAAAAAAAAAAAAAACAGTGCAACTCACTCTGATCATAAGGACAGCCTTGCGAATGTCACGAATGCCATCGTACACCAGACGGGATGCATCAATGAACTCATTTTCATCCACAGGTTGCGAGGGGTTTGAGCTCAAGGCCTCCACGGCAGACTCCACTTGCTCTGTGAACCGTGGCATGACTAAAAGTAGGAGAGATGAGGGATGGGAGGAAGAAAGGAAAAAGAAAAAACACCAGTGAATATTAAACCAAACACCCAGAGAGTGGAGAAACACGACTAAAGAAAGCGCAGGGTAAACAGTGATTCGCTTCATCAATATCTGAAAAGGATGGAACTACAGTGAATGTTGCATAAACCCACTGTCTAGCCTCCACCTCCTACACACATCCAAAACAGAACCATTGGGTGAAATTGTGCAAGCATTAGCACCGAGGTGAGAATTCACCGCAGCATTTCACCTCGGCCACGCTTTCTATTTAAACTCTCTGATGTTCCTCTTGAGATGGCAGGTTATCAAAAGCTACTTGACATGAACCCATCAACCGTCAGTCTATTGAGGAAATCAGTGCGATTATTATCAATAATTTCCTCAAAGATACTAACAGGGGACTAAGATCTGCCAAGCCAATCAAACCATTTGGTTGGCCTTTATGTGATGATAAAAACATAACAGGTCATACACACAATTATCATACATGCAAAGGTATTTTATTCTGTATCAGCTGAAAAAAGCTCCAATGTGATGTTATGAGACAAATATTGAATGTCAGGCTGGTGAGTGCGTTAAACTTGGACAGATAATTTTGCACCGTGCCTAAACTGAGTGGCTGCATGAAAAATATGGAACAAAAAGCCAAAGGGAATCAATCCCTGATTCGGCATAACAGTTTTCCAATAGAAGCCTTCACAAAGCTGCCCCAGCGGCCGTGTTTTTTGCCCCATTGACAATTTGAAAACGGCTCTCGAGGGCTCTCGAGCGCATCTGCATTAATATCATTTCAAATTCAGTGTTTAGGATTTAGCTGCTACTTTATGATAGCAGCAGGAATATCGGGATGTAAGTGTGGGGGAAATGGAGCACATGGAAAAAATAGAGGATTTGGTTTTGTGCTCACAGATTGTTTACAACCCGGGGGCTTCTGTATGAAAATTACGTTAAAGATTTAAAAATGTGGTCATGCGGATATTTTATCTGTCACAGTGATTACTTTCCTCAAAATATTACAAATGGTTCATTCAGCTTAATTAAACTCACAGTAACATTGTATTATTGTCATTATTGAACTTATTGAACTAGGAATGCCAGAGACTTTCAGAAATAGGATTTTACTTGCATGCGAACTGTGCCTATCAAACATATCACAATAAACAGACAACATCCTGTAACGCAGCGCTTATGTAGATTCTTTTCCCCATTGTTTAATGCTTTTACTTAAATTTACCTAATACCTTTATTTTTAAATCAATTACCAATGTAAGAAAACTAAATTTTGGCTTTGAGTCAGAAAAGAAATCCAACCTATAAAGTGACTGGCTGGTACAATCAAAATAATTTGAATACACTGATTTCTCTTGTATCCCATTACTTTCATGCAAAAAGGGACATGAGAACATAATGATCAGGACAGTCTGTGTCTCCAGTCCTTGCCACCTTTCTGCCTTGACTGAACTCCTCATTGAACTGCAGCTTGCATTTCATGATTTCTAATTGGACCACCCTAAAGAGGGCCAAGTCATTTCCAAATCTGACATTCGGCAAGTCCTCTTGCCATCTTGTTAGCTTGCTAGTAATGGAAGTGAACACAGCGCACTTATTGCCTCGCTAATGATATGCCACATTAAGTGGAGAAAATAGCTTCTATGACATAGCTTGTGTCTGAAAACCGTACAGTTTCTGCGCAGACTAGTAACATCAGCGAGTCCGAGCCCTAATAGCTGTAATTATCTGAATACTGAATATGTAGTTATTTAATTACCTATTTAGGTGTAAAGGCAGTCTGATGGCACCATTTAACATAACTATTCTTCAACCCATTACATTTACTTTCTATGGTACCTGTGTTAGTGAGGAGCTTAGTGGCCTCCAAGACCTTCTCTGTGTAGACTCCAGGTTCGTAATTGTCCATTTCAGAAGTGACCACATGAACAACTCTGGCAGCGCGACCACGAATAGCCCCAGCGGTGCGATCCAAACCATCGACATCCTTTTCTTGCAGAGCGATGACACACTTGTTCACATCCTCAAGGATGTGGTTCTCTGGAGACAAAAAAAATAAATAAACAAAGCGCAGTTAGCAGTGTATACTTCTCATTAGAGAAAACATGTCTGACATGTCTGGAAGTGTTTATATATCTTACAAAAAAAAACACAATACATATTAAGGTAACTCTCAGCTTTATTGTCTTTACTTGTGCTTCCCAACGGCCCTTTTACATTCACGACTAAGCACACAGAAGGGAGGGCTGAGGACTAATTCTCAGACTGTTTAATAATGGGGCTCCTGTAAAATGCAAATGTCCACTGGGTAAATTATAGCCCGCCCTTAGCTGGAGGTGAGAGAAGTCACTCTGCTTAATGCTAAATGAGAAGCCTTTAACGGTGTGCCCGACAAACCATTTGTGCGCTTTAAAAGACGTGACAGGATGTCAATTTCAGATGTCCTTCTGCTGATGCTTCTGAGCATCCCTCCGTGGAGCCTAATCAGCCTACGTACGAGTCTCCTCACAAGAGACTGGCAGCACAGATTTTTTTATTATTGCCGTTTACCTTTTCTAACAAACCAAGCAATTGTAATACTGAACAACAACTGTCCACCAATGAACCTCGTATGTCTTTATAAACATTTCAAAACATCAAATTATGGGACTTTTCTTTTGAAATGGCAAAAAGTTATGACATGCAAATTGATACCACTTACCAGACACACAAAGGAAGTCATCAATTGATGTGATGTCATCAACAGCGTCGGTGAGGACGCGGACCTGCTTCTCCCACTGATCCTTGAACAAATCCATATTGTCCTGGGCCACCTTACTGTTGGGTTTGGCAGCAAGGGCCAACGCCGCATTAATCACCTGTAATCACCCAATTACAACCATTAAAGCTCAATTACAGCATAGCCCTCGGCCACAACATTAGCATAGGCTGATTGCACAAAGCCCCCACCTCAATGATAGGATTGCATCAGGAAGCAAATTCATTCCTTGGAGTGATTAGAGACACGGGGTGTTTTGAAAGAGTGAATGGAATAAAAGTAGGAGCAGCTTGTTTTGGGGGGAAAGAAACATCTGTGGATATCAAAGCTCAGGATGAATGGGAGTCATTAGATCAGATTAAAAGGAGCAGTTGCAGCTTAGTGAAGAGAGCTGGCATAGCTCAGGAGTACAGATGAGGGACTGGCAGTTATCAATGCGAGGTGTGTAATAACATCAAAACTGGACGCACGGACCGTGAAACGGGAGGTGCTGATGTTTTTTGGGGTGTTGATTTTAAACACGGCGTGAGCACTTTTAAATGTGGAACTGCGCTGCAGGATTTTGTTCATGGTTCGTGTAAGAAAGGGGGTGGAGGGGGAGGGGGCAACTACTGACCCAATAGTGTTCATAGATTCCACAAGAGTGGGTGATTTTATCTAAACAGTTTGTTTCACAGTTTAACAAAGTGTGAGCTCCCTGGCTTGTCTCACTTGTTTTTTTTTTTTTTTTTTTTTTTTTTTTTTTTTTACACTCATATGAATCCAATTGTCTTACAAAGAGATATTCAGATAGCATTTTATTTCTTTTTCACCCACAAAAGATGAGAAAAGTAGCTGTACAAGTGCTGGCAAATTGCACCAGAAGCCTGGAATTGCATGGCTATGGTTATATAATCGAACAAAGAAAAATGTGTGTTTGCAGGTGAGAAAAACAGCCCCGAATCTTTGCCTTTGTCGCTGCGCTGACATCTCTAATTGTGGTGCGCCGCATCCGACCATCTTCATTATTGTTAAAATTAATACATTGTGACAAGAGGCAAGGCAAATTTGTGGCCGATTCACTTCAAAACATCTCCGTTCATGAATCCACAATTATAGGAAGTTAAATTTAGCACCGTCAGTCTTACCTCAAAACACTGATTTATGATTAATCTGCCTTTAACATGATAATTTAATTTAGGCACAGTAAATGCAAATAAACGCATCTCTTTTTGTCTTAATGGTTACACAACTGCATATAAATAGGGCAGCAATTTTCTTCTTATTATTTTTTATATATATACTTTTAACTCCCAGTCGTCGTGTTAAAAGACAGTGTTGCAAGCCTTTAAAGATGTGAGCACTCAGTGAGCTAGAAGGTGGAAGTACCTGGGGGCAGAGGCTTTCCAGTTGAGATGCTGCCATGCGGACCAGCTTTACTCCCTCCTCATTGTTGGAAATGGAGCACGCCAGGTTGGCCACCTAAACAGAAAGCACACACAAAAAAAAAATCATTTCTTTTATTTTTTTACCAGAGACAGGGGAACTCGGAGAGATTTATTTTGAGAAAAACAAAGAAAAAGCAATACAAAGATCCATAATTAAACTTGGGTAAGTTCATTATGGCAGCCTGGTTTAGGAATTCTTCTCCATCAGAAATGGAGCAGCTCTGCAACACAACTAATCCCTGTGGAACGCAAACCCACTGCTGAGGATTAATTTATAAAGCTGCTAAAATGATACAATATGAAGTAGGAGGAAAATAAAAAGCTAAGCTGTTGAATGAATTGATAAAATAAAACTTTATTTGTTTGGCTAAAAAAAAAAAGGCAAGATGCAGCTGGTAACTCAAAGATTTGGTTATTCTCAGTGACGACTAAATCACAAGGTTGCCAGATTGCCATTACACTCCTGGAGAGGCAATATTCCTGACACTTTCAAAAACTGAGCAGCAGCATGAGAACTGCAGCGCTGAGCTAAGCAAGTCTCGCTTGCAGCTGTCAACCTTTACGGTTTGTGAGTATATTTTCATGTACTGACCAACAAATCAAGCTCTTCTACAATTATTTCTAAAAATCGCTGCAGCTTCCAGAGTAAAGTTATGCATCTACTCATATTTGCAAATATTTAGGTCACAGACTCTGAAGATTCCCATTTGTTAGTTGGGATGTGCTGGCATCAATGCTGAAACAGAACGCCTGGGATATAAGGGACTGTGCCAAAACGGGATTATCCAAAGGACAGAAAATGTGCTGAAACACAGTTAATTACAAAGGCAACGACCAACCCATGACTGCATGGGAGCAGGAAAAACAGCCACCGCTACATACTTTTTTAACAGCTTCAGTCTTTTTCCTTGTCATTTCAGTCTGTTATTTTTTTGCTCACAATTTCTTGCTGAGATCTTGGTCACAAACATAACCGATAATCAGTGAGAGTATGACATACTGTAAACCGATGCAGAGTATCTAAAATTGGGTGCAACAGATCTGTCAGTACTGATCAAAGGTTTATTTTACGTGAGCCAGACTGGATCAAAAGAAAACAGGAAATGGCATTTAAAACCAAACTAACGTTCATACTGGAGAATACTTCATAATTCATATTTCAAAAATTAACATTTCATTATTTAAATTTAAAACCTGGATTGCACAGATATAAGGTGGCAGATAAGATACTATTATTAAAGACAAGAATTGTTGTTGACGAACCTATGGGAATAAGAAAAGGGATTTTTCATTTAAGTGGTGAAGGAGGAACGGCTCACTGGCTGAAAAAGAGTGGTGGAGTGAATGAGTAATATCCTCTCCTCTTCAATCCTACATGAAGATGCCCAACCCCACCTCAAGATTCCTGAGCAATTTTGCTGATGAGACACACTTGATCCAGTGCTCTGCTAAAGCACTGAAACATTGATATAAACATATCCTGCATTACTATGCAATCACATGCAGCGACCACAGGAATAACATTCAAGGATCCACAAGGAGGAGGTGGAGGTGGTTATATAGAGAAAAAACTGCCACTTTGTGGCCAGACCCATGTTTTTACTTTTATGATCTATCACATAAGCTTTTTCCAGCTCTCACTTTGAGCCACTAGGAAAGCCATTTCAGCATAAAGGGACAGCTGAAGGAGCCAAACGAGAAAATTCTACCCTCAAGTCAACAAACACTTTCCCCCTCGCAACACTGTGCTGTATCGAATCATTTCAAGTGTCCCGGGAATCAAACTTTATGGAACAAATGGAAACAATTACAAAATGCACCTGTTGTTAATTTTAAATCTCTTTCCATTAAAAAAAAAAAACACAGCTTCACTGCGTTACATGATACACAAAGAACAGACACTTTGACAAACACAAATACCATCTGTGTGAGCAACATATAGTTTTGTTGGGAGGCTAAATGCAAAGCTGTGTTTCTTTTTTTTTTTTTTGAGTGGCTCTCTTAGTTGAAATGTTGTTAACTTGGTAACAAATAAGCTTTTAAAACCATTATTTAATTACTGTGGACATTACATTTGAATACCCATTAGGTCATCTTCATGTAAATGCCTCAGTATAGCGGAGTATGTGCACTGCATGAACAACCAGACTGACGACAGGCTTATCACTGAATACTTGTGCTGAATTCTGGCCATTTCTGTCGCTGCACCAGAGGTCCGTGAAAGCTTCTCTGCATCTCAACTTGTCATGTTGCACATTTCTGTGACATACAGTGCCTTGTCACTGCGAAGCTCAAAATCTTAACAGAATGTGCACTCAAAACAAACATCAGCTTATCGAAATAACATAAACTAAACCCTTATCTAATGTGACTACCATCACTTGAGAGACTCAGTGCTCGCTTTACGTCAAACTGAATTTGTTTCCTTATTCCCTTCATTTTCTGAATATGGGTCAGTTATAAAGTGGCTTTCATATAAATGTGTGTGAACTAATAGGCCGTTTGCCTTGGGGCAGACTACACTTGCACATGATGTCATACAGACCGAGCCCGAGATTGATGGGTCTTTGCTGTTCTGCCACTGCACAGAGGGCATGCTGCATTAACAGCGTATTCCTTCCTTCTGTGGTAAAGGACCATACATATGGTTCTCGCTTTGCAACATTTCAACTCCTCATTGACATCAGGCATGTGGCGGAGGCTCTTTTCAGAGCTGCTTACACTGCAGTTCAATCCCTGCGTGTCACAATGCCCTTGCAGGTAAATATCAACCATTTTCAGCCAAAGGTAAAAAACCAACATTTGTCCTGTGAATTCGTCATTCTTCAGATGACTGCATTACAGGTGACTTGCTCTATGTGACGGTTTCTCATGAAAATAAAAATATATATATAGACTGTCAATCTTGGTGCTGAACAAAGAGCTCATGCAAAGGAAAACAGTTCATCTTAAAACTACAGCAATTTACAGCCACGAAGACTGCAACTGCAAATGTATAAAGTGTCATTTTCAAGTAACTAGTATAAATATATGAATTTCTCAAGTGTTACAGGAGCTTGAAATTCTTTCATTCTCCTACTACAAGTAATTTTAATCAAAGCGCTGCAGTCTGTTCATCTACTCTGCTCAAATAGAGTGGGATGTAAAACTAGTTTCAATCAAGCAAGTCCACTGATGTCATGCTCTAATGCCATATGTGACACTCTGGCCTTTAGGAACTTCTTAAGGCTCTACTCCCCAGTGTGGCCCTCGTTCCCTTTGATGCTTCAACAGTTTCCCTCATGAATGTGTACATTTCCGTACTGTGGACGGACACATACAGCCAAACTCATGGCCATCTGCCTATGGGGAGAAGTCACTTTCAGAAGTCCACATATGATGGCTTTACACAGGCATCAGAGAAACTGGAAGAGATACCAGTAATGAGCACAGCTAACGTTTCTGTTAGCTTGTTGCTTTGTCTCTAGCGTCTGCATTCTCGATGCCATGCACAGAGCACAGGAGATGCAAAAATCTCAATCATTCTCAAAGCGTGCTCCAGGTTATGATCTCCAAATGCCAGCTGTCATTGGGCGGGGGGCTAGCGGCGCATATTTTCAGACAGTCTCTCCAGGGTGACAATGATAGTGTTGGATCAGGTTGTAGACATGAAAAGTGTCAAAAATAACTGAGAAACAAATGGAATGAGACAAAGACATGTGATGTCTGAAAGGTAGGATTAAAGAACATGTGGTACTGGTCAGTGAGATGCAGTCCATCAGTCTGCTGCGGCAAAGGCGGCCTTTTGGGTAGAAGCAGCACTTATTTCTGAGTTGTTTTTGCTATGGCTTCACATCAATGACCTTTTTGTGAGTTCACTACAAAATCAAATTAGAACGATGACTCTGTCTTAAACAAAAAAACAGAAATCTAAGAGAATTGAAATCTTCACAGATTTGTTTTCATTCAGGGCAAAGATCACAAAGAGATGTTTTTGTGGGATTGTAATCTCAAAGTATCATAAGAAAACCTCTGACAACAGAGAAGCTGAATGCAGATTGATGCTTTCCATAAAGTAAACTAAAATCTCACTGTTCTGTATTTGGGTCAGGTTTTGACTGTGACATTACCTCGATCAACTTGTTGGCATGCTCACGGAACACCTGTGCATATTCCTTCACTTCTTTCTCGTTGCCATTCTTGGCAGCTTCAATCAGGACCAGGAGGGGAACATTGGTTTCCAGGAAGGAGTCAGAGACATGGTCCATGACAGCTTTACGCAGCTGTGAAATAAGAAATTAAACAAAGAAAACACACCGTTATTAGTATTCCATCCTGCGCATATGTTGTGGGTAAGGAGAGGTGTCTTATCACACAGCTTCCATACATACTATCACATAAGGATAGGATTACCAGACATTATTCAAGATATTTGTTACACTTTAAAAGACACTGAGGTTTTGGGCAGGTTGAAGAAATAGTGGGAAGGAATTAAAGTTTAAAACAAACCTGTCTGCGCAGGTCTCTTGTCTTCTTTGTCATCCTGTCGATAGCCGTGTTCAAAGCATCGCTCCTGTCCTTCCTTCCCGCCTGAAACATAAACATCGAGAGGAATCGAGTGAGTACAATGATGCGGTGACAGATATGTTCGCAACAAATTTGTTGAGGGCGACAATAACATATATCCTGATAAGCCAAAGGATCAGACTTGAGTGCAATCAATCTTTTGATCCAACATGAACAGATTAAACAGTTTGTGGACTCGAAAAAACGAATCCGCAGACACAACGTGGCATCAGAATTTAGGCTCCTTCCTTATCCCACTTGCATTTGCTCTGTGCTTGATTTTCTTTTCTTTGAATTGTTTTGAAGCTAATAGGACACCTGAATAAAAAAATATGTGTAAAATTATTAACCAATCACACTTGTTAACTGCATAAAATTACATCATTTACAATAGTCTCCCCAAAAGAAATGTAAATGTATGTCCTGTTTTGCTTAGTATTGCATTAAAAATCTAAGTCAGTAGATTACTTCCCATTTAAAGTATGGCACAAGCAGGGCTTGAATGTCTATTAGGACAATCTTGGGTTGCATCCAGACTTCCTAAGTTTAGAGGTTTGTTTTTTTCCATCCTCCGCCCTCTCCTTGCCTGATCACTTCCCTCTCTTCTCGCTCCTTATCTGTCCCCCATTAAGTTCTATCTTTCATGCCTAAAATCCATTTCCTGTCAGTTTTGGTAAACAAACATTCAAAACAGGCCTGCCGGGAATGTGCCAATTGCAGCTTTATTTGAGGAAATATGGTAATTGAGGAAGCAGAGGACGCTCAGAACAAATACATGCATTTATGAAAGCTTAACAGTTTTTGGCTGTTGCTGAATTAAGTCGTCGACAGTTCAGCCTCATGCTATTCACTCAACAACTTTCCTACACTTGTTCGTGTTACTCAGTACAATTTAAACAGTTTTGGGAAATTACCAGCGTGAGAAAAGTACCAGCAGGTAGCCTACTGCAGCCACAGAAAACATAAGTGGTAGTCACAATACTAAGTCAGCCATGAAGTGTGTACATAAGGTCAGGTTACAGCACAGTGGTAACAGTGAAAGAGCTGGGATAAGAGGTAAGTTAGCCAGAGGAATAAATGGAAACGCTGAAGATTGTTTCAAAAACTTGCTTCATGTGGTCAATATATTATGCACAGAAACAGAGCTGAGTTAAAAATAGCTAATTTGAAGAATATCTGTACTATCTTTAATGTGGACCACGCCCTCTCGAGTGCTGCCTTACATCCAAAACTATAGTCACAGATGAATAAAAAAACACCATCCGAGTCATATGAAAACACACTTGCTTTATTGTTTCCCACTAATTTTAATCCACCGGTGCCCAAATCATTTTGTCGTTCTGCATTATAAGAGGCCATTTGCCTCTGAGGGCTTAAAAAGCCAAAATCAATTCACAACAGTAGCAACTGCAAAACACTGCTCTGGCCAAACTAAGAAATGGATTGACTCGTGTGATAGGTGACTCTGTAGCACGGTGCTAAACATGAGCACTCTGACCATGTTTTGGAAAGTCAGGCAGGCTAACAATAATGTCAGCATTTTCAAAACAATCTGCTCTCCTCATCAAACCTTACGGGCTGAGGCCAGGATTTTCACATAGCTCTATTTCTGAAGTGAAAAAATGGCAGCTTGGATGCAGTTTCTGAAGGAAAACTCTAAGCTAAGGAGGAACTATCTCCTATATACATATATTGACATTATAGTTGAGCTCTATTATTTACTCATTAATAAAAAAAAACAGCTGTTATAAGGCTGTGAAAACACATTTAAAGTGATGCTGAAGATAATCGTCTCTTCAACACGTGTCTTCACCTTCAAGGAGAACGTATGTTCATTAAAAGGTTACATTTCATGACACATGGTTAACCGTGTGAATTATGTACAGCAACAGTGCCACACTATAGGCAGCAGTCACACAGCTGAGTGCGAGGCAGCAGTCAGAGCCCTACCCACTGCAACCCACTGAGAGCACAGAAATGTTCAGTCACATTTTGCAAACCACTCAAGCACAACTTGAAAATCTAAAACTTTCAGGACGGATGGAGAGGTGGAGCGAGAGAGGGGCATTGGAGTATCACAAAATTAGTACAATTAGATGAACATGAAGAGGGTAAGAGAGAGAAGGAACCGGTTGGACTGGTTCATCCCACTTGTATGGTTTAAATCAACTGCAACATGCCACCATCCGTGGTGGTGGTGGTGGCATTGACCTGCCCCATCCCCCACTGCCCTTTGCCCATTGGGGGGTTGTGCATGTAGTTAGGGGCCAGGGAGATCCAGCAGCACTAATCCCCTGTGATTTTTTTTTTCTGGCTGGATGCAGTGCTGTGGTCGGGCTTTGGCCTGCTCTGCCCGTGCTCTCTCAATCCTATTCCATTCATGCTTAGCCTATATTTCATTTCCACACCAGAGGGTTCTAAAGCACTTCTTCAGGTGCTCATTATGGAGGCAGTTCTCTGAGGCATCTTTTATGATACTCAGGTGAGTCTCTATCCATCTCCTCTGGGACAGATTTAGGAACATCCTTTTCTTCAAAAGCAGTAGTCAGCTTGATTATTTCAAAGATCGTAGCGAGTTGACTCTTCACACAGCTCAGCAATACTATTTTTCAATGTTTCGACAACTCCACTTGATGCCCATTTTAAGTTTTAAATTAGCTTTTTCAACATGATGAACACCTAATGAAAAACAAACACAACCAAATCCAATATCCCAATGTTAAGGCATTTTCTTCTCCATATTTGCCTCTCAGGAGTGCAAGCAGTGGACCATCTTCTACAGCAAAACAACACCTTGAAGTTGACTGTCCAAATCTGTGTTCATCTATTCTACCTTAAAAAGTGGCCATCATAAAAATTAATTATGGAGTAATAAGAATTTTAAAGCCCTGCATGCAGTTCAGTTATTCTGCAATTTGAGATTCTATCATCTACTACCAAAGGGCAATGAAATTTTATTCTTTGCAACCATTAAATTCAATTGATTGTGACATGTCCAACAATATTTAAAACCCATATGAAGTAACTTCACTAAAAGATATTATATATAAATTCATTATAATAAATGTCTATAAAGCAGAGATAGGTAACCAAGTGCCCATGTGTGTTTATACTTTTTCTTCTTTCTAATATTTGGCAGCTTCAAATCTAAATTATTGAATTTACCTTCTCCCCAATTTCCGACAACATTAAATGATTAAGGACGGCAAAGGATATCACATTTTTATTTGGCACGGTTGCTCAAAGGGTCCAGTCAAAATAATACCAAGATACTGTCTTGGACCCTTATTAGATTTTAAACAGCAAGCCTAATTTAACTTCAGAGCAACCCATCACACATCACATGCCAGCGCTCAAAAATTAAAGCACTGCACTCAAGATATGTAAATTATGAATATCAGCCAGATCCCCTATGTTAGCAACGCATGGTATACACTTTCCTGCTCAGAGAAAAGGCAGTTCGGCAAATTTCAATGGTCCTGTTGACCGGAGACACAAGTTAGAAACTATGTGTTGCTTTTTGTTATTCCGTTTCTGTCCCTAGTATACATTTATACATAGTGCCTGCAAAACAACAGCAAGGCGAGGCGGAGATTTACAGCTGTGGTTAATTTCAACAGCAAGCTGCCGCAACACGTTCAAGATATCAATATTCTGATGGTGACGAGCCAGTGGGAGGGAAGGGGGATGCAAAAGGGAGGTGGAGGAAGACTACGGTGCACAAGCGCTGTGTATGAGGCAGAGAGCAAGTGACTGAGCGAGAGAGTGAGAGGGTGTTTGTGTGTGTGGGAGAGAAAAAGAGAGAGAGAAACAGTAGTGATGATCGACGCCAGGCTGCCACCACTCTGTAGCAGTGAGTGGCTGCAACAAAAAGCACAGAATAACATCCCTGACTCGCTGCTCTGCTTTTTTTCCCCCCTCTCTCTCTCTCTCTGCGTCTCAGCTTGCAGACGAGGGCTCCGCTCACAGCTCTGCAGAGGCTATGCTGAGACTGAGCCGGCATCGGAAGCAGGATCTCTGGCTGCCATCAACAAGTTAGGGTTGGGAGACCACAGCCATGAAAGGGAAAAGCTTGATCTTCGAATAACCGCCTGAGCTGACATCATTGCAGCGGAAGGGAACCAAAATAATAAAAAAAGGAAAAAGAAGAAAAAGGGAGAGGGGGGAGATCTGTTCGCTGGAGTCGCTCTGGATGCAACTGATCAACTTAAATATATATATATATATATAAATATTTATTTTCAAGGATACGTGAGTTGGAGGAAAAAACTTCATCCTTGAGCTTGGATTTTAAGGGACTCAAGAAAAACAACGGGATTAAACATCATCTCGGGACATGGAATTTCATATTTTGTTTCAATTGGGTGGGTTCAGAATTGCTTTATTTCCAAAGAGGCTGATTCCTTTTGTGCTCACTCAAAAGGGCTTTTTCCCTTTGGATTTTTCTTCCATCTGGTTGCTCCAAGAGTCTGCGGAAAAGGACAGTTGAATGCAGCCTCCGATGTGCACAAAAGAATGGGTAAGTTAGTCCCTTTATATGGCAGGTCGGGACATGAATAGGGAACACAAGTAAGAGCGAGGGAGGCTGAGGACTAAAAGCTCTTCTGCCTAGTCTATTTACTGCAATGGTCCTTCATTTTCAATTCTTCTTCGACACATGGTTTGGGAAGATTACGTTTTTAAATACCGTAGCAGACCTTTAAAGTGATGAAAAAGGTTTAAGAATTAATAAAAAACTAAATCAGTTCTTTTTTAATCCTAAGGTCGACAGCACATTTGAGCTGCTCAGAAATGGGAAAAAAAAAAAAACATAACACAATAATGGCCAAATGAATGACAGTAATGAGAAAGAAATTAGAGGGGGTATTCAACCCCAACTGGAGAGCACGACGTGTGAACTACATAAGCTTAATATAAATAGTAAGGGAGTGAAAGCTTAGCTCATGCATGCAACTGATCATTAGACACCTCAGTATATGACATTTCCATTAAACCTAACCTCAATTGTGTTTACATACATTGTTGAAGTTGTCACTTCAAAATGCATTAACTGCTTTACATAACGGCAAAAAAAGAGAGCATACACAGACAGCACTATAACTGCCACCATGAATTAGTAATAAGTGCTCTGCAGAGATTAGCTTTCCCGCCCCACAGTTCATTTTCTTGTCTTTGAACCCACCCAGGTTTCCATTCAAGGTGGCCATTGGTGGGACATGCACCAGCGGCTCTGTGTGTGATCAGCATGCTCCTTGTGTGCCTGCTGTCTCCTGCATCGTGCACAACCTGCCCTCAAAAATGCCGCTGTGAGGACCTGCAGTTCTACTGCGACACCCAGGGGCTTAAGGCTCCCCCAGATGGCGTGGACAAGGGAGCCCTGGGGTTGTCACTACGCCACAACAGCATCACTGAGCTGAGCCCCGATCAATTCTATGGGTTCAGTCAGCTTACTTGGCTGCATTTGGACCACAACCAGATTACCACAGTACAAGAGGATGCCTTTCAAGGGCTCTATAAACTGAAGGACCTCAACCTGAGCTCCAATCGTATCACCAAGTTGCCCAACACAACCTTCATCCACCTCATCAACCTCCAGATACTGGACCTGTCCTTCAATCAGATGACTGCATTGGAACCAGAATTGTTTCATGGACTAAGGAAGCTCCAAATACTCCATCTCCGCTCCAATTTACTTCGCACCACACCTGTTCGTGCATTCTGGGACTGCCGCAGCCTGGAGTATCTGGGCCTGAGCAGCAACCGTCTTCGGAGCCTGGCTCGGAATGGATTTGCTGGGCTCATTAAGCTTAAAGAGCTCCACTTGGAGCACAATCAGTTGACCAAGATTAACTTGGCCCATTTCCCTCGCCTTGTTGCCCTCCAATTTCTATATCTGCAATGGAATAAGATCAGCAACCTAACATGTGGCATGGAATGGACCTGGACCACTTTAGAGAAGCTGGACCTCACAGGAAATGAAATCCGTGTCCTGACACCTGACGTGTTTCAAACGCTGCCAAATTTAAAAATTTTGCTGCTGGATAACAACAAACTAAGCAGTCTGGATTCCCAAGTCATGGATATGTGGCAGTCTTTGGGTACCATCGGGCTGTCCAGCAACCTTTGGGAATGTACCAAAAGGATTTGCTCTCTGGCCACTTGGCTTAGCACCTTCAAGGGAAGGTGGGAACATTCCATTCTCTGCCATAGTCCTGAATATGCCCAAGGTGAGGAGATACTTGATGCTGTTTACGGATTCCAGCTTTGCCAGAATTTTTCAGCGCCAGTTGTTCAGACCATTAGTACAACCACTGACGCTACTACAGCTGCAGAGATCACAAGCTCCTTGTTTGGAATTATGCAGCCGACTCCCACGCAGGACTATGCAGAGGATTTTGGGAGCTTTACCACATTCACAACCACTACAACCACAACACAAACACCACGCACTGCTCAAGCAACTACTGCTCCATTGGAAGAGGCAGCTGTAACGGATGACTTCTCAACAATGGACAACACTGCTATGACTCATAGGGTTATCATTGGAACTATGGCCCTTCTATTTGCATTCTTTTTCATCATTTTCGTTGTGTATATCTCACGGAAGTGCTGCCCTCCTACCCTGCACCGGATACGCCACTGTTCGGCTATTCAGAACCGCAGACAGATGAGGACCCAGCAGCGACAGCCTATGGCAGACCTAGCAACACAGGTACCCTATAATGAGTATGAGCCCAGCCATGAAGAAGGGGCACTTGTGATCATCAACGGCTATGGGCAGTGCAAGTGTCAGCAACTGCCTTACAAAGAGTGTGAAGTATGAACTCTTATTTATTCCTAGAGCATATGGTTTGTCATTTGACCATTTCAGATGATACAGGGTTTGCTTTTTTTGATTTTTTTCCAGTTTATGTAAAAAGCATAATTTCTACAAGTGAGATTTAAGAATATGTGAGAAATGTTGAATACTACAATGGCAGAGGTTGGACAGTGAAGGGACGATCTAGAGATAGTCACAAATTTATTTTTCTATGAATGCAAGGTTGTTAATATCAGGCAGGGGCAATCATTTTAAAGAAAAAAAAATTGTAAACTGTGAGAATTGTCTCCACATTGTCTTGATATTCTGCAGCACAGTGAAACTACTTTGCCAAATGGCCCTCTGCTAACAGAACATTAAGTGAAGAAATGTGATTTATGTCGTATTTCTTTTAAACAGTATATAGTTGAAATCATGTTTCTACCTGCACCATAGGCACTGTAAGCCAAACACTGAATCACCGGGGCAAATGAATTGGTGCAATGATCATGTTTTGTTTTATAGATATATTGTTTTGGGAGAGCTATGATACATAAAAGGGCACCAAGACCAAACTTAAATTCTGAACTATAACTGTAAAATAAATATCGCTATTGTTATGTTGCAAATAAAGATAAATAAGGGAGAAAGAACCCAGAAATTCTATTCTATTCAGTAAACTCTGAAGATAGTTTCACAAAATCAGACATGAGTCAATTACAACAACCTGTTTCCTTCTTAAAGAATATATTTGGGTGGCCAGCAGGAAAAAAAAAGAAAAAAAGCTGTCCTTAGCCAAAAGACAATATATATTTTTAGTCATTTGGAATTCTTCCAAAATGTCTTCTGTTTCAGAGAATTTACGTTTAATTTAATAAATTGGAAAGATTTCATTATTAAATCAGACTTTAGCTTGTGAAAGCAAAGCTGTTTAGCTGCTGACTCAAGCTGTTGGGGGTTTGAGCTCCCACCCACGAGGGCCAACTACCACAAATAAATTCTCAACCTGGGGGACACACTGAGCATTGTTCAACTGTCCTTAATCTCCTTTACACCATGCTGTTGAGCCAAAATTCGGTGATGTCAACCTCACTTCCGAACTCAATGATTAGACCTTTAAATGTATAGCAATCCGTTCATGAATTTTCCTTTTCCTCAAATGCCACACAAACTGTGACCATAATATTTCCAGCAGGTTCATCTTGTTAAGTACAATTTGCAGATTTGCAATAGTATAGAAAATGGTAGCAAGTGAAAGGGTAATGAACAGTGCAAATGCCAGATAGCTGAGCATTTCATTCTGAAAATACAACCTTTCCCAGTAGCCCCTGCTCTTTACTGCTTGCACACTAATCAGGACTGACAGGCACAAGATTGAACCAATTAAGGCAAGGCAAAAAGAATCTAATATTCTGTCACCTACACCAGTGATCCAGCAACATTTCGCCGTTAAACCACTCAAAAAAACAGCTCTAGTATCATCATGCTCTGCATCCCACAAAAACATCAGTGAACGTTTCATTGTAAGACATTGTTCTTGTCAGGGAATTGTCATTTATGATCTTAACAATGCCTCCGTGGTATATAAATAAATATTATTTATAAAGGTTTCTGGCTTAGCGATCACAAGTGTCAAGTTAAACTGCGGTCAATACCCTGAGAGCAAATGGAGATCCAGTGATAAGCAAACAGCAAGCCTGGGTCAGGACACATTTGTATGCAGCAGGGAGAGGATGTGCATTAGCATCAGACTAAAGCTGCTGCCGCAGCTTCGCACTTCTTTGTGTTCAGTTTGGTAGTGGGGGCAGGGTGAAAGAGAGAGATTGAGGGGTATCGAGGGGAACTGATGGGACGACGGAGAGGTGCAACTATTAGGTAATGAAATGATTGAGTTTATGAAAACCAATAAGAATTTGGCCAAGTAAAAGTAGTAGAGAATGGAATGATCACAACAAAGCAGCAGCAATTTGACTATTATTCAACAGATGAGCCATCCAAGGTTTGAACGCTGCCAAATTCCCAACCCTACTCCAAATATTCATTTTTCCACCCCAACTGTTTATTATGTCTCTCAGTGTCTGCAATTAATAAGATAAAATGCTTGTGATAGCACAGAACCTCGAAGTCAGAAGTCTGGATGCGAGCAATTAGGCTGCAGGTCATTGGCGTATGTCCCTTGGAGGTAAGCAGGAGGTACCATTTGTGGCTTTGTCTCTTTATTGAGCTTGTCAAAATTTGGCTTCAAACATCTAAATGAATGCTTGTGTGTCAATGTATCTCAGCACATGCTCATAGGATGCCTCCAACAGCCTAATGAAGTGCTTATGTAAACCAAAAATTGCTAAAACAATGCTTACATTGACCACATTTCCAAAGCCGTGAACCTCCACTTTCTAATTTAGTTTTCTTCCAGCTTCGCACTGCTTTTGCTATTGCCCTTCCAATCTGTCTTGCATGCTCAACAGTCAAAATTCAGTTAAATATTTCTTAATGTCATACAACAAACATTAAGGAGAGACTTCATTCTCTGATAACACTGAGAATGGGGATGTATATGGAACTCCTATAAAGTTCTGTCAATCACTTGACATTTCACTGTTTAAGATTACAGTTGTACTAAGTGACTGAAAATCCACAAAATTTGTAGAAATATGCATCCCTTTGCACTCTGGCTCTTTGTAAACAGTTTTTGTTTCCTCTTGTCATTCTCTAGCCCTTACCCTCTACCTAAAAAATAATAATATAACTAAAAAAAAAAATAAAACAAACATGCAAAAAACAAAACAAAACAAAAAAAAAGTGAACCAATCCCCTCTCTCTTACCCAACCTCTTTGTGCAAAATGAATGCTTTTCTCTTCCCATTTTCCTTTTGTATTGTAATATGTACAATTTCATATCTGTATAGTGGATAAGATGTGCCAAACTGAAAAAAACATTGTCCCCTCAAAACATATATTTTTTAAATAAAATGGTTATAATTTACAAAGTGTTTGCTAACTGATGGATGCTCACAATGTGGTTTGGTCTTTCATTTGGGTTTGGTTAAATGCATTAATCTTTAGTTTACAAAAATCAAACAAAATTAAACCCAACTTTTGATGAAATTCATATGTATCAGTCTATTTTGAAACCCTCATTTATTATATTTGATCCTACCTTAGAGTTGAAAGTACAGAGGATGTAGGATCAATTTGATTCCAAATCCATTCCACAGATGTATTTGAACAAAATAATTGCATTATCGAGTTTACAAGATAATGAGGTAAAAATTTCAATGTGGGCATACAGAATGTCAATAAGGAAGAGTGATGCTCTATCATTAAGGATGTGAATGTGATGAAAAACTTAATTTCTCCATATAATTAACCATTGGATAAAATGGTTAACCATTAAGTTGATTAAATGCTCCAAGAAAGCAAGTCACATTGCCCAGTTGGTTTTAACCAAACACTTTCCAATATTAAACAGAGAAGTGTCCAATTGTTACAAGGAATATCAAATAACTGGAAAACAGCAACTAAGTGAGATGGAAATCACCAAGAGAGCATTTATTGCTTGCTGGGTTTTAGTACACACAGTGGTAAGCACTGATGTCGCCCAGCGAGAAGGTTGAGGTTCAAGTCCAGATCGGGCCTTTCTGGGTAGAGTTTGCATAAAAGCCTCTATTTGCATGTTCTCCCTGTGTCTGTGTGGGTTTTCTCTAGGTACTCCAGCCTCCTCCCACCTCCAAAGACATGCTCATTAGGCTGATTGTTGACTCTAAATTGACCCTAGGTGGTTGTTTGTCTCTGTGTTAGCCCTGCGAAAGGCTGGCAACCTGTCCAGGGTATACCTCGCCTCTCGCCCAATGACAGCTGGGATAGGCTCCATCAACCCCCGCGACCCTAGTGAGGATTAAGCGGTATGGAAGATGAGATGAGGACAACTTTAGGTTTCCAAACTCTGAGGACTCTAAGCAGGTTAGAACCGCAAACATGATGAACGAGGGTGAACAGGATCAGATTTACAAGGACTGTCTCAGAAAATTTTTATAATACACATGTAGAGATTGACAGAATGTCTACATTAAAACACACAGCTGGTGTTTATTACAATACAAATTTATAAATCATTTCACCATATGCCAATAACGAAGACTTACATAGAGGCATTGAAAGAAGAGAAACAACACCTTGTTGCCTGGTAAGTCAAAGTAAGCCTTTTTTTTATAGAACAAGACAACTGACATCTATGATATCAAATGGAGATCAGAGGTAAATGGCGTAGAACCATGCTATGCATCTGACGTATCACTAAACTACTTAACTAATAACGATTTTTGTTAAGCACTGTTCTTAAGTACTCATTATTAAAAGCTTATATTAAATGGTGAAAAGCTGTAAGAATAGTAGTAAGTAGTAGTATTTAGTATGTAAGTAAAGTATGTAGAATTAGTTTCTTGTTCCTTTTAAGCCAGGCTCAGACTACAAGAGATGGTTTTTTTCAGCTGTTCCGACATTTGAAGGACAAATCCAGTAGGACGTGGCTAAATAACGAGGTTCTGACCAGATTATCTATTAAAGGATTAATATGAAACATTTTTCATACTTAGAATTTAAAGTTTGTGTCAGAACTTTAACAATAACAATAACAGAAAGATATGTCTACTAGGAGACATAACAGAAACAGATTGTAGAAGAATGGTACATTAGGACATTTTAGTTCTTGCAGTGAAGGTTAGCTTGTATATTACTGTTGACATATAAGCTCTCATCTCTATAAAAAAAAAAAAGGACACTTTGCAATGACTGCATCCCTCACTCTTTAGTTTTAGTTTTGTGATACAGCAACTTGCTGTATTATGAAGTTACTACAAGTTGTTGCAGCACAGTTTGTTTCGTTTACATCAGCTTCCCAGTAAGATTATGTAATAGGACGTCATACTCCCAGACTGGTTCCTCTGGTGTGATACTCTAAATAATATCTGGCAGTGTGTGTTGACATTTGTGGTGCCTGCTATGTTTAATGTGTTATGTTAGATGTGAGCATATGTGAATTGTCACTATGAGCTCAACATTGGTCAATTATTTAGCCTCAGTGTTGTCATTTTTATTTTTACAACTTCCAAGCCATTTGTACCTGCATCCTTTGTGTAGAGTTACCATGGCTACGGATAGGAAACAAAATGGATAGCATTCATATTCTCATCCTTCAGGAAATATGAAAGACAGATCAGTAACACACTGCCTTGATCATTAACCCATCTACTATTAAATTTAGTGTAAACCAGCAAAGTGTATTATCTACCGTAGAAATTACTAGAATGACACTTGAATGACACTTGGTAAGTTTCATTGGTAAGAGCCATTTCTATCAACACCAATCAAAAATCTCTTCCAGCTGAACATGCTGAAAGGACAATTCAACCAATTTAGTGTATGTATAGCAGTTTCCAAAGATGCCAACATTGTTAAGGAATATAGGCTATCCAAGAGCCACTTCAACTTTACCTGCTTTTTTTTTCTGATGAGGTCCACACAAAGTCAGCTTCAGTAATTAACCTGCTGAGTGTACCCAAGTGGTGAAGGCACTAAACTGACGAGTCTGACAGCACGGCCTCAGTAGTCTGCTGGGTTCAAGGGCTTATAGTCCATGTATGCTTGAGGTATTCATTATGAGGCCTCCAATAAATCTGCAAAATGCTTACTAGGAAGGGCATATTGATCTGGGTACCGGCAAATACCCCCTAATGTACTTATTGCTGGGGGTCCAAGCGTAAACAGAGATTTGCAGTGTCTGTGTAAAAAAACTTACCAAAAAAAAATGCTGAACTTACTGTCTTTTAGATCAACTTCACTTTTTTTTCACATTTCTTCTAAGTAGCAGACCCAGTCAAAAACATATTTTGAACACCACTGCGTGACATACAGCAAACACACATATATTTGCTAATAAACTATTCAAAAGCTGTTCAGTATATTTATATATAGTATATTTAAACCCAGAAAAATCAGATGTGCTATTTGCTTAATAGTTCACAGTCTTTTGAGCAACAAGAAATCCACAGAACTTCAAAGATTAATCCCCCAGAAGCATTGATGCATTGGAGTAAATATTAAGCTAACCAGCATCTGAGAAACAATATTTTGAAGCTAAAAGTAATCAGTCAACTATAGACCAACACTGCTACAGCATCAACCAGTGGCTCACTCAACAAGACTTTTAGCAGTGTTCTAGCTTTTTTCCTATTTGTGATGCATTGGTCAAGTTAAAATGTAGTCATTAAGAAAAACACATGGTCCAGTCCAACCACTGCTGCCACCCACACAGGTTTTCACCAGGTGTTTCGCTTCTATTATAAATCTACCACAGTGCAGGTTAAGTGAAGTGATTAACTACTCTTCGTGTAGGTACTAATGTCAGTGTGAATGTGTTGTTGTATCCAGGTGTTAGAATGGTGGATTGTCCGAAGGGTTTACTAAAATCATCTGAATGTGTCTTTAGGCAGACTCAGGATACATGTTAAATGTTATAATATTAGTAACGAGTGCCTGTTTAGTGCACCACATTGGAAGAACTGGATAAGAAATCAACAGAACATTAACCTGTTTAATAATACCATGAAGTAAAGCAATCCCAGTCCTCCTACTGATGTCATTTAATATCATATAGATTTGAACACAGTAATTTCCTGTTGCCAGGGTCAGTGGCACATCTGATGAAAACAAAGGAACTTGCTACAGTCGATTAGGTGCGTGCACTTGTTAGATGCACGGATGGGGTTCGCCTTCCAGTGAAGCACACTCATCACACTACAGCTCACTCGTATTCTGTCTCCCTCATATTCAAGGGGATGCAATTCTCTGTCCATACACACCTGCAAACAGCATCTTAGTATCCTGTTTTTCTTGTATTTTCTTTTAGCATTGACACCTCCAGCTACAGGAAAATTACTTATCAGATTTATCAGTCTGAGAAGCACTTAAAGGGCATAATGATATTCAGCACAAAAACCCATTTGTTCATTTGATCAGGTTTAGACTACAGTGTTATTAAAGAACGACTAACCCACAGAGAATTAGCATCTGACTCACTTCATTGCATCTTTCAGCTGTTTAGAGTGTTTAAGCATCAAAACATTCCAGTTTTAGTTAGTTCTCAAGCTGTTACCGGTAGAAGAACTCTCCAAAACACTCTGTGCTAGGCAGTGAAAGTGAAAAGATCCGGCAAACATTAAACATTACTGCAGGAATATGAATGCATTAACCTATAAAGACAAAGACAGCAATGCAATACAATCATTTAGCACCAAAAGCTAAGATAAGCATGTGAAAACAACAAGCTTACTGAAGTAAAAAGGGTGCGTCATCTACCGGCCAGAAGAGCCAATCAAAAAGCCCAGTATTCACCAACAAAAGATTGAGATCGAGGTCTGAGAAATGTTGCCTGACGTGTTGTTACTGACAGACAAATGTTTTATGTTGACGGTAAATATGTGAAACCTTGGGGACACTAAATCTTTCTCTTTACATTGCGTGGAATGCAATTTGTTTTAATTATGCATTAGGTTGAGATTACAAATAGATAACCTGAACAGCTTCCACACAGGTCTTGCATTAGGCTTCGCATCTTTCACGACATCATGGTTATAAAAATATATATATATATATTTAAATGTTTCCACTTCATTATCTGTTTCAGTTTCCCAGCAATGCTTATACATTATGTTCTCACCCTGCAGGCCTGACAACATACCTAAAGTTTTATAACCATCTACCAGCACAAATAAGATAAAATGGCAAATGATATTCCAGTTAGAGGTGTGCTTTGTTTTAAACTTGAAAAACACTTTTCTTTTAGCTTACACATAGCTCAGAAGAGTATCATGTAAGGAATATAGATACTCCAAGATCCCATCCTAAAATGCATTTAAAATGAGAAGCAACTGTGCAGACACAAGAGAAATGTGGATGAAGTCTGCCATTCACTTTAGATGCCCAAGGCAAAAAGACAACCAGAGTTGTGGAAAGAGTGAATTGTCAAGAGAGAAGGGAACATGCAGAGTAAGAGAAGGATTGTGAAGGAGGTGGTAGGCAGGTATGTCCTTCACATGCAGGTGAAAATGATCACGTATCACATCAAGTTGAAAGAACTTAAATGTCAGTAGTTTGTTTTTATGCCAAAGTACCCAAGTATCACAGTTTGATATAAGACAAACCCCAGACAGATGCTGGGAACAAGAGATGCATTATTAATAAAAATGGCAGAAACAGTTAGACTCAACACGTGCCATGTCAAACTGTCATGACAATATGGAATAAATGAGGTCACACAATTTGCTAGGGATACATAACCCCCATCTACATTCCCCTTCACTGGTTGACTAGAAAAGCTCAACCAACTATTTAAACTATTTACTATTAAAACGTCATTGACTGCATACACTTTTAACTCCAAAAACAGAGGAACATCATGACTTAATACATTTTGCATCATAAAAATTATACTAACTTTACACCAAGTCATAGACCGTGAATAGTTTTCAACAGCCTAAGTTTCAATCCATATTGAAAGATTTTTGTAACTCAGAAGTAGACAAAGAAACATGTGAAAGGGGATAAACACAACTTGTAGCCAGAGGGAAAAAAGGAATGGGATAAAGAAAGAGAATGAATTAGGACTCCCTCCAAAAGCCTTAGCTGTGTCTGAACATGTGAGCTGTAAAGGCAACTTACTGTCAATGACTTGCACAGCCTTATCTATAATCAGAATTATATGCAGACAGAATTACATCCAGAATATTTCCTAGCGTAACCCCATTGGTGGAAGCATTTGGAGAAGGGCATTTCTTTTCCTGCATGAATAACGTTGCACTTCTGCAGCTCTGCCCTAAAATGACAGCTCACACACATTCTCATCAAGCCAATGAGCAGTTTGTACAAACAAAGTCAGGTTACCCAGCACATTATCTACCAAAGGTTTAAGGCAGCAGATCCAGTCAACAGCTCTACCACTATGCCAACATCATCTCACAAACCACAGTACTCAGAACCTATACAATTAAATAGGCAATTAAGTGCAAACACGCGAACAATGACATATTACGCTTCGCATCCGTTTACTTCGTCTGGCCAAATGAGTAGTCTTATCCCTGTCATGTCCACTCATCATCAGAGCAGTGATGAGATGCGTTGCTCTATGAATCCTGAGTTCTTAAGTCATACAGGGCTATGTGAGTGACATGAGGAGTTCAGTGATGTAGAAAACTTGTTTTGAAGCAAACCAAAGATGCACATGAATGGCCTCAACCTTAAAATAAACTGGCAGTGTTGTGGATGGGCAATAAGAGCAAACTATGACTGAGCATGGGCGTGCTGTCTAGAGAGAACGATGTTAAAACATGGTCGGGGACATGAGTGCAAGTCCCTTTGTCCGTCAATGGTCGAAGGGATTCTCAACAACCATTTCTGGAATGTGCTATTGAAAATACCTATATAATTAAATAGTTAAACTTACCCTGCACAATAGATTACATTTATTCCAGTGGTGGGGCATCCATACAGGGATAAATGAAACATTTTCTAAATACAGCACAGATCCAGGTTATAATCAAATACTTAGAGTGTACTGCAAACAAAGCAACTTTCTCCACATTACCAGGTCACTGTAATTGTCGTACTCTAGTGCCAACTTGATCTAAAGTTTTTATTTTTGGACAAATAAGAAAAGTTGTGCTTTAGGACCTGTGCATTTATCGTTATGGAGGATCCTCTTTAATGGCTGTCACTGGCATTTGTACAGAGAGTTAGGCCAGGGGCCAAGTAGACACAGATTACTTTTGGGTACAGACAAAATGGCCAATTTCCCATTTTATAAGCAGGGAGGCTCGGGCCATTTCCCTGTTCTCTGCTACAATGAATGCACTTGTTCAGGAGCCATGCAACAGAGCTGAAAGTCCCAAAATTGGAGTATTAATATTGTGACCCACAGACTCCCAAAATATCGTATTTGGGTTCTGTTTCCTCTTGGCCCAGACCTACACATAGCAGACTAGTTAGTCAGACATGCTAAAATCAGCCAGACACATTTTATGCCAACAACAGGGGGTGTATTTGATAGTTGGACAAACATAACCGTAGTCCATTTGCAGCATTTGCTTTAAGATATTTGGGCTCTGGTATAACTATACATCTACAAAACATCTTTGCAGTCCACTCAATAATAATATTTGACTGTTCATTAAATCTTGTTACCTATGATAGTTATGAGTGTAGTAATTGTCACATGACAGGCTTCTCGGTTAAACTTGGTGACAATATTTCAGCAGCTTTCCTCTTGCTGAAATTAAACCGTCAGGGGATGCTGAAAGTATTTGGTAGAGATGTGAGAATAATTGATTCAGATACTTCCTGATCCTCTATACACAATAAACACTGACTATCATTTCAAAATGAGATTTCACTTGCGTTCTGCCTTCACAAATTGCAACTGATGATAACAAATCCGTGCATAATCACGGTGGATTTAAATATGTACAATGGATTCAGCCTTAGTATAGTTTGGAAACGTTGGATCAAATATATTACAACATAGTTACAAGTGGTGAAGTCAGTGATCCACGTTCTGTTGTTATTTAGTTTGTTTTCTGATGCAATACACAATATCTGCTGTCAGACAGAGATGATGAATTTTACATTTCTTGTGCTGAATAGTTTAGGGTTTTAGTCACTATATGAATATGTGTTTTGGTGATAGATAGAGATAGGTGGCAAATCTAAAAAAACAACAATTAAGTATTAAAGAAGTTAACGAGACTGGCTGAAACCATTCCAGCCACCTCCGGATGAGCTTGAAGACTAGCTAAATTTAGTCAGAATTAATACTGAAATTAGCTGTTGCTCCATGTCTCATTACAGTAACAAGGGAAACTGTTCCAGCAATTTTGACACATACAATCAAAAGTGAGTCACACTGAGCTGCTGTAGCATTTATCTTATCAGATTAACTACTGAATGATCTGTGCGAGAGAGAAAGAACACCGAGCTGTATGTGGGAGGGAGCAGTGTGATGAAGAGACCATGACAAAGATGAAACTCTTGGTATGAATGTGGCCCATGAAAACAAATGTGGATTATCTTCAGATGCGTCTGATGTCATCTGGATAGTTAGACAGTTAGAAATAGGAACATAGTTTTATGCAGTATCCAGCTAGCTGTGTACGCAGTTTAGTATCACTGATCATGCAAAACTACAGTAACACTTTGCGTTTCATTTAAGTGTTCCCCAGAGAGACTCTGGGTCTTTGAGACTCCCAGCCAGATCATGTTCTGTTTTTTTATGCTTTTAATTAGCAATAAAGTGCAAATGTTGTCCCCTACTACATATTCTGTAAGAAGCAACTCTCCTTAGAAGTAGTAAATTATATTCATTTAACACATCCAATAAACGAGTGACAAGATAGATGACACAACTAGAAGTTATTATTTTTCCTGTGTTTGAGTAGAACTAAGTCACCATAAAAGCTACAAGTGAAGCTAAAAATATTAAGATTTATGCCTTTAGTACGTTTCTGAACTTTTTTTTCCAACAGAGAAGTGGTGGTGTGGGAATGATAAGAAAATGGAAAAGTGAGACACCTACATTGCCCATATACTCAGACAGAAGGTCCTGGAGAGCCTGGCGCACAGAATTGCATTCGGCCACGATGCGTTCCCTGCGGTCATCACGTGTGCATGAAGAATCTGCCATGAGGGCAGCCCCACTGATAATGCTCTCAAGACGCTCCTCCAGGGAAGGACGGAAACGCTCCTCACTAAACGCCAGGGGGTCCACGATGATTTGTTTCTGTAACGAAAGGGTCAGAGAGGAAATTAAACAGGGAGCACAAATGCAGAAAGTCATCATGCTATACTGATCTCTTCCCCTCTCTCTCTCTCTCTCCATACACCCCAAAGAGAGAAATCTGACAGGCAATGGCATCGGTATATCTGTATAGTGTTATATATGGCTTCACACACAGCAAACAAACACATCAATAAATAACAAGTTGTATCTTACAATAAGAACACCATTAGAATGACTACAAGGCAAACTGATGCAATATATGTATAAGGCATGACTTAAAAAGAGGATAGGGGTTTGGTGAGTCAGAGCTCCTTAGGTAGATCAGTCCAAAGTGAATGAGAAAATCCCCTGTAGTCTTGAATCTAGACACAGCTAGCAGATTCTTGTCTGAAGCTTCAGGCTGTGCACAGGCATGGCAGGGAACAGCAATTGTGAAATAAAGTCTGGAGCCTCAGCATGAGGAGCCTTAAAAGTAACCAACAAAACCGAAACAGAACGGAAGCCAGTGCAGGGATGTCAAAAGTGGCCCATCGTGATCTTTTTCACCGTATTCTGTACTCGCTGGAGCATGTGGAGTGATAAAACTCAAATGAAGGAGCTCAGTTGTGCTGAGACAAAAAAAAAAATGCAGAGCCATCTCTAAATCTTTCAAACAATGATAAAAACAGGATTGGCCTGCTTGTTATGTGAGGCTGACTTCAACTGCAGGACAAAATCAGCACGGATAGTTTTTTTTAAAATACAGGGCTGGTGTTTGTGGCAATGGCTGAGATATTGTTTAATCTGTGCAGTAACAGGACTATATCATTTTCATCCAACTGTGAAACTTTCAACCAGACGGGACAGTCGTGAGATGATTTTGGTGATGCATAAGAATCATTCACATAGAGCTTGATGCGGCCAAGGGGAAGAAACAGTATAAACACTAACTTTAACAAAGTTAAAAAGATTTGACAAACAATATCAAAATACTATATGGATTTTCAGAGCTGAATTATGACAAATAAATTATGTAAATGACCGAGACTTAACAATTGTAATAAGATTTGAGAAAATGTAATAGGCATGCTCTTCTCAGATTTACACATTTCTTAATAAAATAGAAGAATACCATCATTGTGTGTTTTAATGGTACCCTACAGCACAATGTTGGAAAACCTTTAACTAGACCAAGGTAACATGCCATCATTCAGCCAAAGGCTCTAAAACAAAACCACGAAGAAACACTTCTGAATGCAGGTCCTGGAGTCAGAATAATGTGAATAATGCAGTCTCGCTCGTTTCTCCAGTCTACGACTATGGTGCCTTAACGCAAAACCGTGTACAGTCCACAAACTCAACTAAAAACGCATAAACTGGCTTTTTTCAAACAGGACTGATTACTGTCCTTTATTTATCTTAAATAAAGAAGAAAATGGGACAGGACATTTTACAGTTCTGGCCAATTTGTAATATCTTCTTTTATGTCATCCTTTCCCACAGATTTAATAGGTGCTTTCATGGGAATAACAAGTTACAAAACGTTAACAAAGCATCCCTCTCACTGTTGCACAGTGTGAAAGCTTTTTTTTTTTAATTTCAATTCAAAAACGTGTAATTTGCCCAGACATTAAAAATGTGGCAATTGAAATTGACAGTATATGCACTGTTTTTGCATTAACCGCAGAGGTAAGTCACATGCAGCTTTATTGTTGACCTGTAAGGCAGGTCAAGAATGATGGTTAGGAATTATCAATTAAGAACTCCGGTTAGGACAGGGAGAGAAGTTTTTGCTTTGGGGCTGTTTGGAAGCTGCAGGGAACTGAAGAAAATGATCCCAAATGCCAGTAAATTCTGTACGCAAATGTCATACAGTCAGTTAAAAAAGTGAAAGTGAAATGAGGATGGCTTTTATAACAAGATAATGATTAAAAGCATACTTCAAAACCAACTGTAAAATACTTTGAGAAAGTGCTAGCTGAAGCTTTTGAAATGGCCCACAGTCCCCTGACTGAGGGCCTGCTCATTAAAATACGTGGGAAGATCTTAAACATGCTGTGCATGCAGGACTGCCTAAAATGTCTCAGAGCTTGAAATGATGTGCGAGAACAGAAAGAGTTGGCTGGAAAAAATGTTCACAAGCCGCGTATGTGCTTTCGGGGGTTAATAGTACTGTCTTAATGGGATGCCCAAAGCTTTACATGTTGTGTCATGAAATAAAACATAACCGTGCATTAACATTTGAACCAGGGGTCATATTAGATGAGTGCTTTTCACTAAAGTCAAAACATAATTTTGCTAGGAGCACCTTATACAACTGTGTAACGCACTCATTTCCTTCCCTTTGTTAGCTTTCATTTGAGTCAGAGGTGCTAATCCCTTCTCTTCTGCGTGTGCAGGATGAGAGACCACTTAAATGTCTCATTTCACAGGAGTTAGTCTGCTTGGAAAGGCAACTAGTTGTCATGCTGGTGAGGCACTGCAGAGGGCTAAGGTAGCACTGTGATGTTTGTGGCAGCTTAAGAGAGAAAGGCAACTTCCCCCCTGACAATGAACTCTACAGATGCCTTGTAGCTAAAAAAAAAAGAAAAGAAAAAAGAAAAAAAAAATATTCAACAATTCAGCTGTTAGAAACGTGGTTTATTAGGCAGCCCGCCTCTATCGCAGCCACCTCCAGCCCCCTCCACTCAGTCTCATCTGACCTCCTCTGCTTGCGTGTCATATCACCATGGCAACAGGCACAAGAGAGAGACATGGAGGAGGAAACGGAGAGAGAGGGGGAGGGAGAAAGAATGGGGGGGGCTGACTCATTTGCTAATTTCGCCTTGCACTTGAAAGTGGGCATTAGAAAGTAGGTGTTATGGATTTGAGTTTTTAGGGAGTGACTGTCTGTGTAATTACCTGTCAAATAAGCACTGACACAGATCGAAGAGACTGCGATGTTGTCATTACACTGAGTTATGATTTTGCATAATATTTGGCATTACTAAGAAATGAATTCATAGTTAAGGGCATATTACGATCAGCCATGAGTTCATTCACAAATGCAAAAAAAGTGTAGGTCTGTATTTCAACGGTAAAAACTAAACGTTGAAAATCAATGAAAATATATAATTGCATGATTTTATATTGACTCAACAGTGCAACGTCGGGAAGCAAATCTGACTTGATGAAGGATGCTTTAACACTGATGCCTAAAGTACCACACTGCTACTTAAAAAGCTTACTTTAAGTAAATTTTTAATTAGTTTGGCTTGGAGCTACTGACTCAAATGGAAAATCTAAATTTGGGCTACTTGGATTTCGCAGTTCGACTCAGCGAAATTTTCTTGGAAATGGCGTTTGCTTGGAAAGGCTCTGAGGTCAGTGACTGATGCCACAGATGTTGCTCTCTTAGTTCTTTTACATTTTTCAAATGCTAGCAGAATTTGATGGAGCGGTTACACTCCCTTCGTACAAAGGTGTGTTCAACTTTTCCTTACAAAATGCATGATACTGTCTAAACTACTGTGCATTGTTCCAAGAGGATGACGTAGCTTTCACTCCAATTCACAAATTTATCTGAAAAGCATGGACACCTTGCGCAAGCGTTGCAGGTAAACTGTTCAACTTTAAACTGAATAAGTATTCTGATTGACATGAAGCTTGTGCCAATATGATTATTTTTGCATGGCAACCCTGCTGAGAGCCAACATTTTTTGAGTAATATGTCTAATAAATTATTCTAATTTGATGTAATGGATAAAAAAAAGTCATGTAAAGACAGACAAACCTGCGGCAGTAACCTCACTAGCACTAATAAATAAAAGTCTTACAGCGTTGCCCCAGTGTTTTCCATCAATTCATCACTGGTAAAGGCAGTAACCAATGGGTACGTGTTTCACAAAAAGTCCCAAAACAGGAAAGAGCTGAAATTGTCTGAAACACATGCATATTAACAAGAAAAAAAAGGCTATAATAGGCCAACTATGCTCAGGAAAGATGCCACTCACCTGGTGAAAGCAGAGGGCCCCACACTTGAGACAGATATTTAAAGGATTATCGACCCATCTATCTATAATATAATCCCATGTTAAACCAGAAACAGGGAAATCTTGTTTGTGCAATAACCATGAGTAATCATCATATGGTCATGGACACATTAAGCATGAGGGTGCAGATTGCATCAATTATGAGACTAAACAGTGTCACAGCGGGAGCAACACATCAAGTTAGACACTGATACTTGCTAAATGACTAAATGACTGATCAACACGAGATGAGTAATGGTTTAATGGTTTAAACCTCTACTTCTACAGACCTCAATCTGTCTTTGGGATCTGTCTCAATATGAGCAAATGTCATGTTGATATGAAGGTACCTTGCCTTATACTTGGCCTTATATTGCCAAATTTGACATGATCGGTAACAATGGTGAAAATGGTTTAGGCAGCGCTAAGATGATTAGCTCTATATTTTATCCAGTTGTTGTCTTGGTGTGGTTTCATTTCAATATCATGAGTACAGAGTCACATGTTTCATATACATTTAACATTTTCTTTGTAGGTCTGTTGCTTTAGTTTGTGGTCATAACTAAATGCAGTTTATCTCAATGACAGTTTTAGGGATGAGAATAAATCAGATGTCTTTAAGAAATAAGAAAAAAAATGAATGTTTAAGATTATTATGATCCCCGAGGATTGTTTGCCTCTACCAACCAATGAAGTTGGAGGTTTAGTCATATCTATACAGACAATATATGATATGTTTAGAGACGACTGCGGCGGAACTTAATAAAAGGTATCGTGCATGATTCCAGTGAATCATTTCCATTGAGACCGTCTGTGAAACTGCTGTCTTCACTTCAACACCATTTTTGTTATAGAGGACTAAGAGTCACACCTAAAGCTCAGCTTCAGCAAAACCCGTGAGCTTGTGGTGGGGTACCAGAGGAACAGGTGGTCCCTTGTTCTGGTCGTTATCCAGGGAGAGAAAGTGAAGAGGGTGATTAAATATTTGTCTGACATCTTGTCATAATTAGTGTAAGAATTCGGGAGTTATGTTGGAAAATTTGTTTTATGAGGTCAAAGTGACCTTTGACCACCATGATTTAGTTTAAACTTGGGCTAAAATGAATGACTGAGCCAAATAGAAGAAATCCCCCCACCACATTCCTGAGATAACGCATTCACGAGAACGAGAGAAAGAACAGACAGACAACGCATAAAACACAATGCCTCCGGTCATAGTTGTTGCCGGCGTAGAGGCATAACTAGAACATCTGAGTCATACACACTGGATATAGTCTATAGTAAAAACCAGATCAAATTTAACAACTTATTAAAGACAAAAAGGTTTTGGGCATGAATGTGAGGTCAGACAGGAACATGCAAAGTGTTTTAGCAGATAAGCGTTTGCCTCAGTGCTAAATGCCAAAAATTAACATCTGTGGCAGCATCGTATTATTTCAGTTTTCTTAATAGTCTTGCATCTACAATATTCTTCAGCTGAATTTTCTACAACAAAAACCATTAGAGTGAAGCTCAACAGCTATGAGCAGTGAAGAGATTAGCCTTTGTTTATGAAAACGCATGTTATTTAAAAGATGTGCTACTAAGAACATCCCAACAGTTTTGTAAATCTCCTTAATTTGAAATAGAAACTAATTAATCACTAAAAGTGACTCTAGAACATATTTAATGAACCCCCTGAGCTGAGGCCAAATTCGACCACACATCTTGTGCTGATTTTAACCTTGACTCCAAGCTCTTTAAGAGTTTTTGGTCATTTTGCAATTTTAGTCGGGTTAGCCCTATAAACTAAAAAATATAACCCACCGAATAATCTTTTTTAACAGGCCCTCATGTATTTCTATATCATGCCCTTTCAACTGAAACTCTGTGGGAGAAGATTTGATCTCAGATTTCACGTTTTTATACCATCTGAAAGGAGCCCCGCAAAAAGGCAAACAGGTAGCGACTTGAAAATCGCTTATTTGACTTACATCAAAGTTGTTGAGAGCATATGCAAGTTCTCCACCCCCTCCTGGCTGATTGAGTGCTGAGTCTTCAGTGGAAGTGGCCTGGGCAGCGTTGGAGATACCGGAGACTGCATGCTGCAGCTGCTTGTAGATAAGGTCACGGTTGGCCTTGTAGGCCGCCACGTCAGGATGCTGCAGGCAGGCACGGGATGCTGTGTACAGCATGGGGATGTTCCTCTGGAGAACCCCACGGGCAGCAGCCATTTGGTCCTTGTGGTGGACGTCCTTTAGCTCCTAGCAAGTACAGATAATACGGGAAATATAACAGAATAAATGAATGAACTGAGAGATGGAATACTTACAGGAGGAAGAGTGGTAATGTACTTTAGATTCAAAATGAGCTTGTCATGCCCTTATAGAGACACTAAGTGTGACAGAGTTTGTTCTGGATGACCCAGATTTATTTCTGTCCCCTGCGGTAACACAACACAGTCATAATCAGGCCATTATAATGTGCCTTTGCAATTTAATGCATTGCTATTCAGACCTCAGCATTGTATTGCAATTACATTTTCATTGGAGGGAGGAGAAGAGATAGTGATCACTGGCATAGATTTATGGTACAAAAAAAGCTCTTGCACACACAAAAAAGAAAGTCATGCCTCCAAATGGAATACTTCCAGGGCCTTTTTCTACCACTGCTCTTCGATAAGGCCCATTACTTTCTGCCTTCACTTTGGTTAAACACATTTTGAATCCATAAAAAAATAAAAAGTAGCAAGTAAAATGACAAGCATAATAAGTTTCTGTCGAGATTCCTAGCTACCATTTTGTCACGAACATTGATCATTTGGTTAAAAGGGAGGTAATGTAGAAAACAACAATTATTTCAACTTTCTCACGAGATGCGGTTACATAATTTGAGCACTTTACAGCATGATGTGACAACTGCCATACTTTTCTATGTCAGTCTGCATCGGGGATGCACCGACACTTAATAAGGTGCCTTCATTCACAGTTATTAGAAGATGCATGCTTCTCCTGAATGTGATAGAAGTCTAATGTTGTTACACCTGGAAATGCATCATAAAATGCACATCACTGTTGACTACTACTTATATATCAGTAGAGAATATGCCATTTGTAATCATATGTCTAATCAAGGAAAGGGATTTTTTTCACACTTGGGAGTCAAACCTTTACAGTCTTTTCTTCCAAACTGCTTCTTTGTTACTAGAAATCAGAACATCGTTCATGTCTACTAAATTTAATTCTCCCGACCCAAAGCACATGGCTCTCCTCTTGTTTACTCAGTTTCTTTACTTAACATATGAGCTGGAGAGATGATCTGGTTATGGGTTTCAAGACGCAGATGTAACACCCACTCATGTACGCTGCAACCTCCCACCACAATTGAAACTACCAGATTCATCTGCTCTTGCCGTCCGACTACTTTGCCAACTGCACTTTACCTGCTGTCTCTTGGCAGCCATCATGTTCAGCTTGTCCACCTCTGGTTTCAAGGCCTTATACTGGATTCCAAGTTCCTGCTCCGTTCCTGCATTACGCACTTTCACCAGATTGTCCTCCACCTGATCCAGGTAGATGCAGAGAGTTAGACAATAAAGTGACAGTAAAAAGTATTGTTCTACTGCTAATTGCTACACATTTAAACAAAGAGTTTCTAAATAAATAAAATACAACTTGTTATATTCTTTTTTTAAATGTCCAAATGAGGGCTAGAGTTGAAGACACAAAACTGCAATCAAATCAAGCTAATCTATCAAGCAGTGATTGTAATTAACATCTAATTCAAGAATACATATTTTCTTGTGTTGACACATTTACAAGAGGATTTTACTAGAGACATTAATTTACATACAAAGAGAAACGTTAAATCAAGCTGATTCCATTCTCCTAAACTCCCATGCACACTCAGGTTGACAAGGAAAAAAAAAAAATCAGACCCATTTGGTTATACTTAATTATTTACACTCATCTGACATCAAAGTGCCCCTGGGTGAGTGACTAAGTGACTCTAAGCAAATAGCACATGTACACAGTAGCGTATGGTAAAGAATGTAATTATCTCACCAGTTTCAGCTGCACTAGAAGTTTGTAGACATCAGACATGTCTGCCAGCACCAACAGGTGTGTGACTGCCGAGAGGAGGGCTCTGGCAGCACGAACCATATTGCCCCTCTTCACAGAAGAGCAGGGGTCTTCTGCAAATTCTCCAGAGGCCTGCCGCATCGAGTCACCTGAAAAATAAGGCAAAACATCTGCTGTAACTCCAAAATTTAAACAGAAATTAGTTTGAAACGATTATTATGCCTATATCAAACCAGAAACTGTTCAAAGGAACAGTTTTGAAATACTAAGAACTAGCTTGACATCTTTCTCAATCCCTGAGTATTTGTGACCAGGAAACAGTTTTCTCATCTTTTGCAAAAACAAATAAAAGATGTCCTTGCAGGGCTCTTATCATTTTAATTAATGTGGCACAGATTTCACCAATTCAAACATTCAATCATTAAAGCAGACAAGCATCATGCACAAAACCCTTATATATATATGTATTAACAGTAATAGTCGTCTAAAGGAGCAGGCGGCAGGTGTCTGAAAGCACTCAGACCATTTCAGGCACCAAGTTTCCTGCGTCAGAAATCTTCATGTGAGATTTAGAGGAGTGTGCAAGACAAGCAGCGGTCTGATTCATCACTCCCCGCCTGGATAAGGTCAGCACGTGTCACACACAGACGTGCACACATAGCACAAAAGAGGTCAAAACCACCACAAAAGAATCACTGTCTGGTCCGCCCAGTCCGACGCTTTGTCCTATGCTGGATGGGCCTGCACAGTTGACTGAGCACACAAATAGACTTTGTAGTCTCACATCATGAACAGGACAGTAAATCCGTAGTTTACTTCCACGGAGGCACAGCCAAAACTCAAAACTCTAAAAAAAGGTCTCCTAACCATTATGGCTGCATGAGAGAGCTAAAGCCAACAAAAAGACAAGCACTTATCTTGTCTTGTTTCTATGATGTGGTACAGCTCTGAAGAGAAGAAAAAAATAACATGGCTGACAAGCAACGTGAATAATTTTCTTACACCGATGAGGTGTGCTGTGGGAAGACGACAGGCGAAAACTAATTTGGCAGTTCGTGTCCATGCTCAGTTGTTACCATCGTGTTAAATACTTCTCCTATGACAATGTGTGAATATATAGTCACTCTATTTCATTTGCGGCGCTGTTTACAAAAATGTGCTATGGTGGAGTTAACTTCCCCTATTTGCCCAGGACAGGCTGGCTGACTCTCAACTGGGCTCGGCCAGAATCTGCTCCACCGTGAACTGTATGTCTGTGGACTTTAGTTTGTATTTAGTGAGAACAGTTAAGGGTGGAGTGTGTTTCAGCTGTTGCATAGTTTTGTCCATTTCAGCTGACTGAAATCTGCTCTCAAGCTGGAAGTTCCCCACCCTAAATGTCATCATCTTTGTTGAACTTTACCGCATTAGCACCTGACCTCTGGGTTTGCAAGTCATGTCTACGCTATATATATATATATATATATAATCTTAATCTCTACAAAAAGCAACATATATGCACTTTTCCTTATGAGCGGTCATAGAAACATTAAAGTAGGGCTGCTACAACTCACCAGTGCCACTGATGTAGTCGACTACATAAATACATTGATAAGAGGGGAATGCGTTGGCACTCCACAATAGGACATCTTATGGTGCCAGGAATAACGAAAATGACTGATAAAGCCCCAACACTGAAGGTCGAAAGTGTTGAGGATTCTCTCTGTTGACTTTCCAGCCTCAAAAACTGCAATCCTCATTCTCTGCAACCTATAGACCTATCACAAATAATCTTGATCTGCCATCTCAGTTTTCAACAAAGTAAAAAAAAATCACATTAAGGACTCTAAGGACAGGTCAAGTGAAAAGCTCGCATCAAAACAATCTAGATGGGCAAACGGCAGTAGAGCATAACATGGCACTTTGACGTCACTCTAGACGATACCAAGAGCAACAACATTAGGCTGGAAATTTGTAGGGCTGTAACAATCTAATTTTATGAAACAAAAAAAGTGACAGCTTATTAAAAAAATCTTATACATGTGAGCAGATTGAGAGCAGAGTCAAAGCGTCACTTCACCCTCTCACTCCGAGATAACAAGCCAGCTGTATTTAGATACAACGTGAAGTGGCTTCTTGGCTTAGACCTCTGGAAGGTTTTTCAAGTGTGTTCCGGCCACATACAGTCAATAAAGTACCAACTGAACAAGAGACAAAACATGCGAGCTGGATTCCTGAGCCCATTTAGAAACTTCAACATCTCTTATGTTCCTAGAGACAGTCTCCTTTCTGCCTGTCTTGGTACATTCATACAGTCATACAACTCACAATAACAACATGTTTTCACCCCAGTTGAAACATTTTCCGCTCAAGCAGATAAGCCTTTGCCTTAACTTGCACTTCAAATCTTCTCTTCATCCATCTTGATATGCATCCACGGACTTTGTGGACATTTATGCTACCTCTACGTACCACTGGGCCGTATGTCTGAAGTTTCTCAGTCATCCAGGTCGTGGTAAACCCAAAGCGGTTTAAAAAAAAAAAAAAAAAAAAAGAGCAACTGGACTTGTAGAGTTTCTTTTAAAAATAAATAAATAAATAGGCCTTTTGGGGCATCACTAGGTATTTAAAAACTCACTTTTGTCTTGTGTTTGTGTCTATTTGAAGTGTTTACAAAAAGGTACACCCATCAAGACCATAAAAGAGATTGAAAAGCAGTTTTTCATTGCTTTCTCAACTCGAGCAGGCGTCAAGTCTGTGTCACCTCTGATCACAATGTGCCCTTTCTGAAATTACATGTTTACAATTTGCAATCTGTGCCTCCTTAAAAGGCGTCGGTGGAATATCAAAACAAAGACAAAAAAAATATAAACAGCAGGTATTCATTCATGATAAATTCTTACAGCTACAGGAGACAGAGTCAAAAAAAACAAAGACTTAACTTGTGGTTTTCCAAGAGAAGAATCAAATTTCATCATCAAAACATACTGTTTAACAAGCAAACTATTTATATTCATCCTTCAAGTGCAAACCACAAACTGGGTTCCTTATATTTTGAAGGTTAATGACTGGTGCTAAATTCACAACCGTAATCACAAACAGGTGATCTAAATACTTATAATTATTGATTTGATTGATTTGAATGGCGTGGTACACGCTATACTTTTCATACTTTTTATTAGAGACGATCTCTCCAGGGCAAGATGATTATCTAGCTGTTACTTAAAATATCTGTCAACATATTATTGGTAAATACAATAGACTGATAATTTACCAAGGCTGGATGTTAAAGTGCTATATTTGGGTAAAATCATGTGTAGTAGCGGGTTTGTATAAACAACCTAAATAATCATTTCAAGGTTTATAGAACCATAAATAACATGTTTACTTTCTTATAAGAATGAAGACAATTCAAATGTTCAATGGCATCATGCAAACGCAGATTCTGTTTCAGAGAATTCATGTTGTAATGTTTGACGGACAGAAAAGCAACACAGCCAAACATCTCGTGAAAACTTTAATTTAAATTTCAACAGCATTGTCACCCCTAGCAGCGCAATTAAAGGATGTTATTTTCTTGACGTACTTGGATAAATAACAGCAGGCTTTAATGATCTCTATCAACGACGTGGCAACGCGTTCATGCATATTGTATCAGGTGGATTTGTTTATAATGTAAAGCACTAGATTATACTGTTAGAACAGATGGATAAAAAGGGACGACATTCATTCTCAGACGAGTTTGTGAAAACTCTATATGCTCCTACAACATTCAGCTCTTTTTCTGAGTTCTTGTTCCGCATGGGTTTTATTGATGTAGATAGATGTATTCTTCTGTAGAGATCTTGGCTTAGATAAAATTCAATTGTTTGTCCATAAAATGGAGCAGCATGAGAACAACCGTCCTTGGCTTTCTGTTGTCTGAGGCGTATTTCCAATTCCTGTGGGCTATTTCATTGAGCTCTTTCAGTGGCTCTACAATACAGTTTGTTTGCTTTAAAGCTATAAGACGTTCTGCGTCAGCCCGACAGCAATCAAGAAGCCGGATACTATGTTGATTCTTCTGGTCAGATTTTCAAGGTGGTCACGTTTCTCTAAACATCCAGAGGCTGACAGCTGAATTTAATAAAATCACCTCTGCTTTAGCCTTTTCATACATGATAATAAGATAAACGTAAGCTGTCGTAGCTTTTTAAGCTCGGCGTGGTCTGTGAGGTAGTCCCAAACACACAGGAGTCAGCCATGAGCATGAATATCCACTTAAAACCCCAACAGGATGCCATCAATAACCAAGATTGTTACTTTTGTTGAATACCAACAAGCCTTAGCAACAGGATGTCGTCAATAACTAAGAGTGTTTTTTTTTTTTTTTTTTATTTAAATGTCATAAAGCCTCTGCAACAGAGTGCCATAAGCAACTAAAAATGCTACTGTTGTTGAATATTATTCCCAAATTATATGGTTTAACTAAATAAAGTAGTTTTGAATCACAGGCTGATGCTGCTGCCAAATAGGAAACAGCATGACAGCTACTCCTTTGGCTCTTAGTTTAAAAGCAGTGAATGAAGTGACAGCCTGTGGTAGCAAGCAGGGGACCGTCTCAAATGAAGCCTCACCGATTAGTATGTGTAAGCTAATTTTGCCGTGTCCTGACTGAACAGAGAAACTTCAACGAAAGTGTAGGCTACAGGACTTCGTAAATGAAACATCTACAAAAAGCCATGAACCTCCGGGCCTTTGGGGAAAAGAAGCTGATTCTCAAATATGTGCAATTCACCTATCACTTGCTGAAACTGTACAGTCACTTCTTCAACAATCAGAAGTTTCACTATATGAATTCACTACCAAAGATATTTTTTATTATTTATTATCATTGGTTGTAAAAATATAAAACTGATAAAAAAAAAATCATCATCTTTGGTAGTGCATGTACATCTGCAGTATTAAATGTCCTTATCTAATTTATTTTTTTCAAAAAAAAAAAAAACCTGAATAACTCAAATTCTGTTAATACATACCAACACATTTTAACCCGTTATTAACGGCACCACACGAAGCAGCAATTAATCAGCATGAATTGTTGACGATTCTTTTCCACATTGTAAAATATATTGCTTAAATATTTTAGCACTACTGTATCAGTTACAGCAAACTGGTGTCATGTATTGGATTTTCCGTTTGCAAAAACTCAGCAAACCAGACTCTGATAATGCTGCGCCAGTTTAAAAAAAAAAAAAAAAATCACACACACTGTCCCTCAATTTTATAATGATTTGAACCGCGACTATAACTATTACAAATTAAATGCTCACCAAAGACAAAAAAGCTGCACAACCAAATCTGAAGAACAATCTCAAGCAGATATTGTCCATTTGACTCTCTATTCTAAAGCAGTTTGTGCAAATGATGGACAACACAGACTGCAAACACAGTCTTCACCCTCAGGCTGTTATCCCCCGTGAACAAAATCAATAAGGCCATTTTCACAGAGCAGATAGTGATCAGTACTCCTTTAATAAACTTCCATCTATCTAATGCTCACCTGCAGCCCACCGAGTGCATGATGAAATGATTAAAATGTATATCACACAATAACCCTCCCAAACAGCAGGACAGCAAAGACACAGACAGGGAGGGAAGGGCAAGACGGAGAGAACAAGGACAAGAGCTGAGAGAAAAGGCTGAGTAAAGAAAAAGTCGTTAACGGGGTGAGAAATGTGAACAGTTTTTTTGTGATAAATCAAACAGATTTACTATAATATGCTCTATGATATATAAAATATTCAAATAATATGTTGAGTAGAGCAAAATATCCAATAAACTTATAATAATAATAATGCGAGATCAAATATTTGGTCCACCTGCCACTTCAACTTGCACCGCAGACACAGCCATCCTTCATCATCATGTCAGGTTTTTTTTTTTTTTTATTATTTCAAACCACTGGTTAAGCCACAGCTGGGCAGAAAATGCTTCTTGAATCCGGGGTGCTGGGGGGGGGGTGTTACCCTACTCAATGGCCATATTATCAGTCTAGGCACGCTCCACTGAGCAGCATCGCATAGCTGACAGCCAGGCCTAGGCACCGGCTAACACAGTCACCGAATTCCAGTCCAGTGACAGCTTACCACAACTACAGTAACATTCCTGGACACTGAGAACTGCACAGCCTATCTCGCAACTTGTCGTCTACCTCCCAACTACTCAGCGCAGAGCTCGAGCAGGGGACATCTAACTCGCTGGGCATCTGGGATGAAAAGACACAGTGACACAGATGTCACTTCAGAGGGTGATAACAGCTACCCCTCAAGTCATGGCTCTCTGGTCTCAGTGGTCTGCTGGAGTGTCAAAAGACAGATATGCGGAGCAGAGAGGAGTAAATGAAAATTGCTCATGTGGTTGTTAGATGATGGAACCTGCTATCTCAAGACAAACGGTAATTTCATCGGATGGTGATTTGATGGTCGATTCCTGTCTTCAGACTTGTGGGAGTCGTGAAATTGAATTCGAAATGCCCTGTGTGTGGGTGGACTCCAGCCAGGAAGGTGGATATAGCCATTTAAATAAATTTGACATCAACTATGACATCTGGAAACTCGTCATGCGCTGCACTGTGCTGATCTCCGTGGCAACAGGTAAAAAACAGAGATTTTGATTAAAAACCAGAAATATCGGTGGACAGCTTGTGTGTCACTTCTGCTATATAATAAGTTGGCACTCCACTGAGCAAGCAACCTGGCAGATAACCTTTTACAAGACTGTCCACCACCACCTGCACAGTGCTTGAATCATCTCCGTGGACAAGACATGCTCGCCACTGTGTCATGATGGAGTCTTGCGTTGCCGTCATTGTGAATATAGACAACTTTAGAAACAAAAGAATCCGTCTTACAGACTGACATAAAAATGCAGGAGGACCTTATTTTTGCCACAGTCTTGTGCAAGATAATGCAGGTACATCAAGCTCCTGACCAGGTGTATATCAAAGGTCTGTCACTGTCAAAATAAAAGAGGCAACCGTCTACAATGATATGCTGGTTCATGCTGAATTTCTATAGAACACATGAGCAATACAGGATAGAACTGGGCGGTATAATGCGTTACACAATGACTTAAATAATACTGAGCTACCGTAAGGGCATGTTTGTGAAATATAGTCTTGAAAGCCAGAAACTGAAATTTACATCATGTTGTTATATATATCATACTCCAGTCACACATACATGGTGACACATGGTTAAACAGAACTCTATACTAATAGCAAGAACACACTCGATGCAATTCGAATGACCAATCTTCACTGATTTCACAATAAACAGGATGTGAGGAACAACACAACATTTAAGACTAAAGACAATGAGGCTGTTGATGTTCAAGCCCACATACGTCCTGAGCAACCTTATATTAGGCTAAGAGAACTCACACACATCTCAGGGGAGAAATGGTTAAATTGGATCCTGGAAGAAGCTACAGCGATGGCAGTGTCTGACTTGAAACGAATGTGGCCCGTCTGCATACTTAAATGAAAAGTCTATTAATGGGCTCCCTGCAAACCCCATAGCCAAAAGAAATTTATCAAGCTCAAAACATATTCTTATTCCAAGAACTTCTGCTGGGACAGATGATATGTACGTACCTTATGACTTATTTATCATCTATTCTATCTTAAGAAGCACTCTGTACAAGCTTGAAACCGAACGCTGTTGCAATATGCATTTTCAATATACCTTGCTTGCGGACATCTTCCACAGCAGCCGTCAGCTCATCCTTAAGGAACTGACTTTCCTTTGCAATCTTCTCTCCTTTATCCAGGAAGTTCTGGGTAGCACTCTCAACTGATGCAGCCAAGATGTGTGCTTTCTTGGAGCGTCCCTTTTTCTTGTTAGATGGGCCTTTGTTGCTGGAGTTCACCAAAGTGGTGACCTATGATAGGGATACAAAATGTTTCAGCAAAAATAAATGGCTGCTTCGTGGTCTTCTTAAAATGTGTGACAATGTTGTATAGTCTTTTAAGCAAACATTGGTAGTTTCTTCCACATATTTAATGTTCATGTATAACAAAATCACAATCCTGAATAAGTGACATGCAGGGAAAATGGTTAATATAAGCAATATGCCAATTGTATTGTAAAGAACTTTGTAACATGGTTTTGAAAAGAAATCAACCGTAATTGTGTTGATATTACCTGGGTGACCAGGGGCTCCAGTAGCCGCTCCACTGCCAGAGTACGGATCTCAAGACTCTTTGGGTCCCATTTAAAGTTGATGTTAGCTGTGTTGATGTTTGTCATGGTGTCTGGTTTTTCTGAGTATAAAAAATGATAAAAGCCGAAGAAAAAAACAGTTGAAACAAATGACCAGGGCTAAGTCAATTTCATTCGTCTGATGCGGCGCAGTATGGACTACATCAAGCAAAACATCTTTGTCCTCCAAAACACAAAATATCTGCTGTCATGTAAGATTATTGTGGCCGTATGTTAGGGAGGACAGCCTTTCGCTTTGTCATGAAGAGGACAAAAGAAAGAAAAAAAAGTGAGGTTCGTGTCCTAAATCGAGCTCTTTTATGATTTTCAGAGCAGCCTCTGCAAGTTTGTGCAATAATATTAAGGTCCTTGTTAGAGCCGGCAATACTCTATCCCTCACAGAATGACTGCCAAAGGCAGAGCACAGTAACACTGTGGCCCAATTTCGATTTCTCTTTTCAGGCAGTGAGTGCAACTCCATTGATTAGCTATCAAACATAGAGGGCCAGGGATAATCAGCAAACCCTGAGGGCTGAGCGCTTCAGTTGAAAAGTTGGTCAGCTGTACTGTATATACAATGTCATGCTAGCCATTAGCCTAGATTGTCAACAAAAAGGCAAAAAATATAAATATATATATATGAAAGCATGTGAAATATGACTTACCAATCTTATACTGCACTGTTGCCAATTGGGCGGCGCATGTTCTTACAGTTTTCTCTTCAATAATGCCGCCTTAACTTTGTATCTCTTGATAAGTTGTACTTGTTATGTTACACGGCCCCTCTTAATATTTAATCAAAATGAATGGATGCAAACTGACACAGATACAACTCACTCACCAAGCAATTGGCTTCTAACAGTGCAGCTAGTTCTGTGTCTTTATATAAGCGTTTTGAAGCAACTAGGCTACCCCAATAACATAGAAACGAAGGCAAGCGACTGTGGTGTGCAATGTGCTGAAAGACTACTCTGGACGTCTACAGCAAAAGGCTGGGTTTCATTTTTTTTTTCTTTTTTCCCCCAGAAAAACAGTTAACTCTTAAACTGGTTTGTGGGGGCAGAGGAGGTGAGACAGCGAGACAGTTCCTCTGTATGGGTGTGGCAGAGGAAGTCCCTAAGTCAGAACATGTTATCTCAGAATCTGTGCATGTGAAACTAAAATCTTTCGCAAGTCGTAAAGCACTGCGGTTACGTGGGCTACGTGTGTGTGAATTGGTCAAAAACAGCGATTTGAAGAGTTTTAAAAGAAGTGAGAATGTGTATTTACTCTACATACTCAATTTAAAGAAAATGAAACACAATCCAAATAAGAAACATGTCAAAACAAAATAGGAAACATTCATTACTACTAACGTCACACACCTGGTGAGATAACACAGGGCGTTGCTAACTACGAACGTTAGCCAAAGTTACACCTGTTGTAGTGGGCTACCTAAACAAACAGTGAATTCAAACAGCTAAACGAGAGCATTAAAAATCAGAATAGCAAAACCAACCATTTTCCAACAGGTATTAATTTAATTAAGGGGGGTTAATTTAATTAGAGTCAATTTAGCTTACCGTGTTACCTGCTACCAGTTAACGTACAGTGGTGGCTAAAGCTAATGCTAACCAACAAACAACAAACGGTTCTGTTACACCGTTTCAACACTTCAGGGAAAAAAACTTTATCACCCAGGTTAATTAGCTTCCCGAAAAACTATTCCGCGTTATAACTGGAAAATAACCTATAGAAAGTGAAACAATAAAAGACGGCGATAACAGCCCGCTACACAAACTGGAGTTTAAAAGTTCAAAATGGAGGAATGAGAAATATGAGGAACTCCTCGCCTCCTCATAAGTTTTCCCTCTTTCTCTCCCCTTTTTCTCGACTCACATTCTGGATAGTTGCGCTCTTCACCGTCCGCCACAGATGTCGTAGTGCTTCCTCTGGCAAATATGTCGAAAAAAGTTGATGCGAGAGCGGATTAAAATGATCCCACGGCACTTGGTAAGCTGAAAAGTTTCGGTCGGCGTTTCGGGTGAATCAGCCTATTGCCCAACAATGGACGAAAAGAGGAGGAGGAGGAGGAGGATGAAGAGGGGGCTGGGACTGGGACTGGGGCGGTGACCGAGTTCCTGAACTTCCTGGCAGGAGGCGACCACAGGACACAACATGTCCATGAGAGGAGGAGGTGTTTTGGGCGTGGTGCTCACTGTAAAACTGGCCATATATGGATTAATTGCTGCCTACGAAAACACTACAGTTTAACCAGGGCAAGAGGTGGGACACCAGTTAACATGGAGACTGAGGAAAAGAGCTTGTCACCAGGAACCAGAGTGAATGAATAACCGGGCAGAAGAAAAGGGCTGATGATAAAAAAAAAAATTGTAGCAGTTAACAGGCAATACTTCATAGGCGTGTCTAGCCCATTTTTAGATCTAAACTTTTTAGCCCAGCACCCCTAAAAATAAGAATTGGGGGGAAAAAAAAGAAAATCACCACAAAAGTAGAAAGTATAGGGTCCGTTCAGTCCAGTTGGATAGGCTGATGTTGTCTTTTAGACGGGGCTCTTCCCACTCATCTCATTTAAATACAATTTATTTTCTTTCTTTCTTTCTTTCTTTTTTTTTTAAAGCAAATGATAGCTTTGTGACACAGTAGTTTGACATTATATCACCTCTAAAGCTCTGACCCTAGAGCCACCGCTACAATACTTGATTATTAAATCTATGTCCATTTTCTCTTCTCGATGTATCAAAAGACAGTGTCCTGAAAGCTGTAATTTATTCTCCGGTCATGTCACTGCAGAGAGACCACAGACGAAATATCCGTCTTGCCAGTTCATTAGGTACACTAGTGAAAAAGATTGCATTATAATATTACAGTCCTGCCCTAAATCTTAGCTCAATGTAGGTTATTGTATTCAGTTAAAAATAACCGAGGGAGCTGTTAATTCAGCTGTGTTTTCACGTCGGAGGCTGTGGTTAAATTGAATTGTGTTGTGCTGAAACCTACTCATGATTCAATTAATTTAACAGTCCCATTTTAGTCCAGAAACAGAAACACTTTAGTGTTTAATTCAGTCCCGTTTAACGGCAACACAAACTAGATCCTTCAAAAATGATCATACAGTTGAATTATCACAAACATTATACCAGCAAGGAAGGGGAGAGGTAATGCATGACTGTTATTTTAGGATTTGTTTGGCTCGTGCACCTGATGAACTGACAAGAGCATGTTGCTGCTATGTAGTTTATTCTACAGTAATCTTTCATTGTTCTCGGTTGTAATGACGTTTATTTGGACCTTTGTCCTTTCTCCCTGGATTTCTAATAGTGTCCACCTGTTGCATAACACAAATATAATTTGCAGTAAACTACACAGCATTACTAACAACAAACAAAAACAAAATAGACAGTATATTCTATAGCATTGTGTGAAATCAGTCCAGATCACATGGGAATCATACAGTCACATGTCACATGTGACACGATACGGTTTCCTTATTGGTAAACTTAAAAATCCCTGTTCCTCACAGGGTGCAAAACAGACCCTAATCAATCTTAAGCTACTTTTCTGCAATTATCACACGTAGTCTCAGTCATCCAGATCTCACAACTGTTAATTTAGTAGTTTGTCTTGGCTTCCTTGCTAAATGGACCCATTCTGTTATTTCCTTTTTTTAGTTTGTTAATTAAATTTAGAGCAGCTTGGTTACAGACTTTCTCAGAAATTATTCTTCCATTCATTCCACGCCTGCCGCAAATTATGATTAAGTATTTTTTCTTTTCTTTTTTTATTTATTTCTTTATTCAAGTAACAGAATAACAGAAGCCCCCCGGAGAAAGTACTCCAAAGCCAGCTGATGCAGCATCAGGTGCACATACACAGTGAGCACTTTCGGCTTCTCATATTTTATTAATGCGTTACAAACACCCGGCTTCAGTCTTACTGACATTTCAGGTAATGATTCTCACACGGGTAACTAGAAATCGCACGATTCTAAGGTCAAGACCAACTACATAAGCCGTGATCAGCATGTCGTAGTCGCAGCTTTATGGTTTGCTGCGGCTGTGACTGATAACAATGAGACATTTGATAAACATACTCGAGAGCTGAATATTTTGGTTCGGGCTTAATGAAGTGTGAAAGACATAAATAGATTATTTAAAGAGGCCAGGTGCCACTCCTCCCTCCTCGCTGCACACTACACACGCACACAAAACCACACACACAATGGTTTAAATATTTTACTTCTTAGCTGTATAAAGTAACTAGATAGCATGAAAAGAATGCCCTCGACTGTGTGGTCAGTCTGTCTAAATAAATAATAATAATAAAAAAAGCAAATCATATTCAAATGATATATGTTAAAAGCCACGTACAGATAAGAAGAGACATTACAAGTAACAATGGTGTTTTGTCCTGCAGGCAAGTACAACTAACACACTTCTATTTGTTGGCTTGGGTAGGTGTTAATTAAGAATCTCCGTCAGTGCAGCATGACTTACAGTACTGAGGAGAATGGGCTTACAAATGTGCTCACGAAGCTCTTAATGAAGCCTCGAAATATAATTATCTTCTAGAAAGACGCTGCCGAACGCGCTTTTGTGCAATAATAATTTGCAGAGTAATTGTTTTCTCCACAGACTTCCAACCATGCCGAAAGTTAAGAGTAGTCCATTACAGGTCTCGGGACGGAGGTGTATCTGCGACTTAGTTTGTGTGTAGTATTAATTTCACTCGAGAACAGAGGGGACCGCGGTACACGCGGTGTAACAGAGATTTGTTTATCCAGTTAATGCTCTGTGGAGAAGACGGATTAGAGGCGGTGTAATTGTGTGCTTGAATGATGAATGTTTGTCCGGGTAACAGCTTGCTGGGAGGACAAGTTTGGGTGTCCTTGAACTCCATCTTTTTGTACCTGTTGGGCTCGACAAATGATAAGAGCACAGCATGCTATAAATAATTCCTTCTCATTATGAGGAAGTGCACATGTTTGTCACACACTGCATCTATAATGGAGCACATGCAAATCTCAAGTGTGTGGTGCTTGAAAAGTGGAAAAGGTGGTGAATATATATTAGTTTTGTAGTTATTATTACAATGCTGGGTGTTCCACAGTCCAAAAATTATTTATGGGGCAATTCTTGTCTCAGCATTTATACTCTAGATTACTTTCCATTTGTTTTCCATGTGTGAAGGTGGCATCTTATCAAATGGCAACGCTGGCGCTGCTCCATGCTGATAAGGGAATGACTCACGATTACAGCCACAGGTGAGCGTCTCTCCCAGTTGTACTATCATCTGTTGTTGCGCAAACGTGGACGTTACTGTATGTTATAGCTTCCTGTCATTGTAGTTACTCATGCTTTGACGATGAGTAAACTGGAAGCTCCCTCACTGGAGGAGGATTTTGTTCCCCGACATAAGGGCCACAGCGATTTTCAGTCTGCCCACATTCACCTGACTCATCCTGACAGCTGTCCATGGAGCCGCATGATGTCATCTGCAGGCTTTCCCTTCCCCGGCAAGACCTTGTACCCCGGTGATTGGAAATGAGCGCGCTGACATGTAGGCGTCACTCTTCCAAAGAAATGCTCGAGGCGTGGAGAGCAAAGTCAACCGGCTAGTAACACTAATGATAATGCTCGATCGCAGTCATTCACTGTGACTTTCATGCAGAGGAGAAAGGAAACATACATTATCGCTGCGGATTAAGAGAAAGGCCCCTGGCAGGCGGGACATCTCGGACATGTTTACAGTTAGGTGTTGGGGCGGCAGTGTCATGATATCAGGAGGCAGTCCTGCCATCTGATTGGACAACGGAGAAGGTCAAACAGTTGCCATGACTCAAGTGCTGCTAAACCATTGTTGGCAGTCTGTTCAGCTCCACCTGCTGGTTTGGGCTATGCTGTCAGACTGTCGCCTTCTGTTCTGGTGTAGTTTGTCTGTGCCGAATCCTCTCCTTGGCTTTACAAGTGGCAGGAAGTGACTGAATGGTGCTTTTGTCTGCTGTTGAACCACTAGGTAACCTTTGATTGTGCGTCACTTGTATCAGATGGTCTGTTTTTCCAATCGCACCGGATGAGACCCATCTGTAAGTGCCCATCTTGAGCTTTTTATTCGCTCTGGAGGAGTTTTCAAAGTCAAACAAGTGCTTTTTTTTTTTGTTGTTTTTTGTTTGCAGAATAAGAGCTCCACTTGATATTTGCTTGATATTTCTGGAAAATAATACTGAAAAATGTCTAGTTTGTGTGCTTTCCACAGCATACAGTATTTATTTCTTATTAACTGTGGTATGTTCACAATCCTTTTTACATGAACAATGAGCACTGACTGAAGCGCAAATACCAACAGACCACCAACCAAAACACGGCGGTCATTCACAGTACACAGAACTATTCCAGAAACCTTGTTTTATTCCAAACCTCTCTTGGGACCCGATGTCCTAATTTCTAGCCCTCCAAGTGGGACTCGGGCTAAAAGGAAGGTGAAGAATGTGGAGGAAGCCACTGAATGAAATATAATGCATTTCAAAGCGGTAATGAGTCACAGGCTCAGACAGCCTCCAAAGTGCTTGAATTAAACACATCCGCGAACTTCAGTAAGTCTCTATACTCATTTTTGTGTTGTCAGCGATAAACAGGCACAGTCATAATAACACCAGCACTGAAAGAACCGGAGGACAGCTTGAATAATATGAGTCTGAACCTTACAGAATTTATTTAAATACTTATTAAGCATGCCAAGGGACGCGTGTTGTGTACACAGAGTTTATGCCGATAGAAAGTTCATTTTTGAGCTTTTTATTCGTCAGTTACCTGGTTTCAAAGCTAATCGTGCTCCAAAAGGTCCCACCGCGGCCCAACAATCCCATTAGGATGCAACAACGCTGCCTATTTGTTGTGACAACCATAATAGCTGAGGGAGACCGTGTCAAACAAAGTCACTGTCAAATCAGTGGTCATGACTTAAATTGCCACTGATACGTGTTATTGAAGGCTGAAATTCAACTTGCTGTTGAGCCGGTATAGCGTTTTTATGTGGTATACACCGATCAGGCATAACATTATGACCGGTGAAGGTGAAGTAAATAACAAAACTTTTGGACCACCCAACTAGACCAGACCAGGCACCTGCACACGATGGCAATGACACTCCCTGATGGGAGCAGCCATCCCCAGCAGGATGCAGCCTGACGCAGACACACAAAAACTTGTCTCCAAACTCACTAGGTCCCAACTGATCAAGTATCTGTGGGGTGATCCACATATTTAATGTCTTATGTGGAAATATAATGGTTTGTTTTAATATGTGTCTTAATGTCAGTATTCTGGACATCAAAATCTCTTTTCAAATATCAACCCAAGAGTAAAATGATCTGAGCTAAGGAATCTATGAGCAACAATAAGGAAATATTCATGTTATCTAGAGGAACTTTTCTAACACTAGTTTGAAATTGTTAGGTAGCCTAGTCTCCTTCCAGATAAACAGATAAAGAAAGAAATATGGCCCGAGGATTCTCGTGGCAAACTGGTAATTGAATTCCACATGTGATAGACACAGCTTCCAAGCAGGGGAAATGACCTTTCAATATTAATGATACAGAGAGGCTCAATGTGATCCATAGGAAATTAATAGAGGTGCCTGCACGAGGGTAGCGGCTCACCCACATTCACACCATATTTGCTTTAATAAAAATGTATCAAACCGACTGCCATGCTTGAAGCTTGAGTCACTCTTTCCTGAATGTGGCAGCAGAAGTGTACTCACTCAGTCGGCACTTCCTACCACTCTCCACTCAGTTCATAATAAGTCAGATGATGTGCTTGCTGAAATGCCGATTTTTTTTTTTTTCTTGTCTCTAGCTCGAAGAGTACTGATGGCTCTGAATATGTGATTGTTTATGGCCCTCCTTGGAAAGTAGCTCACCCAGTGTCTTGTAAAATCAAATTTTACCCCACACACAACGCAAGCAATCACCTTCGCAGATCTACTAAATCTTCTTCAGGCAATGAAACGGCGGAAAACGGGGGGAAGTAATGTTGTTCTTTCTGTGTACTCAGCCGTGCCTTGTTTTTGCTACACTGCAAAGTACGGGTCATTGAAAGCATAAAATCCTCACACATCACAGAAAATGCGGCAAGGAAGAGCGATGCTCCGTTGGTCTGACATTGATTCTTTCCGATGTGAGGACTCCTGGTAGGGAGGATGTCGCCGCCGTCATCGCTCATATATGGCTTCCTCTTTGAGTCGTTGTCAGTCACTTTCACCTGATGTGCCGCTGCAATTTGAATGGATAATGAGGTGTGGGAGGGAGTGAAAAGTTTTTTTTAGCGGCACCTGATTGTGGCAAAAGGCATCCCATCTCTCCTAAGGGCTTTAAAATTCAAGAAGCATTTCACTGCAAAAAATAGCTGCATTTTGAATAATGAATACTAGACTGAAGGAGAGCTGATCCACTGATATGCAAAAATCATGTACGAAATAAAAAATACACAAACTACAAATGCGTCGGAAATGATTATGCATTCAATGGTTTACGCACCTACCATTTCCCCAATGCTAACATGGTAAACAGCAGTTTTTATTCCTCTAAGGGTACTTGCAAACCTGAAGGGCATTCAGTCAACATGTTGATCGTCAGAATGCAAATGGATAATTACCCATAAATTATCCAGAGTGACATTCCTTACTCTCCGTGCAAATGCAAGATACCTGCAAGTTAAAACATCAGATTGGAGAAGTCAGGCAAACGCAGCAGGGACGTGGTGCTCTTCAGCCGTGCTTACTTGGTTACAGCGTGTGGTTTCCAGAGAAGCTGCTCGCCGATGGCCCTAAAGAGTGAGATACAACTTTGAAATACTGCTGGACCAGACAGCAATAAACGCCCAGTCGTTGCCAGGGTCCACCACAGTAAACAATCACAGGGTATCTGTCAGCCGGATGTCTAATCAATCATGAGGATGTGTCCATTTTAATGCACTGTCAAGAGAGGTTTATGGATTTCTATTTTGATGCATCAATGTTGCCAATAACGGAGAATCCCAGGTGTCTGCCGTCACAATTTCACAATGTTTCATAGGAGGAGATAAGTTCTGTTGTAGCACAAACTCGGCAAGCACCATAGGTCACCTTACCACATTTCTTTTTTTTTTTGTAGTCGTCCTTCAGACACTGCAAACAGTCAAGAAAATATTAAGCAATAACCACAGAGATGAATAAAGAGGAGGACAGTAAAATCTTTTTTAAAGGCACTGCTCATTGACAACAATAACCTCGTGAGACCCTGGGTCCACATATGGGGACATTAAGTTTTAGGTTTGCGGCAGCTTCTTCTGATTCATTTATACTTTTATCCTCCTAACTACTTACTAGTTTATTTAAAAAACATGATTCATTCTGCAGCTGATCATGTAACAGAAGTGGACAAGGTACAAAACCTCATCTAATGTTACAGGTGAAACATATTTATTTTTGCTTATTAACTTTTCTACTTTAATACGACATGTAAATGTACAAATTCTATCAATAGTAACAAGAAATAACTTCACTAATTAGCAATTCATTGTTTGCAATTCCTTTTTCCACATGTACCGTTTTATATTTTGTTACAAATTGGTGACTTTATTATGATATACAGTGAAATAATACCCGTGTCCACATATGAGGACATATCCTTTTCGAAGATGATGATTAGTTTTTATAGCTACTAATCTCAAATACCTTGGAGAAATAAAAAAATTAAAAAATGCATACCAAACTAAAGCTCAGGTCTCAGGAGGATGATACAAAAACCACTGTCCGCCAATTAAAGGTAGAAGATGAAACCTTTGTTTCCCCCTTCTGGTGGTGAGAGTAATTACACTGTAAACATAGGTATGAGTCATGGGTGCATGAGTGTCCTTGCTCTTTTTTTCAAGATTCTCTGAAGAGGAATAGCCAAAACAATGGTAATCTGTGTTTGTCCTCACTGCCAGTCACTTTCTTTTAGACTCTAATACTTCCCCTGAATTCCATTTTCCTTAGACACTTTCTAGATTTAAAATTTTGTCTGTGTACCTGAGACAGGGAATTCATTGAATCCAAGTTACATTTCTAACTCTGGTTTCTCTGCCACAGGCTCAGGCTTACTTTTCTTGGTCTACTGTTTCGCTGTCAAAAAAAGAGGCTGCTTTTCTCTTTGCTCTGGTAAACAATCGCTGATAACTGATGTAAAAGGCATCACTGCCATTGGTCCAACTGGCAGCAACTGGCCTGAATGACCCAGCGTCAACTCATTTGGCAAGTACTTGAATAAGGGTTGTTCGTTGTGCTGTCATGCCTTTCTAGGACGCCTGATACAACAGAGCCCTCATTAATACACCTATTGTTTTCCTACTGCGAAAAGTCAAAATGTCTCACGGAAAAAGGTCCATTGATTTATGAACTAACTCTTCACAAATGGTAACAGAGTCAGGAAGGTGTGGTACTGCATTCCTGAAAATACAATTTATGTATTTTTTGTGGTGTTGTTGAGGTTGAATTCCAGTTTGCTTGATGTGCAACAAGGTACAGAGTCAGCAATTTGTAAAAAAATCTGTCAAAGAATGCTGATTTGTTATGGCCCTCTAGAGGCAATATGTTGGGGTAGTGCTTTAATGAGGAGATTTTTGCTATAGCAAGATTTATAAAAAAAGAAAAAAATATCCTGCAAGGTGGCCATGGATACAGGATACACTGCACTGCATACTACTGGTTATCTGCAAGGAATGTATTGAAATGCTATTTTTAAATCACTGGAGCCTTACGTTATATTTTGTCACATGATCTTTTGGGTACTTTCTGAGGCCTCGTAGGGTAGATACCACTCATTGCGGGACAAACTGTATTGTGTTTGCTGACTGAGTGAAATCTTTTTTTATATCCTTCGCTTGTCTTGTGACCTTATTAAAACCATTGTCCCCCTTTTTCCAACGCTGACAAAGTGCAGTGTAATTTGTTAAATAAGAAAGTTTGTTCCATTTTATAACTTTTCATCAAAAGAAGGGGAGGGGGTTGGGGGAGGGCAGCCTAATTACACTTGAATGCGTGCAATCTAAAACAAAAACGATTTCAAGTTCGGTCACAACTATCAGAAGTTGGCGCTTGTCGACTGAGGGTGGTCGCACTACAGACGTGTCTTTGATGGCAGACGCAGAGGAGGCAAAGACTGTGAAAGACTGCCACGCTGCTGTTTCATCTGGGAAACAACCACTGTTGCCCCATTTAACATACCAAGGTTATCCAGTGACAGGAGACAAAGCTGAAAGAATACAATGAGCCTGTGACAAATACAATGCAGCTTATCCCCCCCCCCTAAAAATGTGTCATCTTTTAAGTCTAATGAAACCATTAAGCATGAAGCATGAAGAGATGAGAATAACAAGTGGAATGAGTTGAATGACCCAGCTGTGTTATTACTGAATCCGAGAGGGTGAAATGGGTTTGGAGTGGGGCGGAATAAAAGAAAAACAGAAAGTGAGGCATGGGGCTAGTTGGGAGTGATCAAAGCAAAGGTATATGTAAGAAACCCACAGCCGGTCTCTGTGTTGCAGCATCGGGTCTCCCATTGCATGCATGTCAAAGAGCTGTGGTTGGCCTTTTTTCTCGCGAGCAGCGCCACAGTCTGCACCTTCAACCAATTTCTTGGTGATTTCTCAGCCTCATTTCACTGATTGTGATAAATATTTCATATACTGTCAGAGGGTTTATGCCCACGGGGAGGACTTCCTTATGAAAAATTCATCCCGACAGATGTTTAGGTCTGTCTCCCCTGCCACGTAATGCTCCTTTAAGCCAACAGACGATTGATCATAAAGCCATCTATACTAATCTGCAAATGCTGCTTTGCACCAGGTTGCATATGAGCAACACAGCGCTGACTCCGACAAAACGGACGGCTGGCTTAATTGCGTGTCATTAATATTAAAGTGATTGGTGGCAAAGTAACACACTGGGCTGGAACTGTGGAGCTCGAAGTGTGGTGAATGAAGGCATTTGTGTAGTTTCTGCCGGTAAACAAATAAATAAAAAGGGCCAGCGGCTAAGCACAGATTGGTGGAGACCAAAACAGAGGAAAAACAGTAGCGAGATTCAGTATCTCACGCATCAGTTGTCCAGCAGTTCCACCTCTATAGATTATTGTATATGCAGTGCCTGCGTGTCTGTAAACTAATTTTTTTTTGCCCGCAACAGGTCGGAGGTCAGCACCCGAGCAGCTTATATCGATTAGTGGTGTTGATGCGTAAGTCCTTTGAGTTTAATTCATTGGTTTGCTTTCGCATTCTGTCATTTTTTATTTTTTTTTTATCAGTTATCGATTAAAAAGAGATTTCCGTCTTATGAGCTTATGTCTCACGAGCCGGTAGTCTGAGTCACCGCAGTCTTCATGACATCATTCAATTGTCTTAGTGACAAGAGGCTCTCAAGTCATTTCATTATTTCTGCGATTTTGTCCTTCCACACTGTCCACACTTTTAAACCCAATAAAATACTGGTCTCATACCAAAAACTGAAGCTATGACAACAGTTGTGTCATCCAAGCAGAAGTGGGCAAAGCATGTCCACAGCACCTCCTCCTGAGGGGCTAGACGCACCAGCAGCACTGTGATTCATAGTCGATTAGATTAGATTATTAGTGTATGCATCTGTTAGACTGTGTCTGGTTAAGGCCACCACAAATGTAATTAAAAGCAATTCAGCATTTATCATTATTAAGAATAACCCAAAAGAAATAAACTCTTACCATATACTATTATTATACAGTAAGTAGCTGAGAGTTCAGATATCTAGTTTTAAACAAATAGCAGAAGTTGGTGGTTTGTTTAAATAATTTAAGTAACACCACTTGTTCAATTGACGTGTGGGTGCGTAATGTTAAAAGCTACTACCAGCCCACATGAAGAGCTCTGAGCAAAACCGAAACAGAAAAATGCAGAACTGATAGTCAAATACGCCGCTACCGAAAGTGGAGCCTCCGCGTTCGCTTATTTAGTTTTAAATCTGTTTTTTTTTTCTTTGTTTGATTCCCAGGAGATTTGGTTGAATTTGTTGCAACATACCGCCGTCCCATATTCCTGGGCCAAACTGACAGCAGCAATTCCATCGTAGACAGTCAGTCGGTGGCATTTGCGGAAAAGGTTTCAGCTCCCACCCCAGTTCTCTCTGCGTTTCCATCTTCTCTCGGCGCCCGTGCAGGTATTCCCGATATAATCAGATTGTGTCTCACAGTCCAAAGACCTGTCATGTTCAATCCCCGCCGGGAGGTGATTCTCCTCTTCAGCTAGTAGCATGACATCCTATCTTAGCATCATCCTATTAATCAGAGTATGTTGTACTATATACTCTGCTGCGGACGCTAATTGCTATCAATCAATGCCACCAAGCAGCTTGCTTTAGTGGTGGCACTAAAACATTAAACCGTACGCTGAGACGACCACAGGAGTCTAGTCTTAGCAGGAGCACGCTGGAACTGAACCGAAACCGCATCTTTGTAAAGATCTTCAGCACTTTCATTTCTCTGTTTTGATTAAAGCAGATAAGTTTCAATTCACCGAAACACTGAAGCACATGCACTAATATGAAAATCTCTCTGGATCGGCCCCGTTTGTCGAGAGCGCATATACAGCCGGCCCCAAAAACGTTGTTTATCCTCTGTAATGTGGTCACAGTCGGGATTACACAGTGCCTCAGCGCCGCGCAGTTAGCATTAGCTCGGGCTCCTGCTGATTGCAATTGATTTTGTCTTTCCTGTTCTCCAATTTTGTGTGTTGCTGTTGATTAAAATTTGCGCCCGTCTGAGGGCGTAGATGAGAACGAGGCATCAGGCGGAATGCGCCTTCTGTCCGACACGCGGCTGTCTGCAAACTCATCATGTATTAATTATGGCGCAGCGCTATTAACTCGCCCGGTGTTGTTGGAAGCAATGCAGAATTAATCATACACGTTGTAATGATTGGGGCAATGAAGCACTCGGGCTTTTGCCTTACGTACACACACTGAACAACAGTGAAAACAGTCGCACTTTTAAAAAAATACAAAAAAACAAAGCTGCACTGTGCGCTCAAAGTTTGACATTTCACATGAGATTTTGCATTTTTACACATTGAACGTGTGGCGCGAAAACTGGGTCAAGTCAATTAGAGCAATAAGACGGATAAGCACGGGGAGTAAAAGGAATATCTTTGGCTTGATAGGCTTACAGTATGTTCTTCCTCTGACCTTCCTATCTGCACCGCGCTGAAATGCAAATGGGTTAAAGGCAGCATGGACAGGAATGCTGAGCAGCAGGGAGTTAAAATACACACGACATAGCCAGAGGTACGAGTGGGAGGAAGCACTACTACCGCCTGCTCTTGTGCGCCGAAGGTGTTGAAACAACAAGTACACTGGACATCCACAGCACTACCTCACATTCAAGAATGAGACGGAAAAGGTACAAAGTGAAGAATGACGGCAAGAGATTAGTACATTTTCTGCTCGTGGGGAAAATAAAAATAAAAAATAATAATGAGATGGGGTATTTTTAAACTGAAACCCATCGTGTTATACAAGACTTATATAAATGTGAAAATATATCTCTGGGTTTTCAATCAACAGTAAGTGGCATGTTGAGAAATCTGTCGGGAGCCTGGTATAAATGTGTTATATTAAACCTAGGAATGTGTAATGAAACTGAGTGAGCAGATGATTTCTGGGTGTGCATGACTTTAAGATGGGTCTTTTTTTTTTCTTCTTCTAATGTTGACCTGCACACCTGATGGAACTGCTGCTATCCAACAAACTGCATTATGAGTGTGAATGAAAATGAAACTCCACATCAAGACACAGTCCTTGATTTGTCTCAAAAACAAAAAAAATGGACTAAATTTATTTATTTATTTGCCCCCACTGCTTCCCAGATCCGTCCCAAACAGAAGCACAAACGCTGTCAGAGCAAATATCGCATCAAAAATAATTCTGATGCTAAATCATCCGTCATGATCGGACGCGAGGCTGTTGCGCAAGGCTGCCGAATGTGTTTGCCGTGGTCCATTTGCGGCGAGTTAATGTCAACTGTTTATCATGTCTTCTACCTGGAGGTTGTAAATGCATGGGCAATGGGCTGTGATCGCTCTCCAGACAGCAGAAGACATCACGGCGGAATTCAGTCATGTCATTTACGGTAATGTGCGGGGGTTATTGTGAAGAAATGACTGGCCTTAGGTGCGTGAAGCCATTTTGTGACCGAACACTGTTAAAAAGCCACAAAAAGCAATCATAAAAGCACACACACAGTATTTTGTCTCCCCCCACCCCCCTTCTCACTTGCTCCCTCGCAAACAACTCGAGCGTTCGGTTGTGATGTTCTGTCCTAACAGAGCCAAGATTGGGATTTATTTTCTCTTCCATTTTCTGCCTCCTGATAAAAACAAGGTAAATTATTTGGTGATCACGGTGGCCGGGGGGGGGGGGGACACTGAGTCAATCAGGATGGAACAAATACAAATTGAATAAGGGGAACGTCGCCTCCCGGGACACGGGAAGGGGGGGGGGGGGCGGGCGATGCAGACGTCTGGTCAGACTCTCCGCGCTGCTAAACACCCTTTTGGATGATTCTAATTTTCGCAGAAGGCCCAGTTTGTGCCATCGGCCAATTTTGGCTGACGGTGCAGGCGGCAAAGGTTAAAGCTATACCGAGATCCCGTGAACCAAAATAGCTGGGGGAGGATTTTCATTAAAAAGCAGCAACAACAACAATAAAAAAACTAACGACTTGCTCGGCATGGCAGCAGCAGTGGCAGTTGAAATTCCGTCGCGAAGCTTTCATCACAATGCGCCGCTGACTTTGATGAATTTCACTCCACGTAGCTTCAGCCCACTGATGCACCAGCGCGCTGTGCCGCACGCAGACACACACACAGAGAGAGAGGCTGGAGTCGTGCGCGATCATGTAAAAACACACAAGGGACCAGGGAAAGAGAAAAAGGGAAAGGCATGGATTTGATGCCTTAGGGAGGCAAAGAAGAATGAGCCCAGGCACCGTTGCTCACAATTTCATTGCCAGAGACAATGCACTTATGTGTGTCGCTTTTACCGTCACCCTCAGGGACCCGTGGGCTCTTGTGCACGTCTGTCCCACATTGCAGGCCCTTTAATATCAGGTAAAGATCTGGGAGGACTTCTTTCTCTCTCTCGCTCTCTCCCCCCTTCTCTGCACGGCGGTGTGTTAAGCTTTCACTATTAGCGTGTTCTTGGGTGAAATCTTCTTGTTCGCCCATTTTCCTAAACCCTCCTGAAGATCTGGCACGCCATAACTCACACAGGCACCCATGCTTTGCAACCGAGCCCCGGAGCTTCCTCGGAGGAGATTAGAGAAGAAAATTCTGAACGCATGGGGAAACATTCGCTACTCTGAACACTTGTCTTCGCCGTCAAAAGAAAACACGGGCGCAGTAACGGATGGAGGTGGGGAGGAGATCGCTCTCGCTCGCACAAATGCAAACATTGCGAAGTCACATGTTTTCTGCTCTCTACCGGTGTGATCACTGGGCCGGCAACAAACCTTTTTTTTTTTTTTTTAATGGGAATCACACAGAGCTTGCAATTTTCTAAAACTACTCCTCCTGTACTAATACGCCGCCTCCCATCAGCTGCCACAGTGGAGACTCAGGCCTGCTAAATTAAATCTAGCCTGTTGAGAATAGAGCTATTTTTACCAGCATCATGAGATTGAGAGTCAATCCAAGCTGGAGCTGCCTATAAAAAGGAGAGGCAATCTTGATTCTGAATGGGCCTGAACGCTCAATCAGCAATACACCGCGCTCCAAAGGAAATAAGGCAACCACTTCAATCCAGACATTGATTTCTTTCTCTTCCCTCTCAGACATTGTCTTCATGATCGCAGACTGTCAAACAACTCTGCATTATACTCACAGAGGAGCGTGTCTGTGATGTTTTGCCCAGATGAGACATCGCCGCCGCCGCCACCGTCCCCGCACTTACATTTCTGTCATGAAATACAGATTCTGACTCACTGCTTCGGCTCAGTTTCAGCCTCAGCGCGGCCATCGAAGGCTCTAATGACTGGGCACAGTTAAGCACTCTATCTGCAAAGCAATGCAATATTGCATCAAACCACAAGAGGGGGAGGCACCACCTGTTTTATTCCCAGTAGCTGAACGCGGGCGCAGGCTTAGACGGCAGGCTTCATTTAAAATTTACTGCAACAATGGCTCACATGCTGTGTCATCCTGTTTGAGAGAAAATTTGCAGCAGGGATAACAAAAAAAAAAAAAAAAGAAGAAGGGGGGGGGGGGGGGGGTTGCCCTGGACGAATTACACGCAGGGACACCTGAGAACGGGGACACAAATCATCCTGAAGCCAGAAGGAACCCGTTTTTACAACCGCCATAAAGCCCAGGGGCCACATGTGATGTGCTCCACCGGCTGCAATCTATTACATAAACATGCGCACGTTTTACATGCGTGCCTACGACTGCCCAGATCTCTGTTTCGCAGCCATAATTTAGATCCGTATCATAAGCTGACAAATAAAAGGGAAGATGATGATGTGCAGTGTCATCAGTTCACCAGTAGGTGGAAATACATGCATATTAAGTGACTTGCAGCCAAAGAGCTTTTACCGGGGTGTCAGCAGCAGGAAGAACCTTTCGGGTTGAAATGCAAATGGAAACATATTCATTACCGACAACACACCCACATTAACGACCGCTATATATTATATGTCTATGTAGACCGATCAGGCATAACATTATGACCACCTTCCTGACATTACGTAGGCCTCCTTTGTGCTTTCAAAACAGTTGTGACTCATCAGAGAATGGACATGGGTACTTCAGAGGGTGTCCTGTCTGGTAACAGGATGTTCTTAGAGGGGGGGCCTTTGGGTCCTATGGGTTGAGGGGCGGGGCCTCTGTGGATCATCCCACAGACACTGGATCAGTTTGGGATCTAGTGAATTTGGAGGCTAGGTCAACACCCTGCACTGGTATTGACCTGGTCCCCTGCTTGGGGATCACGGAGTGTCATTGCTGCGTCAAAACACACAAAATTGGTTGTCTCATTCTTTGTGAGCCCGAACTGTCTTGGAGACACAAGGGAGACCCTGTGCACCTGCACCTGCATTAGGTCATAATGTTATGCCTGATCGGTGAATGTGTACTGTTAAAGCACACGATATATTCACTCTGCCTGTGAAAATACTAAATGAAATAGAATGATGTTTTTACATAATTATTGTCTGAGCATAAGGTCAATCTTATCAAAAAAAAGTTTGGTTGCCATGGAAATGTAGAAATATTCTGCGTGTAAAAAATTTGTGCAATTTAATTAATTAGTTTTAGTGACTAGAACATGACTTTAGTGACTAACTCTTATTGGCATTTAATTTGATTTAGACTAAAGTCTAGACTTTAGTCTAAATCAAATTAAATAAGAAGAACAAACATATTTCTGTGATGAATGTAAACCCTTTGTAGGAACTTAATGGGTCTGATGCAAAGGAACACACCTTTTATATGCGATGGCCTTGATATTGGAGAAGACTAAAATTTGTCTTTTGAGTCACAGAGGATGAATGTCTAATGGAACAGACAGAAACAGTTCCTCTCCGCTGTAAAGAAAATCTGTTATTGATTCCCTGTTCTCTATAGGCTTAGTGCTTGTTCGAAATCTCCATGGTGAAATCATTAAACTCCACAAAGGATTATGTTTAAGGGCAGCTGCAAGTCGCTTCTCACTGATCCGGGCCTCTGTTGCTACGGAGGGGAGCACGGAAGATATCTTAAATTACATCGAGTTCGACGTGTTCATCTTTGATGTCAACAGGAAAGTTTCTGATTGTCTTGTGATCTAAAGAGCCGGAAGACTTACATGGGCTGGCATGTCAGCTTTAGCACGGTATATTTAAAATCCAAATCAGATGAACCTACTTGACCGCTAGCTCCACCTGCATCAGCACCTACTCAAAATATTCATTATATTTTACAGCCAGTGGAGAAAAAAATAAAAAATAAAAAATCTGCCCGACTCTTGGTTGATTGGAACGACTGCGTTGGAGCCTGGGTATTACTCATAAATATAGCAATAAAGTACAGATCAACAAAGGGGTGAGGTGGATGGGAGGGAGGGAGGCAGGCCACAGAGTTATTTGAAGACCTGCAGGCATGTGTGCTGCATGCTGATAGTGCTGAAACCAAAAGACACTGTAAGAATCCTCAAACACAGGGAGGGTTAGGAGTGGTGGGGAGTTCTCATTGTGGAGACGCTAATTCAAAAAGCCCACCGGGCCCGGCAGGATCAATTGCATTTTTCTCTTCTCCTCAATTTGGAGGTGAAAATAAGCTGTTTGACTTTTGTTGTATTTCTGCAAAACTGACGGATGTGCTCTTCACACCATCGTCAAAAGAGACTTTCTAAGGAAAAAATTGCTTGGAGGCATTTTTAACTTAAATAAATGCACTTTGATATGACTGTCAGGAAAAAAAAACACAGCACTGCCCCAGAAGACTTTAAGAGTAATTATGCCATTACAAACTCAAATTACATTAAAAGCAAAGTGCTTCTTGGTGTTCTACTTAGTGAAACTGTCAGGAAGATGAGCCGCAGTTTTGCACTTTGTAGTTCGTAGAAAAATGGAGGGCCAAATACTGAACGCATCACTGAGCAGTCGATAGAAATTGTTCAGAAGACACCTGTGGCATCAATGGGCCTTCAAAATCAGGAGGTTAACAAGAGGCCGAGCGGAAGGCTCTCCATCGGTGATCTTATTGACAGCAAATGTCATGACGGGGTGGTGGAAACACAGCTGGTGCATTAGCGGTAAGATGTTGTGACGTTTGCTAACGAACCGAATCTAATGAACAGCTCTCTAAAACGAATGATGGGAGTCGCTGAATCGTGACAGCAATACATAAAACAATGTGAGAATAAAAAATGCAATGCAAAATAAATAGAAGTAGGTTTAAAAGTATGTAATTTGGGTAGCTGCACCGAATTTCTCACACGAGAAATAAAATATCTATCCAGGATCCATATCTCAGAATAATAAAAGTCAGACAGCTCACCCACAGAATACATTCTGTTTGAGTGATTCTGATCCAAATCTCACCATTCCTCATTCCTACCAGCGATTCGTTCTCAGAAAAAACAAGTTGCCTCCGAGGCTGGCGTCTTGAAATAATAAATAATTAAAAAATATATTAAAAAAAAAGAGGCTGTCTTTTGAACGGCTCTTTAAAAGGAACAGATCCGCAAGATCCGACTCCCTCTTAAGAGCAATAAATCCCATCTCTGTTCCTGAACTACCTGTGTCTCTATTCTCGTGAATGTTGCTGGATTGACTCCTTATTAAAAAGGCATTGTTGTTCAACACAAAGCAGCACATATGTGAGATTCTTGATATATGTTCTTATTTAAATAGAATTATAGATAAATGTGTGGACTATGCCCTATAGTGCATAGGTCTTCAACAGGGTGTTCCCCCCACAATTTTCCAAAATGGACACCCTAAAATGAATATTGAGACCTTTGTATTACTTGAATAGCTTAATACTGAATGTAAAATGATAATAATAATGTATATTTATAAAAAGCACTAGTTTAATATAGAACACATGTAGTAGGTAGGGGGCCTCTACTTAATCTCTCCATCAGTTTGGGGTCCTGGGCCTGTAAAAAGTTGAAGACCACTGCCATAGTGATAATAATGCATGCAAAACAGTTGCAGGGGTTTTATAATTTGAACACTTAGCTTGGTGTTTTTGGTGCTCCGTGTGCTGGAGGGGAAGAGCATCTCTGGTCCTCTCGTCTCCCATTTCATTTGCGCTCCCACGTTTTTTGCATTTGTACCCCCGAGGAAAACAAGGACTCCAGTCAAAGAGACTATATTCACTTTCAAATGACAACTCTCTAAAGAAGGTGTTGCAGTAAATAGGAAGGGAACAAAGGATGAAATGAGATGGCATTATCATAGGGCAACACCCTGACCTCCTCCCTGCAAACGACTCTTCTATCTCTATCATGATGTAACAATGTTTAGGTAGGCAAAGAAAAAAAAAGGAGTTTGTGAAAAATCAGTTTCTTTAAGCCATGGCTGCATTTGTTGATGGGTCCTTCCTGTTCACACGTTCATGTATACGTTGGGTATATGTGTTCACCGTGCAGCCCCCGACGTGAGTAATTCACACTACCAAAACATTATTACGTGAGCCAGTTCCGTTGTGGCTCCTTGATTAAATCTTCAGCACCCAGCAAAAGACCACAAATTTTATGCTTATCTGCACATGAGACTATTCGGTTGTGACTGACTCTTCTTGCCAGTTTTCCAGTTTATGTAGTGGGTAATTGAATAAGACAAATGCACCATTTTTGTGTCACTTCATACAAACATGTGAACAAACAAACTGCTGTTCCTTTCATTTTCGAGCCACTTCCTCCAGGCTCTTCTTGGCTCTTACTGAGGTGTTCCCAGGCTGTAGAGGAAATATTACAGTCCCTTAGGTATGCGTCTAACATATGTCTAGCTCCCCGGTTAACTGATGAAAGACTTTCCCAGTTGATCATGGCAGTCGGGTACCAGTCAGGTATGAGGGAGCTTGAAATCGCAAAACTGTCAACGAGGTGGAGTGACAGAAAAGCAGTTTTCCTGTCGGCTTCACTTTACATTAGGACTTCCCTGAAGGACTTTTCCCCCTGCAGACATTTTGACATGCCACAGCAGGGATATTAATGATGGCCCAGTTCAATTAAGTGTACCAGCCAGGCATGACAGCGAGCCAGCATGGGAGGCAGCCATCTTTAATACACCTGTGATTTTCCTACAGTGAGGAGTCACAATGTCTGAAAGTCTGATAGCCCAAAAACTATCTACTGAGTAACAGCACACTGATTTTTAGGCAGTTTCACAGCGACTCTTTAGCATCTCCACTCTTACCACTCAGTTTGTGTGAAAATGAGGAGGCACGGTGGCTAAAGAAACACTATAATACCCATCTTTTTTGTTGGTCCATCACTGCTTCTGTATGGTTAGCAAACAAGTAACCCTAACCCCATATATAGCAGGGATCTTCTACGTTTTTCAGGCCAAGGACACCCAAACTGATGGAGATAATAAGTAGGAATCCCCTAAACTCAGCCTAGTGCTATTTATAAATATACATTATTATTATCATTTTGGATATAATATCAAGCTATTTCTTATCCCTTTACTAAAATATGTTGGATTCATGTTAATGTGTATTTAAAGAAATTTAAAATTGTGGCAGAAAGTTTTAAAAATATACATATATGTCTATTCTACCAAAGATTTTGTGAGCCCCCTGCAGTACCCCTGCAGACCCCCTAGGGGTCACAGACCCTCTGTTGAAGACCTATGCCATGTAGCATACAGCTGGAATAGGAGATCAAGTCAAAACCACAGCTCTGTACATGAGTTGTGTGTAGACTAAATACTGCATGCAATATGTACTTTTCTTCTGATTTCATTGGTAGGACTCAACCAACACAACACAAAACAAAAAAATTCGGGCGAACCCGACAACTTAACTGTAACTGTGTGCCAACTTTGATCATTCAAGAACAATACCACTTGTTACCACAGTAATTCTGACGTTTGTGATAGAAACTTCAACGTCTTGGCTTTCAGAAGAGACCAAGACAATGCATGAGCTCCAAAATGTTCATGAACAGCATTCAATTTACTTTGGGTATGTCCTTAATAGCTTTTTTTTGTTTGTTTGTTTTGTTTTTTTGGAAAAATGCTGGAATGATCTAAAGTTCAAATAACAAACAGACAAACAAAAATCGGATTAAAAGGTTGTCGTCTGCCCTGTGGGGGAACTAAAACAGCAGAAGCAGTATTTCATTTTCAGTTCTTGACCTCAGGACAACCCTTTACCACTCTTAAGATCAGTCAAGTAAATAGAGAGCCAAACGGAGAGACACTAAACTGAAGAAGTGTGCGATCTATTTGCTGATAAGACATGTCAACGAGAATTGGAAAATTTCCAATTCTTATTTTTAGACCGACAAATTTAGATTGGGATCTAATGTTATCAAAAGGTTGTGTTTAGATTACTGGGCATAATAAAATCTGATCCAATCTAAAGAATGTACTGCATGTATTAAATGGGAGATGAAAATGTGTCATCAGCATATGAAGAGACATCACAGTGATTTGTTAGAAGTTAAGGAATTAGAGAAGAACAGCAGCAGTGGAACAAGAATAGACCCCTGAGGAACACCACTGGAGGGGGGTAGTAACAAAGCCTGATCATTAAAGGAAAAGCAGATTTTTTTTTCTTTTTTTTTTTTTCAGTAGATAAGAGTTAAACCATTCAGAGGTTCCAGGCACACCTACCCACCCAAGAATGTAGTCTGTGATCAGGGGGAGTGGCCTGTGATGTGCAGCCTGTGAACGCTGTTTATCAGACCATTTAGAAATCACATGGACGATAATTTGTTTAGGACAGGAAGAAGGAACAGCAATAGAAGTTTGAAGACAAAATGACTGGACTGAATTTCTGCATCTGTATTAATACACTGATCAGAGAAAAGGGCACATCGGCGTGATACAATAGGGCTTTGTGACTTCTCATTTATGTTTTACTAATAAAATAAACCACATAACTAAATAAACATACCATTGTCCATTTCCTAATGTGAGATGGAATCTGTTTTCTAAGCAAAGCTTCTTTTTCTTCATTCCTCACCTAACCACCGGTTGACACTAATAGGTTTCTTCCCTCGGTTCATCATCACACCCACACAAGTAGTCTGTCCCATAGTTCATAAAAGGACACAATTTGTCTGAGCTGTTTTAAAGTCAATTAAACGAGTAAATTGTATTACGACAAAGCGCAGTTAGAGACCGCTGTTCGCTCTGCAGAAACTGATAACTTTCAAGGCTCTCATTAATGTGAAACGATGGAACAAAAGAAGGATCGATGGAAAATGACCAAGGATTATTGATTCTTTGTCTTCGTCTCCGCTCCTCCAAAGAAATAAAGACAGAGGGACATCAGGCAGAGGGGGGTGACAGGCAGCAAGTCACAACGGGGTTCATTAGAAAAAAAATTACAATTAACAAAAAAAATTAAAAAAACATATTTGTAGTTTGATGTTTGATGAATTTTAGATCAGGCCTTTTAGAAATTATGTTTTTTGTCTTAAAAATAATCTTTTATTTGCCCCACTATGTAATTTGTTTGCAGTAACCATACTAAAAGTCACAAAAATACAGCATGATAACAAACAAATGATGCACTCATTTCGGAAATATATATACATATTGTGCTTTTAGAGTAAGAGCACAGAAATAGCTGCAAGGACTTTGGTCTTCCTGTTGGTTCTTGAAGCTTCGGTCAAGGAAAACAACCTCATCTGATGCGCTGCTAAAAACAAATCTAGGACAATTATAAATCAGCCGTCACAGCACAGATAAGAGGCAAAAACAGCTCCGGCCTGGCAGGACTGCTGGAAACACAGAGACCTTTGTGAAAAATAACTGATGCCAATCACTTAAATATGTGAAAGATAACAGAACTATATCCAAGCTCATAATCCTGTGGGAAAAAAACAAAATGAATAAAACTGAATTCGCTGCAGGTACTTGCATATCTGCATGACACCGACTTGTCAAGTTAAAGCAAAGTTTAAAACAAGTCTGAAATCTGTGTTTTTTTTTCTTCCTAAGCCTTCGTAAATAACATGTGTCACTTTTATCTCAGCTTGACTTCAAGTGTCCTTGTGGCAGTGAAAGCGCTGCTATTTCTGTCATCGCTACAAAAGGGTTTTTATGCCTAGAAAGTTTGCTACATGTTTTGAGGCTTGATGACACTTTCTTTGACTTTGACAGAAATAAGCTCCGTCTAATAACACTGAATGGGCTCTCTCCCGAGAGAGAGAGAAAAAAAATAAAAAATAATAATAATAATTCTGTTTTCGGAGAATTGCTGAGAGGCAGCCATTTTTCACAAATCATAACTTTGGCAAACCTAATCGATTTTTGTTTTACATCAAATCTGTAATTAGATAAACCCCGCAGACAGATATGCTTTCATCTTTTTAAACCAATGTTTGGAAGAGCATTACACGTCAAACGAGGACCGGATCAGACTGCTGTCACGTCCATGCACTTTGACAGTAAACAGAGACCGGCTAGATATCTATGCTGGAGCATTTTCAATGCAAAGTGGTTCTTTTCTGCATTGGCTATTACAGTGAAACAATCGGGAGTGCTGCAGATAAAATCCAAGCCAATCCAAGCCTTTGTCAATATAATACATTTTATTTGTAACATACAGATGCGTGGTTACTTCGCAAGGTAAAGAGTTCATAGCACATGTGAATACATCCGACCCCTTCCCGAAGGAAATGCAGAGGCAGATCATATGACTGTCCAAAGATTCTCCACAAGATCTGTGTCATCCAGCAGCCGGTGGAGAACAAAATAGGCACGGCAGAGTAAAATAACTGGAGCGCGGGATGTCTAACCTTCTGACAATATGCATGACTGGATGCAAAGTTTTCCTGACATGCGTTGAACTGCTGCCCGTTCTCTGTCAGGACTCTCCCACCGGGAGTGAGTCAGAATCTGAATGACTATTAAACGGGAATAAAGGGCACATTGTGACGACAACTGGCATGGGACAGGGGTCATTATTTCTTATGACAGAAGGAAAACAACCTCAAAGTCGTGATGTTGTTTAGGATGTATATGTTTTTCGGCATTTTCACGTACACATCGGCAGCCTTATTCTGAGAAGAACAACTCCTTTGTGTAAACCCAGCCCCTACAATGCATGCCCTGTACATGTGAAGACCCCGTCTTATTTTTTTCCATTTTCCACCACTGCTCACTCAGACACGGATACAAGTAAGAAAACGTTGTTGTGTCTCAGCTTATCTGCCCGTGCCCCTTCTTCCCTAACCCTAACTTCCGAGTTCATTGGTCATTCATTGTCGCAAAGGTGACAACGAATGCATTCTTATATAACGGTTCCGTGCTAAATCTTAACCTCCTGAAGGTTATAGTTTTCAGCATTTTCACTGTGATTTTGTAGGAATTTGTTTCAACATGTTTCAATTATTTTGACAACCCCATTTTAGTCAATGGGCTCGACTAAATTACAGGAACACTTTAGAGTTTAATTAAATCCCTTTTAACAGCACCGCAGACTACATTCCTGATGCTCTTTCAACACAAACTGAACATTAGAGAAGTAATAAAAAGGGGATTTATTGCTGGACGGTTATATTAGAATGCATTCGTTTCGCTAGTGCACCTACTTAACTGGCAAATAAGCGTACACTCCTCAGTTGTCCTTAGTTGGCCTCCAGATGGCCTTGCGTCTACACGTGTGTTCCTAGCTTCCTAGCATTTTTCCCCGAATGTAAGAGCCACAGTTCGCTAATTTTCTTGTTTTTTTGAATTTTTGTTTCGCCTCTCACTGGAACTGGAACTGTTTGCCTTGACTCGACAGATTTTCTTTGTGTTGCGTTTTGGGCCTCGTCTATTGAACGCAACTTGAAAGCCTGTGACTTATTCTGCATTTGAGTCCCAGTTGTTACCGGAATTTAAGATAAAACCATTTTCAAGTGTTTGTCTCTGCAGACTGAGTGTACAGTATATTAGCCTACGGGCGGTAGAGCTAGCAATATCCTGTTACCCCAATCAGATACCAGAGGGATTATATCCACATAAACAGCGAAATAAAGTCAACTGGATGTTTCACTGCTTATCCACGTACCTTTTTAAGTTGTAAAAGACTGGTGGGGAGTTGGGGTTTAAATCATTCATGGGTGTTACCCATCAGAAACCAACATGACTAGGTTCTGCTAAAGGTCATACGCTCACTTGTACTTTTAGGGAATTGTTTTGATCCTGTTGTCCTTCCCCAATGAATGGTTTTCTCACCAATCATTACAGGCCAGAGACTCCAATCTCAATGTGTGAATAGGGGTGAAATTTCTTGGGATGTCCCTAATAAGTCTATTTGGATGAGTGATGAAACATTTTCACAAAACTCTGTTTTAAGTCCAGTTCTCCTTGTTCGAACTTGTTTTTTTTTGTTTGTTTGTTTGTTTGTTTGTTTGTTTGTTTTATGCAATGACCTAAACCAGTGGTGCCCTCTGAAATAGAGACTAGAATTTCCGAGTTTTGGTGAAGGCATCATCTAAGCCAACAAGAGTAAATTTATGAAGCTAGGACAATGTGTCTTAACTGCAAACAAAGGACCTAAAAATAGTAAATAATAATAATAATACAGTGACAACTAATGTAAGAATGCAAATTTTGCAATTTTGCACTGCATAATATTTTGTTTGTATATGGGTTGGGGGGGGGCTCACTTTTCTTTAGATACAAGTAGGGGGGGCTACAAGGAAAAAAGGTTGGAAACCACTTACCTAAATAACTGAGAACCATAAATGAGTCCTATAAAGAGCTGAAGTCCCAGTCCATTTCTGGTACACAGCAATAGTTGGGCAGTTGTGTTTTTTTTAATTGTGCCACGATTGAAACAGATCATGTTTGTCAGCTTCAAAGGTAATTTAGCGAGATGTACGTCGTGCATCATCTTCATTTCATTATGATAGTGTGATTACTGCCCCCCTTGGGTTGAAGGTGCGCCGAGGTGACGAGTGACAGGTAATTTAACTTCTATAAATATCTGTCCCAGGAACATGAACTTGCTGATTAGCAAAGACAGAAGCTTAATTAAGAAAAGCTAGGCAGCAACACCATTGAAAGCCTTGGACTCAGGGTGCGGCAGCACAGCGTCTCTCTCACTGGTACTTTTGAAATACAGCCTAAAAAAAAAAAAAATAGATAAATGAACTTGGACGGATCTGGAAAGTGCACAGCACAGAGTTTTAATGACAATGAACTTTTTATTCCCAACAGCGGATGCAGCAGGGACCGTGCTACGAACAGGCCTGACTGCTGTGGCTGAAGTATATTGTGATCCTCCCGGAAGCTAGATATCTGCGAGTTGGCCTGTGATTGCAGGATTTTGGATGAGAACATCCAGCTTGGACGTTGGTCGATATTTGTTTGAAATGTCTCACGCTGAGGGGATTTTGCTTACAACTACAGCAGTAGTAACAGGTGTCTGTAAAGGTTCCCGGTCTGCGATGATGAGTTGTACAGTTCACATGCCAAAAAAAATAAATAAATAAATAAAAAATCCCCGTCAGGGCACCTTCTGATGTTGATCAGTGCATTCTCTGCCTCTGAATAAGTGGCAGATCTGAGTAAAGATCTGCTATGAAGACTGGAAGAGAGACAATTGCGTTTTTTGAAGGCAGGTATGACAAATTTGTCAAACACACACTGACCTAATGTGATAAATATTAAAAGCTGGGAGCAGCTTTTAATGTGAAGGACTGACTCCTCTGTTCTGCCAGACTCTGTTTGTACCAGGAGCTTGTGCAGTTGACCAAAGTGTTTTCCTGGCAGATCCCATTTGCACTCAGTGTCAACAGCCAGCGATGCTGTTTGCAATCTGGACAGAAGAGCTAAAGTGACACCAAGGTGTACAGCTCGGAAGAGACCAGCGCCTACTGCCAACAACGCTATTTGCACCTGGTGGAAAGGGCTTTTGAACATGTGGCTAATGTTGTGAAAATGTCTTTTGTGAGCCAAAAAATAAGGTTGTCCTTTTTTCTTTTTTTTTTTACCAAAAAAACACCCCAAACTCAACGTTGATTTTAGCCATTCAAACAGGACAGTGAAATTACCATCCTGACCCTCTCTTTTACCAGAATCTCTGCATATGTGTCTTTGTCACTGGGGTCGATAGAGTCGCTTTACAGCTCTGTATGAAAATATTATTCAGATATTTTAATGCGTTGTCTAGTCACTGATATCCAGGACAAGATATCAAACAAACTCCCTGAATAAGAACTTGCTGCTTTAATCAACACTTTCCATGTTAACCTTACTACAGACTCGTCAGTTTCCTCTCATCTGCTTTTTACTTTTTTTTTTTCCTTTACAAAAAGCCATTACCAGAGGCCTACAGCCTTTATTGAGATGTTTGTCTTTATCACTACAAAGAATCATATGACAACTAAGACATGTGATACTATTAACTGTGAACCAGTGAGGGCTGGCTGCTTGTTTCTTGTTGCTGCTTCGTGTTCTTTCTCTGGACAGGTCTAGACTGGTTCGGCAAATGTAGTCACCGTATATGTATTAAATACAATTACACGTCAGGCACCTGGAAACTGAAGTCCAGAAGTCAAACATGAGATTATAATACGCTAAATTGTACTAAAGTGTTTTAGACACCGTGACAACTCCTCCTCTGTGTCATTTCAGTTCAAATTATTTTTGTTAATTCAATTTTAAGCTTCTAGACGGACATCCGAGTATATTGAATTTAAGACGTTATGTCTTAAAACCTCCCTGCAATCGGCCCTTGTCGCTCACTGTTTTCTGCTCTATTTACAGTGTGTTTATGGACATGAATCACAGAATGTTCTCCGGTGGCTTGATGTGATGGAAATGGGTTTCCGGTGGCAGTTTTTAGATCAATGTGTGTGTGTGTGTCTGTCTCCCGAATTTGTTATACAATCTAAGAGCAAAGTGGTGTGGGTCATTAAGAGTATATGTGCTAAGCGAGACGTTTTGGTGTGTAATTAGATACTGTAGAAACTCTTTACGCTATTTATACACAATCACGTCGTTTTGTTTTTCGATATTAAAGTGGATTTGTCCTACTTTGGGCTTAATTCTCCTGTAAAATAATCTGATCTCGCAGGAAACTATCTCTTCCCTCGTAATGAGTTCTCATCGAGACTGAGGAGGGAAATAAGAGGCCTTTTCTAATGCAGACGCATATAAATGTTCAAGGCCACAAGGGGAAGGTAGAGAACCTTTGAAGGTTATTGAACCTTTAAGTAAAAAGTTCTTTCAAAGCGAACTATTTCAAACACGCTTTCGTTGTTTTGCTGCAGCTACAGTAACCCTGGCCCCAACTGTACTAATCTGTACATAAAATCAACCCATGGCAGTGGTAGAAAAAAAAACATATATATATATATATATATAAAGAGAGAGAGAGAGAGAGAGAGAGAGAGACATATATAGAAAAAAACATCTGTCACATGGATGGCATGTGGATTACTTTTACTATTACCATGAAGACCAACAAGACAAGTTGTAACTGACAGGAACAACCCACACGGTAATTTGTGTTTGCTGACGATTTAAAAATACCACCAAGATTCCCCTCTCTGTACGTGCTGATCCCTTGAAGGGGTTTGCCGTTCGTGACTGCCTTGTGTCTGTTTTTACTCCTCCTCATACCACCATATTGTGGGCTTTATGTGCTCGGATCCAGCTTTTATGATCCTCCTCAGGCCAGAGCTGCGTGCAGTTTGTCTCATTAACAACGAGAACGCGTTGTAGGTGGTTATAATGAAGTGGCCCAGGACTCCATTAACATGAATGAATCGATCTATTTTGGAAATGATTTCTGATTAACTGTTCCCGATCAAGACCCGCGGTACCTTGGGTTTTTAATGAATAGGCTTGCCATAAAAGTCTTACAAGCTGCCAGTTAGTTATATTTATTCCTCACTGGATCCAGACCGGGGTTTTATTGACGGCCCGTTCTCCTTTTGCGTCTTCTCACAGTCGAACAAACACACACTCAGGTGATGGGAGGTAAGACCCTACTAACCCCCGTCTTGCATCAGCACTCCCAGTGGCAGATGGTACAGGAAAGAGCCGGACTCTGCTCGGGTTTAGAGGTTCATACCAGCTTTGGGTAACTTCATCCCTCAGCAGTCAACATTTAATCCCAGCCGCACGATCTCGGGAAGACAGTGAAGTCATGGGAGGATCTGGAGCATTGGACACTGGGCCCTGAATATTTAAAACCGCCTTTAAATGGAACTCATGACCATACGTTTATGACACAGGAAGCCCTGCACACAAAGTGCAGCAATCAGAAATAATGAAAGCACGAGGCCGTTGGGTTTATTAACCATTTCCTTGTATCATACAATTATAAAATTATGACGCAAACACTGCAGTAGCAAATGTTAACAGTCCACCTCGGCCTTTTCTGAAAACGCCAGTAAACGGCCCCTAATAGATGAGTCTGATGTGACATGAGTGTGACGTGAGGCCGCACGACGAGCTGAACGGTGTTGTTGAGTGTGTCCTCAGCCATGAAATTTCACAAATTCAGATTCCTCACTTTATTTGGCATTAACGTGCGAGAGAGCGTTTAATTGTCGTTTGATCTTAACTCCTCTGTTGTTGGAATGTAGCAAGCTGGCCATCAGCCATTAGCTGGCAAGAAAAGAAAGAACCATTAATTGCTAAGTGGGTCTCTTTTGGTTATTTGGCCATTCGCTTCATTCGAACCACGAGGAGCTCACAGTCTGAAAGACTCTTCTTGTTTGTCACAAAGAAGATTTGAACACGTAAATTGAACAATACTCTAGACACCTTTGAATTAAATATCGGTAAGACTGTCTTGTAATCAGTGCTCTTCATTCTTACAAAACAGAAGTCACAATTTGTACAAAGACAAAATAACAACAGCTAAAAAAGGCAACTCATCCAAATTGCTTCTTTGGTTTAAACTGGTAATGGGTTTAGGGTTTTAGACTCCAGGACGCTGGAAATCACTGGTAAGACTTCTTGAGGTGTTGTGGGCCCAACTTAACGAAACATCGATGAAAGGAGATGCCCACTTGAAAACCCCAATGATGTGCTGCATACTGCCTACTGTTGTTGTCTACTGTTATTGGCTAGGCTAGTTAGCTAGTTAGCTGGTGTCTTGTTGTTGGGCTAGCCTGCTGGCCAGGTTTTTTTTTCTTCTCCAGTTAGACTGGGCTCCAACTGGGCAAATTTGTCTTGCCCCAAATCTTGGCACAAGGGAGAAGTGTTGGTTGACATGTAGTTGCATGTCCCATCACTTCTCACCTACTGCTGTTAGGCTAGGCTAGTGAGCTGGTGTCTTCGTGTTGGTTGTTAGTTGGTAGCTGACTGCTAGCGTGCTGGTCGGTTTTTCAGATGGACTGGGCTTCTAAATGAGTTCTGAAACATTCACTTTAAAACCAATGACAGGAGAAGGGAATAAAATGAATAATCTTGTTGCAATGCAATGTTCTGCTGAGGAATCTGGCATGCAGTTTTCATTTAGACACGTCCAAGGTGTTAACTCGACTTTCAAATTCCCCATACCTCAAACTGATCAAGTATCTGTAGTAATGAGCCCCTCATCCCCTTGACCTACAGGTCGCAAAGACTCTCCTAGCAACGGCCTGCTGCCCCCTCTATTCTAACTGTTGCCCATACTTTAGAAATCCTCGCTCCTTCTCTTCTCTTAATTAAAGCCATTTTCATCCCTTTATAGCCTGCTGCTTGCTGCTGACACATAGTGTCTCAGTTGTTGTGTCAACTTTCCATTGCAGCTTTAAATAACCAATGTATGTTTTCCTTCCAAGATAGAAAACAATCACGTGATGCACACACATCTTGAGTGCTGCATTTCCCTGAAGGATGACACACTACTCTCAAAAGAAACTAAACATGAGATACTATTGTGCAAAACTGCTTGATTCTTATTCATTAAAGCAGTGCCGTCAGGAAGGTAAATGCCCGACCGGTCGCAAAGTTAACCTGCAGTATGACAACGAGCCTTACATACAGCCGTAGTAAAATAAATAACAATCTGATGTGAGAAGCAGAACAAGGAGCCTCGCAACAGATGGTCTGGCCCCCACAGAGCTCAGATCTTAACATCATGAAATCAGCCTGGGATTACATGAAGAGGCAAGAAGATACTGAGGCAGCTTGAATCCACGCAACTGTGGCAAACACTGCCAAGACCCAGAAACTACTTATACGCCAATTACACTGAAACTCTGTGCGAATGGATCTGGAGTCGTTTGGAAGAAAAAGAGACAGCAAACAGAGATTTAATTTATTTAATTATTTTTCATTTGCTCCACTTTGCAACTGGTTGGACAGAAAGGTATTTCAATGTTGGAGGATTGTTTCCACTGTTTGTGAGCTAAATCGTGACTCTGCTGCCCCGCTGCAATTATATACCATATCTTCCGCACGGCGTAAGCTTCGGCTGAATGCGATTCTGACAGCCTGAATTTAACGTGCATCAGAAAAGCGTTAATCAGCTGTCAGTAGAATTTAGCGTTCAACTGCATTTGGTAATCCTGCCAGTCCCCCCGTGGTAGTTTGGAATCATTACTCCTTCGCTATCATCGCCCTACTTCACTATGAAAGCAGCATGATCTGTTCCCCGGGACGACTGGAAGAATTCACCACTCGCTGGGCTGTCACAGTTCCCTACGTTCACACTGAAAACACATGGATGCTGCTGCTGCTGCTGCTTTGGAAAAGAATTCCACCTCCTTCCATATTTTAGTCATCAAATCCTGTTTCCTTTCCCTTTCGCAATCAAATTGTCTAAAAGCTACGGTGTTAGAGGAAAAATGAGGGGATAATAGAAGGTATTAGAATTAATCGGTAAAGAAAATCTTCCTAATTTGGGGCTATCCATCCAGTATAGCATAAAGTGACAGAGTGAACACATATAGTAGTAGGGCGTCCCCTCTTTCCATCAGTTTGGGGGCATGAAAAACGTTGAGTACCCCTGGTGTAGAGAATATTAACGCTTGGACTTGGCAAAGCAAGCAGCTTCTGATCTGGAGTGAATGCAGCCACTCCGGTTGAAGGATGGTCACGTCTTCATTTTAAAGTTAAAACACAGTGGACTGGCTGTCAATTAACATGCTTTTGACTTGAAGATAGAATCTGCACATGGACTCCTGGTGACACCAATTACTCTTGTTTTTATCTCTGGAACAAGGAAGCTTGAGGGCACATGAAGAGAATAAAACAGAAATTACCAATGTGAATTGCAATTCAGAGCCGCCTGTAAAGAGCTCATTGAGTCCAACACGAATGGCCGAGTATTATATGATGTACCAATGCCTGTGGGAAAATAAATTACATCACGGTGCACTCTCAACTGCGGTTGGAACTGAAAGGAAACCTTGCGGCGAATGAACAAACAGCACCTAGAGCCAGCGTGAGGGAAGCTTCAACGCTTTTCCACTGACCTGTGGTGAGATCCCAGCAGAGCCCCGTCTGCTGAGCTGCTTCAAAACTCTGGATCAGCTCCTGTCCTTTAAAGCAGCCTCCAGAGATGTCAGAACAAAGCCTTGCAGAAAATCACATCTCTGATAGGGGGGCTTTTAAAGCAGCCTTTAAAGCTTATTCACTATTAAAGAGATTAATTGCGCGTGATAGCCTGAATCAGTTTAATTTCTTAAAGCTGGAGCTCAAGAGAATTACAAGGAAAAAGGAAAAAAAAAAAGATCCCGAAAAACATGTTTTCAAAGAAATGCAAAAGAAAGACAAATTATTATTTTGTGTGTGTGTGTGTAAATGTAATTGAAAGAAGTGGCTTACATGTACCCTGAAGGTCCAAACCAGAGGTGGTTTCAGGCTAGGCTCAGTAGTAAATACATATTACATTACTTACCAAAAAAATGTCACATGGAATACCAGAAATCTGTTATTTGGCCAAAGAGACAGTTCATAGAAACAGTACAATGTTATGTCATCATGTCGTTAGTTTTTGGCCACAAAACTGAAAATTTAGAAATCAGGGGATCAAAGGAAAGTTATCATGAGAATATCTCTACACACTGACCAATCCATTGAGTCAATATTAAGATATTTGGCAGGATAAAAAAGCAAAGCTGATGAACATGAATTTCTGTGCAAAGGTTCGTGCTAATCCACAACTATCGGTCTTTGATTTTGCCAAAGAAAGTGGCATCCGACTTAAGGGACTCCATCGGAAGGAATCTTTGAAACCACTGTATCTGAGACACAAAACGTGGGGATTTGTCAGCGTGAGAAGCATCTCTGCTCAGACCTTTAAATATAACGTGAGGTTGGCTCTGTTGTCATGTGCATATGGAATAAGTAACCTAATTTGAATCTTTTTTCTAAGCTTTGTCTGAGGGGAAGCCAACATACACTCATAATGAACATTCTCTCAAACTATACAACAACAACAAAAAATAGGTCTCTGTGTTCTTACCGATTGTTTACAATCGCTGGAGTTTGAACAGAACGCTCTGATTTACGCTTAATGAGACTCAAAAATGTTGCGTAATATATAGGCATC